>NC_060881.1:28469928-28789846 GCF_021901495.1 Neodiprion virginianus | reverse complement strand
TATAGCTAGGCATATTTTTTCGCGTCTATTATATACGTATGAGCCAAAGTGTTTTGCCCTTAGGGCGAGCGTCGTCGACCGGCTGGTTCAGGTTAGGGATTCCATTGACGGAGTGCAGGCGGCATGCCTACCGGAAAAATCCGTCAGTAATGATCGCAGGGAATTAAGGTGAATCGCCAAAATGTTTTGACCACGCGGAGAAGAAGATGACTCGTATTACGTTCGGGTTCAATTCGTGGATTTTATTACTATACTAGCAAAATATAACCTCCCCTGGATTACTCGAGGAAAATTCGCGCAACGCAAATACTCACACCAAGTCCGAGTCCATCGAGTAAGATGCGGCTGGTCGTTTCCCTAAATTTTACGAAGTTTCGTAGAAGGCCGTTGAGGCGCTGCTTGCACCGCTCGGCTAATGACACCAGCTTCTATAATTTGGGAGTTTTTGAGCGAACAGCCAAATTGCCATGCCGGTGAGGGGAGGAATCACTGTTATTACCAGATCCCCGTATAGTCAGTCGAAGCTGATTATACTTCAGACCTTAGACTCTCTTCTGACTTTCCACTTCGGGATTTAGACTCGAAAAATGTCTACTCGCATCTCACTCGTCATCCCGAACCTTCACTCTAACTTGGACAGCTACGCGTCAACGCGTCCGTCATCTCAAACACCGATTTCCTATCTTACAGCGATCCAACTGTCATCTATTCCGTTATGCGTTTATCAATCCCAGTCGACGTCAGTCATGAAACCAGATTTCCTCAGGCAAGAAAATTAGGAAATTAAATCCCTTAGTATCAGGGATTTCCTCGCAAGTTTTCCCGCAATCGTCTACTCGAATCGTCGTTCAAGTTCGCTTTGTACTTGAACGAGTCGAGTCGCACATACCGAATGTCCCTCACTTTTTCTATCTTTTTTCCGAGTCTCCGGCAGTCGCAGCTCTCCTTTTCTGAATCTCCTCTCGGACTTTACAAGCAGCTATGGAAGCGAGCTCCGTGTGTGTTTAACCATTCAATAATTCATCCCGCCATTCATCACGAGTCGAGCGTGAAATTTATCTTATTTTTATGTATTGGTTAACGCGGGGGTTTCCCCCGCCCCCAACCACCTCCCACCACCGCAACGTCCATGCATCATTCCCTTATTACCACAGTTTGTTTAGTCCTGAAATCCTTCTCCTTTTTGTCGTTTTTTTCTCATTGGATTTGTACGTTTATTTCTCCCGGGGATTCAAAGATGGGAAGACAGAAGTCAGGCGAATTTGTGGATCAAAAAAATGACGGTAAGCGTAAAGTTACGAAATCGTGAAATCCTCCAATATCAACCTGGCCAAACATCATTGGACGTGGAAACTTGGTCAAAGATCACATTTCTAAACGAACCTATCCTCGTGCACCAAAATGTGTAGAATAATTTCTCGGCAAGATTAGTATCGTCGGTTAAATTGGTGGAGGGATCGTGCGCGCGTGTGGCCACGCTCCGGCTTAAATTGGGGCTTTGTTAGAGGCTAGCTTGTGTGGACGCGATATGGTGGGCAGTGTAATAAACATCCGTTACCCTTGTATTCCCCGCATGAGACCGCAGTCATAAACGCATAAACGCATAAAGCGGTACGTACCTACCTACCTACCAGCTCTCTATAACCCGGCACCTACACTTATGTAAGTTATATCCATTGCATGTACTTCACAGTGAATTCAACGCCGTTGCAGAACAGAGTGTAGCAGCAGCAGCAGCAGCAGCTACGGCATTTGGTGCGGACTGACGAAGTCGAGTCCTCGGTCCCTTGATCAGGAAACTTTAGCCGCAGACCTCACTTCCGGTTTATTCCCAGAGTTTTTCTCTTTCACTGTCATTAGGTATTGTATCCTACGTCACACCGTGCTGTCCCTAATTCCTTTCACCTTTTCTCCCATATACATCCATCTCTCTCGCAGTATACCTTTTTGTTTTTTGTTCGTTAAAAATTATAGTCCAACTTAATAGTAAGGATTAATATCAACGGTATCATTCTTCAATTTCTATCGATTCGTTGAGAATCGTTCTCATTTAGCCACATTATACCTAAGTGCCAGTGTGTAAAATGGGAATGAGACAGAGGTAAAAGGAACAGGGTAATAATGAAAATTCTTATCTCGAGGATATTATATATACTCGCTGATGAATAATTCATGAGTAAGTGTATCATATACCTATATTTGTATAAGAGTACGGTGATTTACTTACGCGTTTTATTAATTGCCTGTTCTCGTTTCGCTGTAGCAACGCCGTAGATTATTCCTCATACACATTACGGCGATGTTTCCCTCGCGATGATAGTTGCGGTACCATGATATAGGTACGCGTAAGTACATGCTACGTGTTTACACCTCGTTTTTGTTAAAGATGGTATCGAAGTTTGATAAGAGAAATAAATTTTCTCCAATTTCCACAGCCCACTTTCATCACGTTCAAAAAAACTTTCTCGCATCACGCATTTGGATGAAAAGTAATGGTATAAAATACAAGATTCTTCCATCCCTTACATCACAGCTGTCACGGAATCGAGTCCAACGAACGTTTGATCGTCGATTTCGGTCAACCAGATCCGGAGATATGCCGCTTTGAGTTTAAAATTAGCGCGAGTCGCGCAATTGGCGTTGCGACGCGAATGAGCGAGTAGCGTCTAGTCGCGCTATTCCTCCCACTTCAAATTCAATTATCTCGGGTCCAGGTTGTCCAAATTTGATGAAAGAGGACTCGTTGAGTTCGTCGCAATATCGGCGCTAACACTAAGAAACTAAAAAAACATTCTCTGGTACTGAATTAAAGGTGATTCCTAATGGTAAAGGTCTGTTTCAAAATAGGAACTCCATACATTGTACGTTGGGCACGTACCGGTACGCGATGCGATGTTTTTCGTGCTCATGTGTACAAAGGACACATCATCGGACATGCACGCCCGCTAATTGATTAGGGAATAAAGTTAGCGTCAAACGACGAGTTGACAGAAAGCTCGCTCTCCATAAGGTAGGAAATACCGTTCACGCTATCTGTCACAGGAATTGCTCGTAAACTATAGAAGATACGGCAAAGTCTATACCGGCTAAGTGTGCCTTCAGGTAGTACGTGGGCTGGTCGGTGGTTGGGTAAAGATTATGAGCGTACGCTTGGGCAGACTAGGTACCTGCAGTTTTATGGCAATCAGCTACCGAACGGAGCGAACCCCCACCACGCGTTGATTAAACCGTAAAATGTTTCGACGCGGTTGCGTTGCGAAATGAAAAATCCCATACGTACGATATAAGAGAGTTGGATGAGCTCTTGACGGTTGATACGAGTGAAAACTTGGCATAAGTTACACGGTGAACCAGAGTTCCTCGTCAGATTTCGTATTCCATTCAAACTCGAATGAGAAAATGATATTTCGCTCTTGCTGTTCTCACGCAGATCGTGGGTAATTCTTAAGTGAAGAGGATTTATGGAGAAGAGGTATAGCATATTAAAGAAGACGCGAATTTGGAGTAATGCCTCGTCGAGTCCTATCATGGCCACTGCTATAGCCAGCAGCCGTGGATAACGTATTGATGAGAAAGCGGACGCGATGAGTAGGTATGATAGATTTCTATTTATCGCAAGACAAGTCGTCAAAACCGACGTGTTCCACATACGTCAACCGCTTGTCATGCGTACGCGCGTAATTGTTAGTTAATACAAGTGACAGGTAACAATAAGCCGATTAATTAATGGTTAGATTAATATTAATAGCGTGTTTACTCAACTTGGCTTTATGTATGTCTTGTACTGCGCCCCGAGCGAGACTCACAAGTAGCAGCGCTAGACCGAGAAACTGTGAAGGTATGAAGTAGGTACCTTGACCGTTCGCACGCATATTGTACTGCGATACGTGTAATAACTCGGCTGCAGCTTCAAGATCTCTCGGATTTGACGTAAGTCACCGGACGTTTCATGTGATATTTGAAAATATTGGAAACGTGAAACGTGCACGATTCAACGGACAAATGTCATTCTATAATACTAGAAAAGAGACTGGATATTGGTTCCCACGGATTTCTGGACCGTACAAAGTTTCTGGCGGGCTCAGTTTCCAGACAACTGAGTTTCAGAAGGTGAAATCTACTCTTAAGCGTAGTTTGGATGAGGTATAATGGTTTAGGAACCAAGAGTGCCAAACACATCGTGCGGAAATCACAGTATTGTTTAAGCCTTGACCCTAATTTCGAGCCTTTGAGGGAACTCATCAACATCTGTAAGAAGACCAAATGAAGTTCGTCATGATTTCCGCGGTAAAAAATAAAGACTTTTCATACCAAGATACCAAGTAACGTTCTGAACTCAAAGTAGCTAAGCCGACGCAGGGTTGCGATGGGAGTGAAGGTATCAGTTAATTTTGCGGGATTTGCATTTCAAAAATGTAGGATTAGGCGTTGCACGCATCGTGGAAAAGAAATGCTGTTGCAGGCACAGAGCGGGCAGTTTGCTAGGGGCGGAGCGGTTCGAGGCTAGTAAATACAGGGTTTCCTGCTTCTTCGTTTCTCAACATTCGGGGCCGAACCTCCAGCAGCGCCATCCGCGAGGCTCACACCGAGTACCAAGGTTCACCGAACCCCGAGCATCACCCCTAACCGCGATTCCCGGAGTTCAACGTTCAATTCGAATCGCGGGCATTGTGTGGTCCCATTCTGATTCCTCCGATAAAAATTCTCCAAATCTTTACGTCCTCAAACATGACCTCGGGGCTTCGTTGAATCTAACAGTACAGTGAACAGTCATCTTTTGAACTGAACGAAAGTTAATTGGAATGGCTCGATGGGTGCTTATAGGAGTCACTGGTACCCTGTTCGCCGAACTGTGTTGGGCACATGAAAGAAACTGCATGCCGCAGAAAAAGATGAGGGTATGAAAATGGATTGTGGACTTTACATCCCATGTGGTGAATATATGGATATCACTTCTTCGACGTCACATCTACATCAATTGTGGTAGATCTATCTGAGCATATTGTAAATCTTACTATCGGATTTGTAAATCTTGCCACAATTGCTGTAAGTTTAACTCCAAGAAAGTGCTTTGCATGTATTCGCCGCATGGGATGGAAAAGATCTGCAACACTTTTACATTCCGTGATAAGTTCATCGCGGATTCTTTTCCTCGGTTACACTCGGTCACTGCGAAGTGAAAGAGGGAGTTTGAGGTATGGAAGGCGCCTAGACGGACATACCGAAGTCGACTTGGTACAATGAGTACCGTGGCGACTCTCCTTGCCTCTTTCCTCTTTCCTCTTTCCTCTTTCCTCTTTGCTCCCTGTACGCCACGCATCGTCAGCCTGGCGTATGTGATTACCACGCCCAGTGGCTAGCTCCGAAGATTACACGTCTGTGCGAAAAACAGAGATAGGGAGAGGGTGAGGAGGAGAGGAGGAGAGGAGGAGAGGTCGGTGTGTGTAGGCAGAGCGAGGCATGTACGCCGCGCAACTCTGTTCATTTCGCATTACCTGGGGATCCGAGAGGATTGATCGAATACGGGAACGGGATACTCCGATACGCTCTAACCGAATAAAAGTGTTTTAGTCGCGGGACGGCGCGGTGCCGGAGCAAACAAGCCAAGCTTGTTGCATATCGGCTCAAAAAGGAATGAAAAATCCTAAAATGCAGGTTCAGTTTTCACTGGAATAATACAGAGGATCTGCGAAAAAGACAGAGAATAGAATAGAATGGAATAGGGTTTATTATTATCCATAACAATATTGAAGAAACTTAGAACCTAGGTACTGAAAGAACTTAAAGCTAAGTAAGATGAGAGAGAGAGAGAGAGAGAGAACAAGTCTGGGAACAATAACAGGCTTGCTTATATTTTTGAACAGTAATCACAAAGTCCAATTCAATCACTGAAAACGACTGAAAACCATGGTTGTGAAAAGTTGTAATAGTTTCATGAAAATAAATACCATCCAATGAATCAGCATCCAACTATTCGAACACCGATGATTATCAACGTTGTTGGAGGAATTCCGTGCGAATCCGACCAACGTCTGACCCTCACCGTTTCTGATATTGTTTAAAAAACTTTCTGCCATTGTCCCACCTTTTAAAAATTACCAAAAATTTTTTCAGATTTTTTATTCAACTGCTCAATTATTTGTTAATATTTAAAGTGATTTTAAAAAGGACCTTTATTGAAATTCTCAACAAATTTTCAGAAGCTGCATTTTCTATTCCAAATTTTTCAGCGCCTTCAATTTTTTTAGTCAGCTAAAAAAACATTGTTTGCACGGTATGAAAGTTCCCAAAAAATTCTCAAAACTGTTATTTTTCACTTAGATTAAAGAATTGGGACAATTAGAGGAAAAATTTGGAAAAAAAAATCAAAAATAACGGTTCGGGTCAAACTTTGTTTGAATTCGCATGGAATTTCCTGTTTATAAGTAATCCTTCCGTGCTGCCAAAAATTACTTCATCTCTTGGGCACTATTTTTGAAACTCGTTGCCGCAGTCGAGCCAGTCAGTGCGTGATATTAATTAACCGTACACGGTTAGAAAAAAAAAAAAAAAAACATGTCCCAGTAAATCCACCAAAAGTTTTCGATCGATTTAACTATTTTCAACATATTATTTACCGAAGAAAAAAGTATGAATTGCAAATTAAATGTTGACGCGACAGTCCAAATGTTAAAATTAGAAAATTTTGTGTCGCATTTAATAACAGAAATATAACAAACAACACAAATGCAAAGTGGATCTGTCGGGACATTGCATATAGTTAAAAATTTTCAACAGTGTAAAAATTGACCGGTACGTAAGTTCGACCCTTGAAATAACCGGCTGTGAGAAAATTGGTGAGGGGCGAATTGCACCGAGTTGTTAGGCAATGTAAGTAAAATTGGTGCGTTCGCCAATCGCGAGCGTTCAACAGCACTTCGAATGTTGTACCTAGTATTGAGCTTAATTCGCACATTCACAGGTGCGTGCCACTAGAGACGTTAGAAATGATCCAATAGCAAGGCAAAGTTGAAATTATGCGGCAACAGCTGCGGCGATAAATTTTCAACCGAGATCAATTTAGTGATTTTTTTTCTTCTTCTACTTTTCTATCAATTTAACGATCTATTAGGTATAAAAAGTCAACCATTATTTTGTAACGAGCTTAGGGAATGTATATATATATATATATACATACATACACGATTTAAATCAGACTGACAATTTCCCTCTTATAACTGACGAAAAAATTTATATACATTATAAATAATGTTTCACTCATTACCGGATGCATAAATTATGCCTCCGTGATTAGTTTTTTTTCTATATTTCTTTCTTTCTTTCTTTCTCCGGCATCCCTTCCAGCATGCCTCCGGTAACAGCGCAGTGCTCAAAGCCACGCGATATTTTTTCCCCAAACATTTAACTGGCCTAAAATCTAAACTCCTCGTTTGTAAGAAGAAACGAAAAACTTGCCGGAAGCTCGTCGAAGCTCAAAGTTTAATTGCTCGACACTCGGCTCGTAATTGCGTCAAATTTCATCCGTTAAAAGTTACCCCGACGATCCCTGAATCCCATGAAAAAAAATAGGGCTGGGCAGGTGATAGATTAAACCATTCCCACACGATTAGCTAACCACGAATATTTTCACTTCTGTCACCACCGGGAGAAATTGACGTCTCAAGATCGTGAAGAGATCTTCAAATTTTATTACATTTGAGGCGAACATCAAACGGTAAGTTGAATTAATTGCCTTGTTTCGTTATCGGACTTTTACCCCGTGTAAATATTGCCTCCCCCTCACCCCCAACCCCCTTTTTTTTTGTTGTTGTTGTTTTTTCATTATCCCGTTGTAACTTAATTTTTCTCCAATTGGCGAAACGATTGTGCGCGTATTTTAATACCCGACGATATTTAAATACGTTCAACATTCCTAATCCCCGATAGTTTATTTCAAATGGGGAAAAATCACGTGTGATTCTTTTTTCTCCGTCTTCGAACCGAGCGTAGAAACGAATTGCTTCCATACCATTTTATATGGCCAATACATCAATTTACCCACGTAAATCGTGGACACAAATTACAGACATTACGTTTCCTCATTTGAGCGTGTTAAACTCGTTCGAACGAGGATTTCTTCGTTTCGGGGATTCGTTTATTTTCGATTGTATATAACAATAAACCAATAATAATTACAGCTGTCGATCGTATTCTTACAGCGTTTCTCAGGCCTAACGATTCTCGTTTAGGCGTACAATAATTGGTGTACACGTCAAGTTTTACGACTCGGTTAAAAAAATGTGTGATCAAATGTGAAAACAGACTTACAAAATCGATTATTGAATACTGTATAAAAAATAACGAAAATTCGTCGTTACGATTGTTTCTCAAATTTGTTCACACACTGAGAAAAATTTCATTTCTTAGTAGCAGCTGGAAAAATTTAGCAAAACGGTTATCGTTAAAAAAAAAAAAAACTGTTTGCGCTATCGTCGATCCTTTTTTGGTGATTGTAACGCAAAATCATTTTCTTCGGTTTACTCTACTTTTTTTTAGCCAAACAAGGCTTTAACGTCAATTTATTGTTGCACGAGCAAAAATGCGAATAGTACAGTTCCTATTTTGGTCGATTGTTTTTTTCTCTCTCTCTCTCTCTCTCTCTCTCTCTCTCTTCTTCGCCTTTCCGCGCGGGTGCACGGAACAGAAATACTTGCATACAACAGAGACGATATGTTAAGCGATGAGTATTAGAACGGCCGGCGAACGCAATTATTAATAATTAATGGCACTCGGTTCGCGCCGTTCGTTCGTACCTTACCTGGCGATTTTCCGTTATTAACGGCTATGTGAAAATTTATGATCCCCGTACCGCGCAGCCGGCTCTAGAATAGAGAAAGAGACGCGCTGGGGGCTTTCGGTCATAAATACCGTCCTGCATCGAAGGACCTGCGGGCTGCAGCAACGTGCTCTCCTAATCGTGAATCCCTGAGCCGATCACTCAAGGATTATCTCTCGGATCGATCGATCGCTCAGCGGTTTGCAAATTAGCGAACGTCGCGAACGATTAACGCGTATCTCGAAACGAACTTCTCATTTTCTTCCTCGAGAATATTTGTTTCTAAACTTCGTCGCGATTTGTTTTACGGAATTTCATATCGATGACAAGAGCGAGCCTATTTTTTTTTTTTTTTTTCTATTTTATAACGCTAATTGTTTTTCAATCCCAATGAAGTCAACAAATTCTTGCACAATATGTATGTATATATATATATATATATATGTGTGTAATTATTGTTGTAAAATTTTCGCGATCGATCGAGAGTTACTTAGATCTTACAATACGGTAATAAGTTTACAACAGCGGAACGCCGCGGTTTAATTAAGGATATAAACAGAATTTGCACAATATTGCTGTTAATTATTCATCGTAGTTCGGTTCTGCCCCTTTTTCACGTTAGATGGAATAACGATAAAATTGATTCAAGGATCGATATTAATTAATTTTATCTTAATTCCGGAGTTTAATATACGAAATGGATGAATAAATAAATGAACAAATGCGAAACTTCGATGGGCTGAGAATAGCAGAAAAAATGAACTTTGATTACGGCTAAGCATCGCTAATATTTGTACTTAGGACAGTTGTATTTCTTAAGGTTATTTCTTACACACACGCCTGGGTAAAGTAAACTTCTTGAGATATAATTCCCAGCCTATTTCCATATAAGTATATAATTTACCAACTCCTAACAAGCTCCGTAAAACCTTGCGTATTATAAAAGTTAGCCGTACGTCCTACGTTATTTGCCGACTGTATGTCCTGGCATTGAATTAGCGATAGTCGTTTCCGTTCCATCTTATTGTCAGTAATTCCCCTTCAGCAACAATACATAACTCTGGTACATAACGTACATATATATATATATATATATATATATACGCACATCTCCGATTCTTCGGACCAGAAACGTACACTGAGAAAAATTTCATTTGTTACAATAACTGGAACAATTCGTCATTTTTAACGTCAATTTATTGTTGCGCGAGCATTAAATTTTCTCAAGAGTTGCGAGAAAATATAGCAACAGCGATCGTAATGATAAAGAATAGCAACGGATACCAGACTTTCCGGCAACAGCTAGAAAACTAATTTTCATTTTCCACCTAGAACTGTATTTTTCTATTGTGGTGAAAAATGAAAATAGTTAAGGACCGAGCGGCAACCGGAACTAAAAAATATCTCTCGGTGTAAGAATAATGAAATTCTTGATGCAGAGGTATTGTTTATTCGCATTTTGAAAAACAGCGCGAATTATAAAATTCCCGCTTTCTGGGAACAAAGATTTTTACGGGTGAAAAGAAAGAGGAAGAAAAAAGAGAAAAAAAAATAAAATAAAAAAAAACAACAGCGAAGGGTAAATTAAGACCGGAATGCCCCATATCTGCGTATGCAGCTTGAATTGCGTTAGACCGACTTCGGAGTTTGCGGTTTTCTGGTGGCGCTGCAGGCGAACAGTTTAAGAATTAACCCATTAGCGCTAATGAGGGAATCTGAAGTCAATTAAGCTCGCGGTGATAATATAAGCCCGATAAGCTCGCGGTGCCCGATGAATATGCAAACCGTTGCAAGGCCTGCCAGTTTTACCACCTGCCTTTGGTTCAGGCACACGACTAATGTTACGCCTGTAAACCGACGCCTCAAACTATTCGCGGTTAATTTAAAACCCTGAAACGAATCGAGGGGAAGAGAAGTGAACGATTTTTAATCGACCCAAGGTGCTGTAGGAATTTAAATCCAATATGAATAATTTCTGACTATTGTTGTCTTGAACTTTGGTAACCGGAAATCGAACCGTTATTGATTGATAGTAAAATTATGGAATCGTAACGGAATCGATGGCTTGAAATTCGCTGAGTGAGAGACGAAAAATTCAAATTTTTTAGCAAGTTTGGAGAATATTATGAAGAAAATTGATTTAATATTAAGACAAACCATTCTGCAGTAAGGATTTTAAATTTGTCTAATGAGTAAGGGTTGAAACATTCTAATTTCATCACAAATTTGGAGAATTGCACAAACAAAGCTGATTAAATATTACTATCAAAGCTTCTGCACTGAGAATTTGAAAATTGTCCAATTGTTGAGTGTTGAAAAATTTTAATTTCGTCAAAAATTTGGAGAATTGTACGAATAAAATCGATTAAACGTTACGATCAATCATTCTGGAGTGAGGATTTTGAAATTGTCTAATAAGTTGAACTTGAAAAATCGAAATTTCGCAACGAATTTCGAGAATTGTATAAAGAAAATTGACTGAATATTATTGTATAAAACATTCTGGTCAATCGATAAGGATAATTTTGAAAAAGCAGCTGCTGCTTGTTGCCGCTGACGTAATTGAGACGACAGCTACTGTTTAATAATAACACGAACACATGATACTTCCGAGGGAAGAATTGTACACATATATTTTATCGCTCGACGTTTGATGTCTAGAAATTACAGTGTGAAATTACATAAATTGGCGTAACTACCGAGATCCAACAGTTCTAACGTACGTTTTACATTACGCACACACACACACGCGCAGCTGTTACCAAAGGTTATTCAATAATCATCAAAAGCAATTTGTTAATACGAATTAAAAAAGATTTCAGGCTAATTTTTAATAACCGTTAAAATCGCTGACGCAGAAACTGTGTAAATTTCTCGAATTCTAATTACATATTCATTCCCGCGGCTAAACGCGGGAAATTTTTATTTTATTTTTTTTTTGCAATAGACGGATCGTTGTTTTTCTTTTTTTTTTTTTTTTCTAATTCTTTTTTACCTCCAGCCTCAGTCAACGATCGGTCATTCGCACCGAGCAATCGCCACAAAATTTTTGCGTTCGCGTCCGTTGCGAAACAAAAGAAAAAAAAGAATAAAGCTATCATAGAAATAATACCGATAAAGCAAAAACGCATATTCATACTGTGTATATACATATAATACACGTGTAGTTGTATTACACGTCGTACGTGTATAATATTTTGTACACATTTAGGTATACGGGAAGTAATCTGATTTTAATGGACGTTGTTACGACTAACGACAAGAGAACCGCGAGTCGCAATTATACAATATATCTTAGGATCTATATTCCGCCTCTGTGTATTTTAATTCGTATTAATTACACAGCGTCTGTTGTCCATATAATATCGTTCCCCCCCCCCCCCCCCCCCCCCTCCCCCCCCCGCCCCGTGCAGCGACAATTATTATGCACGATGCGTCGGAGTTGCAATGAAAAATAAAGAGAGACAGAAAGAGAGAGAGAGAGAGAGAGAGAGAGAGAGAGAGAGAGAAGCTTACGCAACGGTTGCGATAAGCGGACGAAGCTAGATAATAACAACGAAATAAATGTAAGAGAAAAAGAATCGGAGAAAACAAAAAAAAAAAAAAAGGAAAAGTACGCACAAATATTAACAACAATAAAATAAATCGACGAAAGGGAAGAACGGCCGAGAGAAGAGAGAGAAAAAAAGGAGCGGTGAAAAAAGAAAAAAAGAAAAAGAAAAAGAAAAATGGCCGCATTATACGAGCCGTCAAGCCGTGTCCGCGTGTATTTCCGAGGGGCGTGACAATCCGCGACAGCAATGCGATGTGCAGCCTCTGTATGGCAGCAGCGGCGCAAGGTGCAAGTATAAAAATTATTATCAGATTACATGTATCTGCTGGTATAGTTGGATATATTATGTGAAAATGTTCGTATAATCCGTTTCCGATCGCGTATGTAACGTTACTGTAATTAAACACAGGGGCCGATGTCCACGCTCTTTTTCTTTTTCTGTTGCGCTTCTTTTTGTTTTGTTTTTTTTTTTTTTCTCCCTCATTTTTCATCGTCATTTTCACGGCCCTTATTTATTCACGTATCACGCGTTCACATCTGCCCGAACATCCGATCCCAGTCCAGCCTCGGGATATTTTTTCCATTCGAGAAAAATGACGCGTTGCGTAATATCTGACAGAAGTGCATGACATTTTTATATGCAATCTGGTTTGCAGCGATGTAATTGGTTTTTTTTTTTTTTTTTTTGTTGCAAACGACGCTTGGATATTTAACAGCGTTGTTCTCACGATCGAAAATGTTCGATCAAGTAGTTTATGGTCGTAACGGATATTAGGCCGAGGATTTTATATCATCCATTGTGCGATTCGTTTCAAAGATTTTTATCACTGGATTGATTTATGGTTTCTTTAAAGCTATCGTTCGAATTGTACGTATTTATGGAATAATAAAATACTGCCTAGATTGTTTGTTTATTTTTTTTTCTTCAGAGAAATGGTTGGGTAATGATCAGCGGTCATTGTTTGTTATTGATAGATTCGAATAGCGATAAACGGCAAACGAATTACTTAAAACTGTAAAGAGCGAACTCCTTGCGACTGCAAGTTCCGTGGTCTGTTAAAATTGAACGCGTAAGAACCGCCATATCCGATAACAATTGTTTTTCAGGGTTACCGACCGTCTCTAACCTCAAAAATTTTTACAACCGTCGGTACAAGTTGTGCTTAATTCGGAACCGGCGCTATTTTTAAAGTTGGAAACGGTTGGTCAACCTGGAAAACAATTGCTCTGGGATTTTGACGCGTGCGCCTTATATCCTAGCAGACGACGGATCATGCAGTCGTTAGGAATTCACTCCGTACAAAATCATGCATTTTTCCTGTCATCTTTTTACTCTTTGTAGAAAAATTGAATGAATAAATAAATAAATAAGGATAAAATTGTTGGATAAAAAAAAAGAAGAATGAGACAAAATATTCATTTATGGGACTCGGATCGCGGCGCCTCTGTTGCCGGTTGTTACTCAGGGTGTGCCGCTTGACAGCTGCCCCATTCTCATTAGTCACGTTTATAGTATAAGCCTCTGGACGAAGTTGCGTTGCCGCGACACCTTTATACAGCCATATAAGAACCGTGCGGTGTATGGGTATTCATAGAGTCTCATAGAGTACACTGACAAACAACTGCGTGACTAGGCTGAGGGCCAAAAACGCGTAGAATCCCATGTAATTACAGCCCTTTCAGAAGAATCATATATCAAAAGGTGAAAGGCGAGGGTGAGAGGAAAAAAATTTGAAATTTCGAG
The DNA here is from genome assembly GCF_021901495.1 of Neodiprion virginianus. Lineage (NCBI taxonomy): Eukaryota > Metazoa > Arthropoda > Insecta > Hymenoptera > Diprionidae > Neodiprion > Neodiprion virginianus. Next base: position 28,775,734 of record NC_060881.1, on the reverse strand, counting down.
TTTTCAATCTTCCTCGAGTTCGCCAGAATCGAAGTTCCATCACTATTTTCTTCCGAACCATTTTCGTTCGATTCTCGAATTCGATATTGTACTGAAAATTTCTTGCTTTAGGACGCTTACTTTGGGGAAAGAAAAATTACGACAAAAATAGATAACGCCACGATACACGGAAAAAATATCGTCGATTCCGTAAGATGGAAGTTCAAGTTTCGTAGCGAATTTTTTGCTCGTTCTCGGCCGCAACCATATTTTCACCCTATTGCAATTATACGCGTCGAGGGTTGGTTTGCGTACCGAGCTTGGTGAGGATTGAATTAGGATTTTTGGGAAAACAAATCCGAACTTATCTCGGTTGAACTTGGTACAGAAGTGAGCGGTGTAATCCCTGACTGCGTCAGGGAAAATTCTTACTCTCGGTTTCTTTTTCTTATTTAATAAACCTTTTCCTGGCTTAAAATCAGTCAAGATTGTCATCTTGACGATAAAAATCCTCAACATAGCTCGTCGAACGGAGAAATGAAGATATTTCTGACATGTTACCAGTTATCTAGATTTTTAATTGTAACATCAAAATCTGGTCTTTATTTTTCACCCAATATTTCTGATTTTCGTTTATTCAATATCGCGATAAGAAAAAAAAAAAAAAAACCGCATCATCCCAAAGAACGATTCGTGATAGAACAAAATTATACATTGGAAATCGAGAACAGATGCGATGAGAAAAATTTCATTTGTAACTAGAGAAATTCAGTAAAACAGGTATCGTTAGAAAAAAAACTGTTTGAATATTGTTGGAATTACGAATAAGAAATAAGGATAATAAAAAACAAAATAATTTTAACCTAAAAATAAACGTCAAGTGATAAAGAAGGGCTGAAAATTAATTGGATAAATCGCGGATACCTTGTGCATATATCGCGGTGCCTGCGGGAGGTTAAGAAAGATTTAGAAAAAAAAAAAAAAAACGTACACCAACCGTTGTTACCGTTTTCGAAACACGATCTGCCCGTCTAGGTACTCAGGCCATAATAAACTGAGCATAGGTAACTATAATAACACGTAAGAGATAGCTGTTTGATGCATGGCGACTATTATTCTCGTATTAAGAGTAGAAAGCTAGTTCGCTCCTCTCCGGCGATGAGAGATGAAGGGTAAAAAAATAATTCCAAAAAAGTAGAGAAAAAAGAAGAGAAGAGAAGAGAAAAAAAAAAAAAAAAAAAGAAAACAAAAAGCAAACAACCGACGTATTTTATGGTACGTATTTAACGCGAGTGAGAATTGAGCAGTGAATTACAACGGAAACTTGGCCTGGATGTACTCAGGATAACATTATACATTATGCTTACACACACTCGATGCCTTGATATTGAGAATATATTGCAAGTTTGAGACCTTTTTGCTGCGTACGATACAAACATCTTCCTGTTTTTTTTTTCTTCTCGTCATCTTGCCAAATTTATAATTGTGCAATTGCACATGTATATAATGATGAATTAAAAAAAAACAAAAAAAAAAAAAAACTCTTACCGAATTATTTAGGAGCTTAAAATTTATCTGATAATTTCGAGAGATCCCCAAAATGAAAAAAAGGCTTAGGTTAGGTTAGGTCGGGTTGGGTCTGGTTAGGTTAGGATTCTTTTTTTTCATTTTGGGGATCTCTCGAAATTATCGGATAAATTTTAAACTTCTAAATAATTCGGTAAGAGTTTTTTTTTTTTTTTCTTTTAAATTCATTTATTCATCGTTTCTCATCGATTTTCTCCAGAATGTATGGATCGCGACGCAGAGTAATATTCAAATACAATCGATAAAAATTGAATCTGTCTCCGATTGATTTGCGAAACTCATAATTTTATTTTTTCGCTTTAACTTTTTTTTTTTTTTGTATCTCGTTTTTGAAACAAATTTCCGCATCCGTGTAAAGCGATAAATTAACCAAGCCGAGTAAAGTTGAGGTATTATTCTGCAAAAAAGTCGACAGATCGTAAGATTCTCTGTATACGGTCAGTCGAATATTGTCAAAAATTTGACAAAAAAAAGAAAAAAAAAAAAAACAACACGATCACAATCAATTGTATACTGTGTACGCATTATACGCACACGCGGAACATTCTCATCACTTTTGTTTTTTTTTTTCATTTTCGATTGTCGCACGTAAATTTCAACTTCGTATAAATTCGTACTTACGTATAACGTAATACGTGCGTGTACACATAGTTCTAAACTTGACTACGCGATCGCTATGAAAAAAAAAAAAAAAATTTTACACGCAGACGGGCATCACCGCCTGTATGATTGTGTGTGTGTGTGTTTTGTTTGATTTTGCGCGAGTGTGTATCGGACGTAGAGAGACGATATTATTATACAAGCATTACAGTCGGGCGGATATAATTTACAAGCGTAATGCAGGTCGTAAATATATATTTACCGCGTGCACCTGGATCGACGACGCATTGCGGCAATATTATATTATTAATTATTATCCACACATATGCTTTTAGGTACGTGTATATATATGTGTGTATATATATATATACATACGAATAAATACATGTATATCAAGTATAATACATTGAATCGGTATAATGCGGAGAACGGTGGAAGCCAATCTCGTATTGCCTCATCGCGTTCAATTCGATATTAATTTTAATAACATTTCGTTTGCTCGTTAGTTTTTCCCCTCTCCTCCATTATCCTCCTCCTCCCTAATTTCTCTTCCTTATTACAGGTAAACGCTTCGATTTTCTCGTTTTATCACGCAAACGTTAATTTATTGCAATTTTATTACACGGTACACGACATTGTATAATAATAATAACAACAACAACAACAACAACAATAATAATAATTTAACCAACCTCAAAGAGAACAATTTTGTTTTATTCTTTTTTTTTCTCTCTTTCTCTCTCTCTTTCATTTCAACCTTGCAGATACTTGTGTCCGTAATTATTTTTTCAACAGTGAGAGAAATTTTTCGTTACGGTTAGTTGCAGAAACCAAACTTTTCTTTTTATCCCTCTTACTTCTGATTTGTAAATCAAACGTATTTTGGTAAAATAAAAAAAAAAAAAAAATTATGGTAGCGGGCACACAAAGTGAAAATTGTAATGATATTTTTTTTAAAATTGAAATGAAATTTCAATCCCTTATAGAACTAATCGAAACTGGGGGAGAAAATTTGAATCTCCAAATCGTACAACCGCTGCCAAAAACCGTGATCGGGAATAAAATGGTCGTGAAAATGCAGACAATAGAAGAAGTAGGGAATGTGTTGTTTTTTTTTTTTTTTTGTCGGGTTATACGTACGTCCCGGGGGTCGGAAAATCGGGGATGTTCGGATTGGTCGAATATATATATATGTATATATATATATGTATGTATGTATTTATTCGGGGTAACCCCTGCAGTCTTGGAAGCCAATGGGGAGCGCGAAGGAAACTGCAAGTCATTCGTACAAGCGACCAATAAGAAACTTCAGGTCTCCTCGGGTATGTTTATTATACATATATATATGTATCATGATTGCTTTGAGCCGTTGTTAATTTATGTATGGAGCATTCCAACCGAACTCGACCTTCGCTCGACTTCACGTGTTTAGGTTCAGCTCTCAATTTGTTTTTTTTTTTTTTTTTTCCCAAATTCCATCAACTCTCAAGAAGATTCTGAATTACTTTATCTACGATTTTTTATTTTTAAATCGCCCTTTTTTATTAATTCACATTTTCTACAAGGACGTAGCGCAAGAATGTGAGTTCTGACGGTAAAATTTCATTGAATTGAAATACTTAGTTCGGTTCGAAGTTCGACTAAACCATGAGCCAGCCGAACTTCTTGTTCTCACACTGTAGGTTCCAAGTTCATAGAGAGAGAAAAAGACAAATGTCCAATTTGAATTTCTAATACTAAAAATTCAGATTTGTGACTAACGATTTTAAACTCTCGGATACCGTATTACATGAAAATGTGACGATTCTTTTTTATTTTGAACCACTACAACGGATCCGCTCTTACAAATTTTTGAAGTCTGACCTTGGATTCGTTATCCGTAACCGAAAAAAATTCCGCCTAACAATTTCTATCAAAATTGAAAGATTTGTAGATTTTTTTACACCGTGTTGGATCGTCATCGCCCGATAAACCGACGAGTACCAATTATCATCAAAATCGAAATGTTTTTAGTTTTTTTTTTTCCCCAGCTTATCGAATACGCGAAATTAAAATTTTGCGAATCTGATTTTAGATTCGTGATTAGCGACCAAAAAAACTCCACGTTACCAATTTCCATTCAAATCCATTTATCCATTGTCAATATATCATAGTTTTTATTTGATTTTTTGGAATTTTGTTATTTAGATAATTGAAAAAGTGCCGAACCAATCAAAGCCAAAATTTAACCAGTTCTAAGTTTGAAAAATCTGGGTCGATTGACACCAAAATCACTGAAATCCAGCAACTCGTTCTCCACATATCAACGGACGAAAAAAATTGATCACATACGTAGAAACACACATCCACACACACAAAGATCCATCCGAAAATGATCTGAGGTGATTAGAAATTCATCTTTCGATTTTCGGAGTGATTGCAACAACATTTTGTTTTTCCGTGAAAACAGAGAAACGACAAATTAGAAACATGTCAACTTGTCACAAAACAACTGACGGGTTGAATTGCGATGATTTCACATCATTCAAGATCGACAAAAAAAAAATCAACGCAGAGCTTTGAATGGACTGATTTCGACACCGTTTCCTTATCGTCCCACTTTATTCAACGTTGCGATTCGATCACACGGCAGGTACCATATTCGAATGCATTTGTCACTACGATTTGCACGTTTGGTAATCCAATTGGAAGTTGAACACATACCTAATATCACCTCGGAGCATCCTTTCCTAATCCCATCGCCAATTGTCTCCGGATGATTATTGGTAAACAGTGATCAGGAACAACAGAGTATCAGGAGAGAGAGAGAGAGAGTAAACACGGTGCAAGACGCACAAGCAACGGGACACGAACACCGCCGATTGCGCACAGTTTCGAAGGCTTGAGACACTGCGTAACCGGTTCAAACGTCACTCGATATTCCATTGTTCGTTAGAAATCGCGAGATAGAAATTAGCGACATCCGATCACCGCCGCCTCGAAATCAAGACTGAATTTGGAACTGTCTAGGCGAGGCGAGTTTCTCGGCTTCGGGAATCCGTCGACTTTGTTCAATGTTTCTACGAAGCGGTCGGGCCACGGTTGTCGATAATGGAGAAAACTGTAATACCGATAATTTAAAAAGAAGAGATACGGGTAGTTTTAAAATTTTGAAAAAAGCTGCGACCTTCCCCAAGGGTGATTTTCTTTCCTCCTGAAACGAAACAAAATAATAAAAAAATGGGTGCGTGTACTTGTGTACGCGCGTGAGAAGTTATACTTCTTTGGCATCATTAAATAATAAATATTCAACATTGATAATTTAATAATATTTAGTATTAATTATGTTAAATAATGATATTTTAATTCATATCAATAAATAATACATACGGATAACTAACCTAAATTATATTGGAGCACTTGAAAAAGTATTTTAGCACAATTCTTTCACTAATATTCACAAATAGTAAATAATATTAATCCAAATATTAAATTTAAATCACTACTGAATATATTTTATTGCCACATATATAATTCGCACTTGTATGAAAATAAAACACGTGTCGTGACTGTAAAAACTAAAACCATGTGGATAAATATTATAAATAAATATGAAAACAGTGATCAGAGGCGACAATCGTACCAACATTAGCTTTTTTTCGAGACTTAATGAATTCGGTTGAGTGGGCAACTTCATCCTGTTAATTTTGTGTTACAGTGATGCGCGCGCATCTTGAAATTTCACTCTCGAATTCGGTTGAGTGGGCAACTTCATCCTGTTAATTTTGTGTTACAGTGATGCGCGCGCATCTTGAAATTTCACTCTCGAATTCGGTTGAGTGGGCAACTTCATCCTGTTAATTTTGTGTTACAGTGATGCGCGCGCATCTTGAAATTTCACTCTCATCAGTTTTTCACAACGCGCCTAAAGAAGTATAACTTCAAAAATCGTTTTTCTCGTCAAGCACTTCGCGATCGATTTACCCCCAATCTTTATTGTCGAAACTGAATCTGAACACACGGGGCTCGATCCTGGGTCGAATTTACCTGGAACGCTCCGTATATCTTCGAAACTACGAGGTGGGGTGAAAACACTGCCAGCTTATACGGCAATCATGGTATCTACGTGATGTATTACGGAGTATGGAAAGGGGTTGCGTAGCACCGACTGGTACAAACTCGGTAAGCCGACTGCTGCGGTTTTAGTCGGGCTGCGATTTTCCGCCCCTGAAAACGCACGTACGTCAGGATGCAACGTCGTGCATCAAACGTCCTTTTAACCTGACGCGATGTCCTCTTAACCTCTGTACACTGAGAGGGATTTTTCGTTCTAGTTACCGCTCGGTCCTGGACTATTTTCATTTTTTACCACAATCGACAAAATATACTTGCAAGTAGAAAATGAAAATTAGTTTTATAACGAGTAACGGATTCTTTAAATCCATTATCTTGCCTTTGGATTGAATACGAATAATTGATTTTTCATGGGTTTTTAATTCGTTGCCGGTTCTTCTTTCGAAAAAATGTCTGAACCTTACAAACAACGTTACAAATAACCTTATAACCCTTCAAATTTCTGAACATTGCAAATAATCTACCTTGTAAGCTTTAAAATTTCTAAACTTTGTATAAATAACCCAACAACCCGATGAATAAAAATTCTGCGAATCGAAGAACGATGAAAAATGAAAAAAATTCGAGGGTACGAACAAAAATTGAGAATCTATTCGCGTAGCCGATCTGCCGAACTGCGCTAAGTGCATCAAGTGAGCTTTTTCGTTTCCGTATCGAGAGAGTCGCTAAAATTTTTCGTTTTTGCGCGGTTCGTACCGAAGTCCGAGTGTAAAAGTACAAAAATAAATATGGCGATGCGAAGGTACATCCGGAGCAATTGCGAAACGGTACAAGTTGGATACATATAGGTATATATCAATGGGTCTTTGGTTAAACGTTGAAATTATTCGACTGCGAGGCCTGAAATAAATGTCGAAACCAGTGCGCATTTAGGGTACGTAAACATCTCGGCCTTACGTATTATACCGAATGCCTGACGCACCCCTGCTCAACAAGATGTAATTTTGAGTCATCAAGCATAAGTTTATTCTGTAACTGGTTATAATTAGGCAATCCGGAGCGATTCTTTCCGACACGGAGTTTCTTCGGCTGATCTCTCGCTCTCGTTGCTCGTAACGTACTTTCGGTTTATTTTTTTTTTTTTGTTCTTCACTTATCTCTCTGGCTTTGGAATGACTTCATCCGCGGCGAGATATTACACGCGGTCTCAGCCTGGCGAAATTAATTCGTCCGCGATATTTCTCGGAAACGTTTAACTCGCGAGACCGAAGAGAACGGTGAAATATTATTTTCCTGCAATTTTCTTAAATATGTATATTTTTTTTTTTTTTTTTTTTTTCGAAGTTATACTTCTTTAGGCGCGTTGTGAAAAACTGATGAGAGTGAAATTTCAAGATGCGCGCGCATCACTGTAACACAAAATTAACAGGATGAAGTTGCCCACTCAACCGAATTCATTGAGTCTCGAAAAAAAGCTAATGTTGGTACGCTTGTCGCCTCTGATCACTGTTTTCATATTTATTTATAATATTTATCCACATGGTTTTAGCTTTTACAGTCACAACACGTGTTTTATTTTCATACAAGTGCGAATTATATATGTGGCAATAAAATATATTCAGTAGTGATTTAAATTTAATATTTGGATTAATATTATTTACTATTTGTGAATATTAGTGAAAAAATTGTGCTAAAATACTTTTTCAAGTGCTCCAATATAATTAAGGTCAGTTATCTGTATGTATTATTTATTGATATGAATTAAAATATCATTATTTAATATAATTAATACTAAATATTATTAAATTATCAATGTTGAATATTTATTATTTAATGATGCCAAAGAAGTATAACTTCTCACGCGCGTACATAAGTACACGCACCCATTTTTTTTTCATTTTCGACATTTATCACCGCAAAGGAGAAAACAGCGAAAATACGGTTTAAATTCAATCAGTTTCGTATATTCGGCGCGATAAATCGACAACGGTCGGTGATTGGTGAAAAAATTTGTAAAAACCCAAATTGTAGAACGTAGAGTCAAGGCCGCGAAAAAGTTTCTCGTACAAATTTTTGTGTCGCGACGGTGAGTCGATTTGTCGCACGAAAAAAAAAAAAAAAAAAAAAAAAAAATTAATGAAATTTATCTTTTTATTCGAGATGGCGGAAAATACGCAGAAAAAATCTTGTCGAAATTTCGAGGTCAGACTTTTCTCTGCTCTCTCTGCGCGATTACGTGAAAATTGGCACAGTGCCGTCGTTAGTATAACTTTGATATTTTTTTTTCGGACAAAATGACTGAACCATTGGTTTCGAAAATGAAAGACATAATTTTCTCAAAACAGATAGTGGGAAAAAACCATTCATTCGTTGCAAATAATAATTTTTATTTAACCTAAACTTGAAGAAAAAAGAAAAAAAAACATTACAGAAAAGAAACGGGGTAGGAAAAAAAGAACTTGCTCCAAGTGAATGAAAGATTGATTCAAATGAAAATATAAATAGAAATTTGCTTTTTGCAGGTTAGATTAATTTTTTTGCATCATTTTCACCTGATTCGGGTGAATTTTTGAATTTGGTTATTGATGCTGGTAAAAAAAAAAAAAAAAAAATATCGATACAATTTCACCCACTGAAAAATTGTAAAATGGTCTGTTCGTGACAACTTCGATAGCGAAAATAAACACAGTTTATAAATAGACTGTTGCTATAAAATAATCGTAATCCCAGTATGTCGGCAAATATTTTGTCAAAGAAAATCGATCGAATTTTTCGTCTATATGAAGTGAAAGTTCCGTTACGGAAGGTAAAAATTTCACGAAAATCACCTGACTTTTGCATCAAATTTGAAAATGATAACACCAGTGGATTAAGAATTGAATAAAAGAATTGAAAAAAGCTTCGAGTGAAATTTTTTTATTTTTTTTTATTTTCAATCATTCGTTCAAAGGAATTCGTAGCGATTTTGAATTCGTATTTTCAATTTTACCAATTCGCTTACTTGATCGAATATAAATCCGGAGTATGATCTTGACGAGTTAAAAAAAAAAAAAAAAATCCAAATTATTGTTAAAAAAAATGACGTCATGGCGAAATCTGTATTTTTCCGTGATAAATAAACACAAAGTGATGTCGACGGCGGTTACGTAACCGATCATTCGGCGGCCCCGCTAATCGTGTAAGTTTGTGGTTAAGCCTGTGCTCAATGGCCATAAAATATTTCAATTTTATAACAGTTTAACGACTGTGACATTAAAACCTCTGCACCGATGGTATTAACAAGTATTATAATACGAGAAGCCCCGAGACTGCAGCGCGCGCATTTTAAAAAATAGCAAGGATATCAATTAACCGATTTAATTGCCGCTAATTAGGAAAGTAATCATTACCGAGTTGCAGCCGATGTTACGCCGCTCGGCATCCTTATACGTCTATTACATGCATAATTATCGAATTACCTATTCGACCGTCGAGCTTTGAACGCTTTCCCCCGTCTCGGCAAAGCTCTAATCTCTTGCGTATACAATGTAGGGTTTATTATATATCTTTTTCGATAAAAAAAAAAAAAAAAAAAAAAAAAAAAAACAAATCCTGTCAAACGAAAGAAAAGAAAAATTTATACAATAATAATTATCGTAGGAATTCTGATACGATACGTAATTCCGGATAATTAATAATATTACGTATCAATCGGACGGTTAAAAATCGATAATCAAATTTTTTTATTATAATTCCTCTCTCTTCGATGTATGTTGAGAATTTGGATACAGGAGAAAACTGTAAAGAAATCTGATGCTGGTAAATTGATATCGGAAAAAAATTATTGTACAACCTACCTTGACATATTTTTTTAACTCTGTTATCGAAAACATGCAATGTGCAACGTAATTATGCGTCAGTCTGTAAATATCTTGTTAATTACTGTACTATAAGCAATTAATATTCGTACCAGACGACAGCACGGTTTTTATGAATCCTCTGCTGGCCGATGGGAGCTTGAACACAATAACATCTATCAGGGTCATGTAGTAGTCCTACCCTTACCGACCGAGCAAACTCGCAATTTTTCTTCAAATAATAAATAAACAAACAAACGAACAAACGGAATGGGTTCAAATTTCCGTTTGTTTATTTAATAAAAGAATAAAAACGGCGAGCTTGCTCGGTCGGTAAAGGTAGGAATGCCGCATGACCTTAAGCTACCAATTGAAAACGAAATGAGATTTGCAGCTGCGACGTCGCGCTTAAAATTTATCCCCTTGGTCGGAAATTTCATGAAATTGTGTTGAAAATTTATTTTTGTAGGACAAAAATAGATGTAAGTTTGTATCTGGCTGCAATTGTAGAAATGTAAGGGCAATTAACCTCTCGGTAGAATTAAATTAGTTCTTCTAAGTATTTGGGCGCGTAGAGAAGTTAATTGAGATCGGGGTCCCTTCTTCTCCCAATTCCTACCATGAAACACTTTGATCTCGCCGCTCGAAACGCAGCTGATCAAACCGGAATGCCGGCGTCGACTCGTGTGACGATAAATTATTATACCGTCACCGGGATGACGGCTGTGCTCGAAATTCACGAAGATACGTTTCACGGTGAGGATTATTGCCGTTTTGATAGCTGGAAGAATATTTGAAGGAACCGAAAATGCACTTTTCTTCGGGAATTAATTACGAACGAATGGGGATGGCGGTAAAAAATTTTACTCTTTTGCGCGATGTTTATCAATGGTTTGAACAGTGTTGAGCAAATTTTTCCAGTCACATAAATTTAACAATATTGGCGGAATGTGGGGTCGAAGGTTGGGTAACTTTTTTTTTCCACACATGATTCGTTTTGCAGAGATTAAATACTTGAGTTCGACTTGGCCGATTTCAGTCAAGTTTTACCGTAATGATTCTAGGACTTGTAGTTTTCAGGCCATGCTCGGAGAAAATAATAAACAATAAAAAGGAAATTAATAAAATTCGACCATTTTCGTGAAAACATCGATTTTTTTTTTTTTTTTTCTAGGATTCGAAGCTCTGTGTCGATTAATAATTAAGAAAGTAAAGTTTACCGATGAAGATACTCTTGAAATTTCAAATCGACCGAAAGATTCGTTTTCGGGAAATTGAAATGTGAGAAAATACAATGTTCCGTAATTTTTCGAACTTTGTAAAAATCAATAAAAATTTCATGAAAACCAGCAAATAAACATACAAATTTAGGGTACAAATATTCACAATTAATTCGATAAAATCGCTGACCATATAACTATACGTTTCGTTTTTATTTTTATTTCATTTTATTTTTCACCGGAAGATTAGTTTCACACATTTATAGAGCGACAATATTATAATTTATAATGCGAATTTCGATGAAAAAACAAATGACTAAAAATTATCAGACGCTGTGTATACGAATAATATGTAAATGTAAAAAGTTGAGAACACTCGACAAGTTCCCTAAAAGTAATTCTTACCATTGAAAATGCGATGAAGATGTTATTATTGGAAATGGTGAAATACGTGACTAAAAAAAAAAAATGCTGGAAAGAATTCATTTCATTCTAATAGCTTGACTCTTGAGAAAATAGCAGCGGTGATACGATTATTGTGTTTCTAGAGGAAAAGCAATCAGATTTAACAGGGCGATTATGCCGTTCGAATATGTAAAGCCGAATCAACTAATCCGTGGAAAACAATTCCGTTCTTAATTAATGTTCGTGTTTAACAAAGGCGCGTAGATGGGTGAACACAGGACGAGTAACAGGTCGCACCTATCCAATCCAATCCAATGAAATCGAGTTGGAATTGACGTAAGGATTATTTATCGACTCCTTTTAACCGTCGGCGTAGCCGCCGGTTTTTGTATGAAATGGTATCGATGCCACAGTTGCCGCAAGGCAGTCATTATTTTGTTGGTAAAATGCGCGTGCGAGTATGTGTGTGTGTGTGTGTTTAATTTTGTAAACTCAATACACACACGGGTTAAAGTTTCCCGTTTTTATGGTAGGGACGAAAATATGGACGAAAGAAATCGAGAGGAGCTCACATATTTTTATTATATGTTTTTTTTTCTTTTTTTCTCTCTTTTTTTACCGGCGGTTAATAATGGAAATTTTAGTTAACGAAATTATGAAGTAAGAACAGAAAGAATGAGAAAAAAAAAGAAAAATGGGACCGATTTGAAATGTGAATAAAATCCGAACGCGTTGGCCGATTTACGAGAACTTTATTTTTCTTGAAATTAAATAAATACAAGCACTTGAAAAAGTCGATGAGAGAGTGAAAAAAATTGACATCAAAATTTGTTCGACTCGATTTACTTCTGAAATTGTTATTCGAGGATTAATTTTGCAATTTTTTTAAAATTCTCCACGATTTTCTTTGCCAAATTAGAATCGAAACGCGCGCGAAAAAATTAAAATTCTGTTCTCGGGACGTGGCGAAGAAAGTAACGTATAATATTCCATAGTTGAGTAACGAAAAAAAAAAAGAAGAACGAAAGGCTGCGGAGACGGAGGAAACCGAAAGCAAAGAAATTGACATCAAATTTAACGTCGACGTTGAGAATGCATCTGAAATTTTTATAAAAAAAATTGAAAAGCAAGGAAATGGCGATATTAACAAGATACGTTAACTCTCGGTGCGAAATTGACGCGTTTAACTAACATCTCGTTTAACACGAGCAAAAGTTTGCTGATTCAGAATTGAAGTTTCGACTAAATTCAACACTGCAAAAAATAACAACGACGGGCCGCAAGAAAAAAATTACGTCTAATCTGTTATAAACCAAAAAGTTGCTTCCATTATTATCGTTTATTATATATTTTCATTTTATCTACTTTAGACGGAAACTTGACGACAGATTTCAGAGAAAACGAGATGGAAAAAAGAATCTGTTATTATAGGCTAAGACTGTAATGAAAAATAAGAAATGGCGGTAGAGAAATAAACAAACTGGCAATCGTTACTTAATACGTATAATGTTCGAAGTTCCAGATTCGGCGAAGGCGTAATAACACGATGTCCGTTTGAAAATCATAACTATTTCTTAATCCAGCGTCAAACGAAAAGCGAGCTCGCGCCGAGGGATCAACGAGGCTTTAAAACCCTCTGTAATTAAATAGCCTCCGAGAGGTTAATGCCTTTGTTACACCACTGACGAGCCAAAGGCTCGCTTCCACTTAGCCAGAGATCAAAACTGGACCACCGGACTGGTCCGATCGCCGCCTCGACTTATTTATAGCTCGCGTAAAATTAAGCGCGAAAAAGAGAAGTGTCTAAGAAAATTAGAAATAAAAAAAAAAGAACAAAACAACAATCCAGTCCGATATGAGAAAATTAAATTTTTTCCAAACGAACATTTGATCGGGTCAATCATTGTTCAACCAGTTGAAAAAGACAGTTTAGTGAATTCGAAAACTATGCATAATGTTTTAACTATTGATTTTCACAGAGAGACTGAATTTCGTGTTTTGGATAGTTCGAAATTTTCATGGCTTCGAATTACAACTTGTTGCATTCCGAAGATTCGATTATCAAGAAGTATAAATTTGTCGAATTCAACGAACTTTGTTGTTAATTGTACATTTAATTGGAAGGTTTAGTGAATTGAAAAACCACGAATTATTCGATTAGAAATAATATCGTATTATGAACATGATTACGGATGAGATGAAACTCAGTTTTTCTATTCGCGTACAAAATTTATTTGAATCGAATTCCTGTGCTTTGAATTCGAATCAACAATTAAACGAAATTGACTATCGTTAAAAAAAAAATTTTAATCCCACAATCGAACAAACACTTCATTTTGTGTGTCCAGGATTAATTTTCAAACTCCTGTCGCGTTTCGTTCTTTGGGGAATAAAATTTTTTATCGTAGATAAATGTTAACGTTATTCCTGCAGAAATAAATGAAATTCATAGGTTAAATTATCCACTCTAGAAAACTAATTTTCATTTTCTACCTAGAACAATATTTTTCGATTGTGGTAAAAAATGAAAATAGTTAAGGACTGAGCGGTAACCGGATATAAAAATATCTCTCAGTGTATCTGACAAACTTAAACTCTTACAGTTATTTATCGCCGAAAGTGAAACGAAGTCACCCCCGAATTTCACCCCTCTATCGTTATTTAGCTGAATCGTTAAATCTGCTTTTCGTCATATCCTTCTTCTTTTTTTATCGCTTTCAACAAGGCCCCTCCTGCATTTACGATCCTCGAGTCCCAATGTTACGCGTTACTCGCCAAATTATTCGGTTCGATTCAGTTTCCACGACCCAATGTTCTCTCATTGTTATTATCGTCGCTGTTCGAAGCACGATTATTTATCGCTTACAGCGGTAACTAGTCGAAACAGTCTCAAAGGATTAAATAAAAAAAAAAAATAAAGAAAACATTGCCTGCTCTTCAATTCAAAAATCAGCCTACAAAGATCGATGAAAAATCAAACACGAATATGTAAATTGAAGCATCAACCGCGCAATTGAAATTCCCGAAGAACAGCTGTTGCTTTTCAAAGTGAACGAAAAAGGGGAAAAAAGAAATTCGCGAAACGAAATTTTCGCGTCCTTTCCATCAATGCATCGGCATCGTCGAGGAATGAAATCGAACCGTGAGAAGATATAATACAGAGGTGAAGATCTATAATTCCGATCGGCTTCGGATCATTTTTTCACTTAATTACCTTCACAGGGTCGGCTCCGGAGGTGAACCCCATTAAAAGGATACTCGGAGTAGTTCCCCGTGGAAGATCAGGACGAAGAGACGGGGTTCAGCACCTGCGGGGAGAGTTTAGCAGCCGATTGAAATCGGCGGAAATTAAATTAACAGAAAATCGAAACCTGATCAACGGTGAAACGTCGTACGAATTTATCGATCCTTAATCTCATCGTCAACGCGATCGATCCTTTCATCCCTCGGTTATTTTCACACACTCGCTGCGCGACGGCCGTTTATCAGCAGGTGTTGAAAATGGAGAAACGTCATCGAGTCCTCGGAACGAGGAGTTTCAGGGCAAGAAATATCGGAGAACAGCTGGAGGAGGAGGAGGAGGAGGAGGAGCAGAAGAAGAAGGATTATGTATACAGGGAGAGGGTGAAGCGGTGGGAAAGCGTTGGCGTTGTTTCCTCGTGCGGTTTTTCACCGCTTTTTGTTATTATTATTATTATTGTTTGAAAAGGTTCTTTTTTTACTATTTTCAATCCTCATCTCTCGCTCACCATGGTTTCATTCGCCGTTTTTCCCCATCTTCTCGTTATGTACGCTGATAGTAAACCTCGGCGATAATTATCCGGTCAGCTTGGCGCATTCGGTAGTAAAGCCTGAAGGCGGTTAGAGGCCGCGAGGCTTGCTCGAAGATTTTCGAACGCGTCGATGATGAGCGGCTCTTCGCTCTTAGGGATTCTTGCACGAAACGATCGGTACTTTTAGCAAAAACATCCGCACTCCCGGAGCCACTATCACTACTTCGAAAGGCTGTTATTCTAATAATTATAATCACCACTCGTCTCGTTAACAATGCAGAAACAATCTGCGCAACATCCTCTCGACCGTAAATTATCTAACCTGAAACATATCGGCGCGGAACGGATAACGCGAATGGTTTGATTCGCATCGGGGAAATCCTTTTTCAAAGGTTCGATGTGGTAGAAAAACTTGTCTCGTTATCTTGGGGTACGGAATTATGTTACAGAAACCAAGCTTTCAAATTTTACGATGGTCGAACTCTGATGAGATTGACAAATTGTTATTGTATGGAACTTGATCTGAGCTCTGATACTCAGAGTAGCTCATTTTTTCATCGCCGTTTTTTCAAAGAAAATTCGGCGTCGTCGCGCAATTTTTAAATCATTCGCTTCTTCTCGTTTTTCGTTAATGTGAAGACTGAGATTGTAGATCTGGAAACTTTGATGCAGCAGATTCTGTCGATCGCACGCTACGTTGGACACTCGGATCGTTGTATTCAAAGATTTTTATTTCAGTAATCAATTCGGCGTTGCAATATTCTGAACATAATCAATATCGGTGCAATGTCGTAAAATTGAATACCAAAAGATACCAACGTGATGGAAAAAAAAATGGTCCCGTGAGTTTGTCGATAACAGTTTTCTTAATAAAATGAAAGATCGAACGAATCTACTAGATTTTCAACGATCTCAAAGTAATTCGAGACGAAAAATCGATGCCGGTCAAGCTTTTCTTTACAATACCAGTATTTTCTAATTTTATGTTTTAACGAGATCTTCGCATGCAACTTTCCAGTATAATAACTCAATAAATACTCGAAGCACGACTGTATGGTAATAAAATGAGTAACGAGTGAAATTTTCGATCAAGTACCCGCAGGGCCTTTAATTGGGCCTGAACCTTCCGATGTGAAACGGTAAAAATTTATTGTTGTAACGGCAGAATGTCAGGTCAATAAACAAAACAATATCCTGTAGAAAACGGCGACGCCTTCTGCGAGCCTGAATTGAGAAATGATCATTGCTTGGCCCAAACGATTCTCTTAGTATTTACAGGTTCTCGTATTGTTTTTCTACTTTACCCGCCGGGTTAACGGCAGCACTGCCCGCGGAGAATCGTCGGCAAGAAACTGGAAAACTTCCCGAGGGCACAGACGGCTGGAAGAGGTTGGATGGGTGGTTTCGCCACGCGAATAGCACGGTCGAGTGGTTTCCGCTTTTTCGCTATATTTAATAACGCCTCGAAGCGAGCGTTCCTTCGGATTTCGCTGCATTTCAGGGCATCTTCGAGGATATCGTTACCGGATATTTTCTTACGCCAATTCCCGCCGCTGCTGACCAAAGAGGATGAGACTTGGCTGCTGACCCCCGCGCAAGTTAATCATCGGATCGGTATGATATTATTCCTTCCACAGCTCGACGGGCTGAAATGCTCCCGCGGTAATTTAACCAGTTTGTAATTATAACTCAGGCTTACGCGGTACAGACGAGTGGAGAAGAGCACGAATTCCGCGGGCTCGAACAAGCCAACTTACAACAATTTATAACCAATGTATACTTTGGATTAGTGATTCTGAGACGGCTCATTTCTTGGACAAGTCGGTTACGTTGGTAATCCGGAATCAGACCGCAGCGCCACCGACGGCCGGTCTAGAAACGAGATCGATCTTTCCAACACTACGCAACCCGTGACCGTCAACTCTCAAATCTAACCAAAAAATACAAAGTTCACAAAATAGGCTCAATCTTTCAGAACATAATATAATCCATGACCGTCGAATCTAACCCAAAACTACAAAATTCGTCGGTCATGGATTATGTTATGTTTACAGAGGTTGATCTTGTTTCACGGCCGGCCGGTGGTGGCGCTGCGGGTTGATTCTGCGTTGCCAACGTAACCGACTTGTGCAAAGAAACTAAAGAAAGGAACCAGCCTAAAGAAACTAGCCGTCTCGGAATCACTGACTCCAAGTGTATACTGGAGCTGTACGATACGTAACCAATCGACTGTTTCGATAGATCGTTGAGTTTCTCCGACACACGTCAATTAAGCTTAATCTCTGTGTTACGAGTCGAAAAATTTACTCGTAGAACACTTCGAATTGCCGAACAATTCCACGCCAATTTTGTATAAACATGTTCGTTTATACAGTTGTAGCTTCGAATTATTGGGAATACAATTAAATTACATCCCTTCCGTCTTTTTCCGGGTTTTAATTATACATTCTGTAGATTTTTACCTTGCGCCTACTTTCAGTTTTCTGCGTCTGTAACACTTTCACGTTGAAACTTCAACGCGGACTCGATTCAATCATCGGCAAAAGTGAAATAAACAAAGTTGTATATGTTGGTGAATTACTGGAACGATTATAGAAAACATTTCCTAGTACCTTGCTTACAGGAAATCAGGCTGGTTCGGATATTGGAACAGCATATTGTCTGAGGAGGAAAAATAATCTTCCTACCCTATAATCACAGGAGTGTTAAAGAAATTGCAGACGATTCGGTAGCGTTAATATCGAACGATATTTCCCATCAGCGAAAACATTCGTGCGTAAAATTACGTTGCAGTTATCAGGAATTTGATGACATTGTGCAGAGATAATCGTTTGCAGAGTGAAAAGATGCAATTATCGTTAAATATTTAGAATTTCACAAATCTCTCTCGTACGTATAATTTTCTTCTTCCGGCTTTCATGTAGTTCGTTCAAATTTACTAGACACAATATATCGAGAGTATAAAAAATTGCAATGTACATATTTGCAATAACCAGCAAATAACATTCGTAAATTCATATGTCCAGTGAACCAAAGAAGCTGAATTGAATCAGTTTATCTGCCAGGTGTATAAATATTGCTCAATTCATGTTCGAAGATAATCGTGAGGTGAAGTTCGAAGGATTTCATTTAAAATCGAGAAATAATTTCAGAAATTAGAAAAAACTCTCGGGGAAAAAAATTAATAAAAAAGTTTTTCACATCGACGCCGAGTCGCCGATCCTTCGGGGCCTGACTTGGACTCGTTGGGGACAGAAGGACTCGGGGACTCTCCATTCATGGTCGATGTGCACAGTGGGTAGAGGCTGGTTGATGGCGTGCCGGTTCTGACGTTCCTGGGACGCGTGGGTGTGGGCTAGGTCAGGTTTCTAAGGGTCACGTGAGCACGTCATCGCGCGTGCCTCAACTGCTACAGACGATGGACCACGCGATGGGTTCGTTCGCCACGTGGCAGCCCGATCGCCTGATGTCAGGCACGAATATCTTCGGGGTAGCTGGCCGCGTATCCAGATTGAGGAAGATCGGCGAATCGTAGGGAGAAATGCAGCGGCTTCAGACTTCCCTCGAGTAGTTCAACCCTTGTTTTTGAAATATCGTCAATTTGGATCCAGTTTTTTGCTCGAGCTGTTCTCCAAGAATTTCCGCAAGTTTTGTCGGCGTGTCCTTGATCGGGGCTCGTCAAACGAGCATTGAGTTACTCGACGATTTATTCGACGGAAATTTAGGGTTGGTGCGGTATTTCTTTTACCTTGAAGAAAACGGGACGGGACAAGAAGTTGGCGCGATGAAAATTGGATGGAAAAAATACGAGAAGAAGACGAACCATCCTCTGGAATGATCGGTTGAATTTTTGCACGTTATTTGAAGCGAATTCGACGTTTAATCCGTCTGTAAAGACAGCGCATACGGGATTGCGGTAGCCGAACCGTGGCAAAATCCACCCTAGAGCTTGCAAATTGGATTACACGCATCAGCTGCTCCCAGGGCTGTCCAACTTTCTCGAACAATTCACACCGAGAAGTGAAAGAAATTTTTTTAACGCTTTTGGGTGAAATTTTTTTTCTTAAATTCACCGTCTTTCGCAAATCGAACCCCTTCGGCTGACACTCTTATCGGCACGATCTAAAACACGGTGAATAATTATTCTGTCAGTTTTTTAGCTTTAAAAAACGACCAATTTAACGTTGAAAATAAATATCGTGAAGAGATTCGAAGGTCTGGACGAGGGATCGACGTCATCCGAATATTCCCAACGAACTCTGTGATTTTTCTCGATCAAATGGTGGGAAAGTTTGACACAATTTTTATTACAATTCATTTTCCAACAGTTTTTCAGGCCATGCCGAGAATTTTATTGGGCGTGGTTTTGCCACCCCTGGTTGACAAGGATAGGCTGATCGGGGGTGGCAAATGAGATTACCCGCTCTGATCCCGAATCCGACAAACTCAGGCCGCGGATACCTGCTAACCGCAGGCTTGCAGTCCGTTCCGGAGTTGTCAGCGTTAATAATCCAATAGTTGCCCCAACACAAGCGGATCTCAACATGATATACATAAGCGCAGGGCGCGGATCGCGCACTGTATTCGAATCCGCGTCTACGACGAGGCTCAAGCATTCGATACACGGTAACCAACACCTACAGGCTACAGAAACGGAATAAGCTCAGCCAGGTTATCTAACGAATGGACAACCTCGATGACGGAGACCCCAGAAGGACGACGGTTATCCGCTTAGGAATCCGCGTAAACCGGGACATCATCGTCAGCCTCAAACTCAACGTGATATGATACCGAGTATTCGTGACACCGACCACGATAATGACCTGCAGAGTACCTTGAGCAGTGTCATCAACTGAGCATTAACTCGCCATAAATTGTTCTTGATCCTCTCCGTTTCCACTTTTCTGTTTAACGGACCAGCCGAAGGTGCAGATCATGTGTCATCACCCAAGATCGAGTAAAATCATTTACGTAGATCCAAGTTTTTCAAGTACCGTTCAGCTAGGAGAGCAGAATTCCGTTCCGTGATCGACGTTCGAACGATCAACAGACGCAATTTGGGTCTGACGGAAGGTGGAATTGGCGTTTAATAGATTACAGCTGAGGCAAGAAAGTGGGTTTCGAGGATTTTCTGACCAGTGAAAGCACTGGCAGCACTCGGATGGCGTGATGGGGTGCGTGCATAAAAGCCGTGACTGTGTCAGCGGTCGTTTTGTTAGCTTAGAGATAAGGTTGCACTGCACCCCTTTCTCTTGGTTCACGTTTCAATCAATGCCGGTGCACGTAATGCCGCGCTGCAAGCCCCCCGATCCGGGCTTGCGGAAAGGTACAAAAGGGTTCGGGTCCAACGCCGTTTTAGCAGTCTATCTGGTGTCGTTCGAGAGAGTGCTTCACGGACATGCTGCTTTGCCACTCGATCACTCCTGATACACCGACGGTATATCGCGTAGCACCTAATATCAACTGCACCGAACAATTTCCCGTCACGAACGTTCGTAAGAAATCGACGAAATTGCATGCCTCGCACTATATCCGGGCTGTATCGAACTCTACAGGTATGTACGTTTGTCCGGAATGGTAATGGGAGTGTAGACATTGCCGATTTTCCGTTTTTCTTCTTTTGTCCATTCCACGGTTGTAGAAAATTTCCTAGATTCACAGTTCCTGCGCTCTTATTTCTATTATACCTGTTCTTGGTAGATTAGAATTCATTGCTTAACCCTGATAAGTCACTTGGGGTGAACTTCACCCCAAACATTTGTTAAACTCCTCGTAGACCTTAGTCGTGGAAATGGGCCTCCTGGCGCTATTATTCATGCAAATAAAGACCTTTTTTTTGACATTCTTGTCACATTCTTTAACTTGGCCGACGTTTTACGATATTTAAACAATCGATTTTGGTTACAAAAACTGAGGGACCTTTTTCTGCGATTCTTAAACAATATCCAGATATTTTTTTTAGATTTTTAGAACTCATTTTTGAAGCAAAATATCACGTTTGAGTTTAATTCCACCCAGTGTGACCGTTATGCGATTCTACTCAGGTCCGACCTACTACTAGGGTTGAGTTCTTTATCGTTCTCCATTATTCCTGTTACAAATAAACGAACTCAAGACATAATTCACTGTCTTTGCTAAATTCTAGCCCAACCAGTAACAGTAAGTTTCTTGCTTCGAAACTCGGTGTGACTTTGAATCCAGTGATTTTGTTAATTCGAAATGTCCAGACCCTGCTCGAATGAAACAAAATTCGAAAACTCGAATCAGCTCTTTAATTGTCGGTAGAAATTTGAATCCGTGAGAATTTCGGCCCCCTTGGAGCGGTCATCCATGTCCACTGAATTCGCCTAAAACGGGGTGTTGAGTGACCCCCATTCTCGACCGCAAGGGGCAAGCGATTCTCACCTCACGAAGCTCGTCGTCCCGGGACCCATGTTTATTGATATACGGTTACGCGTCGGTACCTACCCACCACACTTTATCTAGGCAGGTACCTACCATCGGCGAGCGGGTATTCCGTTTCAATTGCTACCAGATATCACTCGCGGTGTATCGAGTGAATTCTATTTCATGCTGCGCCCTGCAGGTCCTCTGCGGTCAATCCCGGACGGACAAATGGAAGGATGGATGGATGGATGGATGGATGTGAGTATGCGATGAAGATTGTTACCGATCATCGTGGCTGTCGTTCGTAACGTCGAATAGTCAATTAGTTGCAGGATTGTGAACGTATTTCTGATGCTCAATGTACCCGACAACTTTGTCGTCTTCTTCTTCTTCTTCGTCATCATCATCTTCCTGGTGAAGATGAGAGTCATCTCATGTTTGAAAATAACTGTGTAAATCGATGACACCATCCGAACGGCTTCTCGTTCTCTGACTTGTGTTTGGCAGTGCATACCGAAGCTCGTGCCAAGGTTCTAATTCAGCTCGTCGCCAATGTCCGTAACCAGAATTAAATACGTCCTGTTCTATGGATAATAACGCGGCACACCAACGTTGCGGCGGCGGTCAGTGTCGAGTCGTCAGTGCAGCCAAGAAGGTATCGAGCAATCGGTATCCCGGGCTTACATAAACCATAAACCACGTGAGGCCTAGGTTTCCTCGAATCGTGAGCCACTCGGCGAGGATCGTGAGCGAGCATAGGTGTTCACCACAGGTGGAACTCCGAGCTGTGGTATCCATGATCCGTTCCTGGAACGACGCGACACGAACGACGACGCGCGTTCAGAGTTCAGATGTGGAAAAACTCTTTTTGCTCCGCACTCTTGCCGCAATTGAGTCTTCGCGCAAGTTTGCCTAAGACGTCATTCTCGAAGCTAGTCAGAAATTACAGTCAGAGACTATTTGAACTTCATGAGCAAACTCTTGGTGATGATTTGGATACTTTCAAGAGAACATCAAGAGCCTCCAGGATCTTCAAAAATACTCGTAATCGTCGAAAATATTTTGGTTTCGGGACAGATCTTCGTGAGCATGTTCACGAATCCTCGAAAGGAGAGCTGATGAGTGAGGATATCATTCGTGGAGGATGAGTTCCTCGAGGTTATAGTCGTGGATACACTTCTTCGGCGAGTGAGATGTTGAGAATAAAGGATGTTCATAAGGTGGTGGTGAAATGGAAATGGGATCGAAGACGCCGATTCTCGGAGAAGCCAGACAGGCGGGTAGAACGCGCTACAAGACCTCGGTATGCGGCGATATCGACTCATTACCATCCCGGGTGCAGGGCGCGACTTTGCATCCATTAGGTTAATTGCTTCTCCCGGTGTTGGGCATCGCGGTTCTCACTCGCTCTTTTTCCTCCTCTCACAAGTCGCTGCGTGGTATATTTTCGTGCATCACAACACTTGGCGCAGCTTGGTTCCCCTGCCCAGCGAGAAGGTGCTGAATATCCGCTCTCGGCGGTGAGATTGCTTTGTCACCTGGCTCGAATAATTACCCCAAATCACCGATCACCGCCACTTAAACGATCCGCATGATTCCTTCTCCTGCACGATTGTCTCCTCGGTCGCCATTAGCAACGAAAGGTGAAAAGGAGAAGCAGGAGCTCTCAGGGTGGCTGATGAACGACGCGCCAAATACCCGGAGCCTTCTCTTCGGAACAGAGCCGACCGGATGGTCTCGCAATAACTCGACTTCCTTGGTCGGTGCGGATGCAGCTCCAACCGCATTCACCTCGAAAGCGACGACTCCATTAGATAATTAATTTGCGGTCTAATGAGTCGGGGGACATATGTTAATGCGAGGTATCCTACAGTTCGGTAGCCTGGGTTAAAACCGACAGTCACCCACACGGAGATGGACCTCGCAATCGAGATAAAATTGGGAACAACACTCGACTCGGACCTGCTTCACACTAAGGGCAGAGACCGTGGTGTGAATATACACGGTGTGCCTAGGAGTGCAGCTTCTTTCTCTAAAAAAGTTTCTCTATCGCTGTGGATTGGATTGGTCGATTGGTAACTTCGGTACCAGCCACGCAAAAATACCCTAGATCGGTGGTGATTAATCGTTGCGACGTCGAATCTGCGTGGGGAAAAAATGAGTGGGTCTACGCTATGGCGTTACCGAGCAGGGCGGTGATCGCCATGAAAATAATTCCCTAGCAATATAGTGATTTCTTTAGACAGTTGGCACAAAAATTAGAAAGGGGCGTGTCGCTGGAGTTCCAGGCACACCGTCTATATTCACACTAAGGGCAGATACCGTAGTCCTAGGAGTGCAGCTTCTTTCTCTAAAAAAGTTTCCCTCTCGCGGTGGACTGGACTTGCCATAACTAACTTCGGTACCAACCACGCCAAAATACCCTAGATCGGTGGTGATTGATCGTTGCGAGGTCGAACCTGCGTAGGGAAAAAACAATTCCCTAGCAATATAGTGATTTCTTTAGACAGTTGGAACAAAATTTATAAAGGGGCGTGTCGCGGAAGTTCCAGGCACACCGTGTACATTCACACGAAGGGCAGAGACCGACCCTAGAGCGAATTCCTCAGGGCCAAGAGCCGCTAAATGGTTTTCGGATCGGACGTTCATCTCCGGTTCCCTCGGGCCTCGACGAGCCGAGAGTTGCGTCCCTCCTCTCTTCGCCCTGGAATCGCGGAGGTTCAGGTTCTCGTGTCGAGGGTCAGGCACATGCGTGCCTCTCGTGAGTTGACCCGCGACTCTCTCGGTCCCGACACCTGTTGACTTCGCCGGGTTCGTCGGCTGCCTTGATTAACGACGCACGGCCGGGCTTCTTGAGGCGACGCCGGTCAAGTCGCGCATGAAAATCACTGCTCGAGGTGCGTGCGCCGCGACGCCAAAGAGATCAGGAGGTCAAGACCGTCCGGAAGCTCGATGCGGTAGCGATTATCACGGAATTTGTCGTCACCTTTACGGGGCTCCGATTTTTCGTTCCATCCGTTCGCTTTGGGCCCGATCAATTTCGAACGGGTTGAATTATTCATAGACTTTGAAAACACGTGTTTCGGCTCCGATTCCGAGCGTCGTGATCAACGTTCGTCGATCATTTATCTTTACTATAAATAAAATCGTTCGCTCTTTTCAGCCGATTCAGTGGCTTTCGGGAGAACGAAGACGAACGTTTCACGCTTAGTAAATCACGATCATAATTAGCCACGAAATTGACCGTAGGAATAACATTTGACATCTGGGAAACTGGTTCCGGTTTCACGGTTTGGTTGATAACATTTTTTTCAACGAATACACAACGAGCGTGATTTGTTACACAGCGAGGGAAGACTACACGATCAGAAGTGCAATTTGCGGTTTGATTTCGCATTGAGGAACGAACGGTGAGCGCGTAAATCATGGATCACCTGGCATTCCGCCCACGCGATCTTCGATTGCAAAAAGAATGAGATGACGGGGCGGGGCGATCGAGAGGTTCGGACGGCAGAAGAATAAGCATATAAGCAATATACACACACGGATACGTCGAGGCGGGGAAGACTTTTTAGTCTCGAGGCGAGCGTGACACGCCGGTTTTCGTTCGAAATTCAAACCTGCGCGGATGGTTCGAAATTTATGGGCGGTTAAGGACAGAAGCCGGCAGACCTGCCTCACTTTCGTGTCTTTCCAAAGCGAAGATTTGTGGACTCTGCTCCTCGATTTAGATGTTCGTTTAATTCAGCAGCCCGACGTCAACGGTTCTCCGTTTCGAACAAGCCTCTCGCGAGCTGCTCAAAATCCCGATAAACGAGGTATAAATTTCTGTTGCGGCAAAGGGACCGGTGAATTTTCCCTCCTCGGTAAATGCGTCCCGAAAATTACCTGGGAACGGAAAATACGTCCCGAGTTTTTTCCGCAGCTCGAATAACCGAGAAACAAAATGTTAGAAAACTAGTGTCTAACTAACTGTTGCTTCGTCTAATCCGCTGGCTTCCTTGACATTGCTTATTTCTTTTCTTCTTTCCTCTTCTTTTCTCTTCTTTCGCCCGTTTTTTTTTTTTTTTTTGTCACTTTTATACCGTTGTCCGTAGTCAACGGGGATTTTATAATTGCGGCAAAAAAGCTGAAACCCGTAACTGGTACTTAGAGCCTCTCGTACGTATGATTTGCACTCACTGAGCGTTAAATATATACGCGGCCACACGTATGTGAATATATTTATACGAGGGAGGGCAAATGATAGGATATAGAGTGAGAGTGTGCCGGGTGCCAAATTACGCCTGTACATTGTTTGTTGGATTGGACATTGCCTCGGCCGCATCGTGTATTACAATTACGCAATAACAAAACTACGACCAACATAAGTGCCGAACGATTTAGCGCCTACGTGTTGGTATCTCTACAGAGATATGTGATGAATGCAAAGCCAATTTGTTCAGCGAAAACTGAATTTTGTTGGACGAAAAAGCCGGAAACAGCAAAAAAAAAAAACAAAAATAATAGGAAAACAAAATAGTATCAACGGCTTCTCAAACTATAATTACAATGTACCTACTTTATAACGGCGGAAATTGTTTTGCGACACTTTTGTAACGATGTAGAATTTCAGTGATTGCAATTTAGCGCTACAGATTGGGCGGCTTCGATACGTTTTTTTTACTCGTTTGGTTTTTCTTTTTTTTTTTTTTTTTTGCTTCTTCTCTCCCTCTCTCAAGACTGAGGAAAAAGGAGAAGAATCTCGCGTGCGACGCGCCCCTCCTTTAATTGCGAAAGATCGCGAGCTGATTCGAGAAGCATTGACTATCGACGATCAAGATTGACGAGCACTATGCTACCGGTTTTAAACGGCGACGACGGTGTTGAGTAAAGAAATCGGCGCGAAAAGAACAAAAAAAAAAAAACAAAAAAAAAATGGAAGGTGAAGTGAAAAAGGGGAGAAAAAAGAAGAGAAATTGAATACGACCGATTAAACGGCGTAAAGGAGAGGAAGAGAGAGGAGGGAAAAAAAAGGATACAAATCGCAAAATCCGATCCTCGATTTAATCGAACCGAAGGAATTTAAGGGGGATGTGAGAAAAAAAAAGAAAAAAAAAGAAAAAAAAAACAACAGTAAAGAGACTCCAGAAAAGGTGTGAAACACAATTCGATGATTGAATAAATCTTTCTTAAGAATTGCAAATTCCTTCAATAATTCCGGTGAAAATCAAATCTTGGTAACGCAACGAATCTTGGAAGAGTCGACAAAATACGAAGAAGTGAAAATCGAGTGGTAGAATTAAAAATAATACACTGAGAGAAATTTTTAGTTTCGGTTACCGCTCAGTCCTAACATATTTTAATTTTTTACCACAATCGGAGAATATAGTTCTAGGTAGAAAATGAAAATTAGTTTTCCAGCTGTTACCGGAAAGTTCAGTATCCGTTGCTATTCTTTCTCATTACGATCACTGTTGCTATATTTTCATGAAACTGCTGCGAAAATTTAACGCTCGCGCAAGAATAAATTGACGTCAAAGCCTTGTTCAACTAAAAAAGTAGAGAAAACCTCAGAAACTGATTCAGCGTTGCAATAAACAAAAAAGGATCGACGATAGCGCAAAATGTTTACGCGTACCTCGTTTTTCGTAATTCCAACAATATTAAAACAGTTTTTTTTTCAACGATACCTGTTTTACTGAATATTTCTAGTTACTGTAACAAATGAAATGTTTCTCAGTTCAGGGAGAGCTAATCTATCGAGTGGCAATGATCCCCGTGGGTTCCTAGCTCCGTTCGACTCGGCTGATCGAATGTCGACGAAGCTGTTTCGTTACGCCAGGTCGTCTAGTAGTTGGGAGTGAGTTCTATTGTCAGCTAAAAACCTAGGAGAGGAAATCGGAAACTTCATCTAGCCTGTTAATAAACGTGGGAATCAAGGGTTGTCCAACGTCAATCACGTTACCCCGGAAACATTAAAACAGATCCAAAGTGTGAAGTCAATTTAGGTACAAGATTTTGTTGCCGACCGATTCGTCGATTTCTTTCTCTTTTCTATTCTTAGTCTTTCCAATTTGTATGTGGATATTCTCTTTGGTTTCGAGGATGAGAAGGAAGACGAATTCCCACGATACATGTACATACGGCTCAATAACCTCAAATACGTATTACTGCAGCCATTAAAGTATGAAATTGTATTTTGTCAATTTTATGGGATAATATAACGTGTGTATTTTCATCTTTTTCTCAATTTTTATGTACCGATCATCTACAGATTGTTCGGTGAATAAAATTGATTGCGGTTAATTACACGCGTACAATAAGCCACGCGGCTGTTTAAGCCTCCTCCCCTCCCCCCACCCTCCTTCCTTCCCCACGTTCAATCTATAAAAGAGATTATATTTTCTAATAGGTTCCCAGGGATAAAACATTTTGAGGATAAACGGGATAAAAAAAAAAAAAAAAAAATAAAACTCGAAATAATATTATTCGATGGACAATTAAATTACCGAACATCTATTACCCATGCTAGAAACCCGTTAGACGGATTCCGGGAGCGGGTATAGATTCGTTGATTAGAAATGATGATTCCGGCTGTTAACGGCAGAAAATTAGCCAATGGTGGGAAAAAAAAAATGGAATAAGAGAAAAGAGAAAACGAAAAGCAAAAAAAAAAAAAAAAAAAAGGAAGAAAGAAAAATAAATATCATCAACGATAAATTTAACGAAAACAAGAAAGAAAACAACGATAATCGTCGGGTTTAATTACACGCTGTAATTCGCGGATTACGACCAATCAAATCATGAACGCTTGGTAATATTTATAAATAGGATTTAGCTTCTGCCGCTGCCCGTCGAAATATTACGACACTTTACATATCGCCGTATTAATAATCGTAAGTACATGTATTAACGTTATTTATTGTGCCTGCGGTTACCGCCTAACGGTAGCAGATGAAATTAGCCACAGCATTATTCGGATGATAGTTTATCCCCGGATCCCAACGTTATTTTCTATCGCGAATTTTGTATTGTGGCCGAAATGAGGAATTACAATTTTTCAATTCTCGGCCTGCAGATCTTTAATTCCATGAATCCGTCGCTCGCTTCACAGGTGAAAAAAAAGCGTTCAAAATTTGTCATATCGTTACTTTTCCTCCTTGAGTGATTGAATTAAATGAACTTTCGAGGAAATTACTTATTTCTACTTACGGTAGTAAGAGCTGGGCGTTTATTCGTTTCGACACCATTATTTTAACAGAAATTTAACCCTTCGCGTCACAGCGGTAACTATTTTTACCACATATTTTATATCCATTTTTTGCATGTATATAAAGAATTTTTCAACATAATTTTTTGCGGCTCTTAGCTATTTCTGATAGTATAATAATAGGTTTTCAATACTCGGGAGTGACTGTTGCGATATAACGTAAATTGTTATTCTTAGAAGGAAGTTGATTGAAAAAACCGTGAAATTTGAAGGAATAATTAATTTCCGAGAAAGTTACCCCTCTACAAATACATAGTTGTTTTACAGAAATTATAAGTTCTTGGAGTCGCCGATTCCGAATCTGAAATCGGATTGTAAGATTTAAAAAATTCAAGATGACGGATCCAATATGGCGGACGAAAATTTCAACTTCGATCGAACTTTTCAGGGGTCGCTGATTACGAATCTGGAATCAGATTTTCAAAATTCAGTATGGCGAATCTAATTAGCGATCCCAAAAACCGCTGCGTAGAGTTTTTTTTCACTAGATTCGATGAAGTTTGAAATTTTCATTCGCCATGTTGAATCCGCCGTCTTGAATTTTTTAAATCTTACTTCAGATTCGTAATCAGCGAGTCCAGGAACCACAGAATACTATCTTGCCCTAAAACTTGACTTCGGCACAATAATGTGTGACTTAAAGAGTCGAGCGTCAGTTTTCTGACATTTCTATAAAACAAACATCCCTAGCAGTCGTTCGAACTATTAAACCTACGATGAAAAAAAAAAAAAAATGAGTTAATTGCCTTGGAGCAGCGGTATATATACCTAGAAAATACAGTGTCTATGTTAATGGACATTGAGCACATTTGTTGTTGTGAAGTTGGTTGTAGGTACAGTAATCAACGTATCTCCATCAATGCTTTCTCCTATCGTCTTTCTTTTTTTTTTTTTTTTTTTTTTTCCGTCAGCCTCTTACTTTTTACCGATCCTTTATCGGAATATCGTCCCGCGGCGATAACTCATACTCTTATCGAAACGGGTATTGGCACAAAACGTATCGTAGTTACGGAATAATCCCCTCGATCTGTTAAACTATCGCCCCGCAATTCTGCACGACACTTGCAACACTGTTTACGTCCAACAAACGTCGAGATATCCGACAAGATAGTGGAAAGAAAAAAAGAAAAAAAAAAAAAAATTTAATACAAAATTTTTCAAGTAGCTGTTTTTTTTTTTTTTTTTTTTTTTTTACGCCAACCAACGAACTTCGTCTTCACGATTGCCTGGTGTAGAAATGTTGCATTTCTTTTCTATTTGTCAAGAGTTTGAGAAAAAAACATCGAAAAAAAAAACAGAAATTAAAATTCGAACCCTGTATAAAAATTTGCAAAATTTGACCGAAATTTGCGATAGAAAATTCGCGGTTTTTCGGCAGCTCGATTCTCACAACCATCGCGTCTCATCTCGAAGGCGCTGTTTTGCTGCCGCGAGGGCCTCGATATATCTCCTAATGCGTTTTTAAGTGTACTTCCAAGTGCGACGGGACCTCAATACGCCAACTAATTCCCAGATATCCTAATCTGACTTTAATACGGGTTACCGTTATGCCGGGAGGCGCCGATAAATTGGTACTGCTATGACCTCGCCGCGTGGCTCCGAGATCCATCTCGGGATAAGATTCACCTTACCGAATGTGAAATCCGGATTCAACGGAATCGTCGACCATTTAATCCGGTTGGATTTGGATTCTTGAACAGACCGTGAAAACCGTGAAAACCGGGAAAAGTCGGGGATTTATGACGGACGTACTTTCTCTTATAAATCCTTTTCAAACTTCGGATAATAAGCTTCGTAAATTCGACTAAACTAACTTTTCGAAATTTTATCTAGTTCAACTTCTAATTATTTTTCTACGAAACGAAGCAATGCTGTGTTTTTTTTTTTTTTTTTATCATCCAAATTTATCCGTTCACGGTCTATAACTTTCGGAGCTTTTGGTCGTAAAAGCTGCCCAACTTGATCTAAGTTTTGTAGGAGAAAATGTCCGGGATTACGGAATTTTTACGACGGGAAAAGTCAGGGAATTTTATTCGAACGAGAAATTGTCGCCGTCCTGTTGAAACTAGATAATTTGAGGAGGGGAATTGAAAAGTGCTGTAAGTGCCATTTTTTGAAACACTGGCTTACTTTGTGCGGAAAAAAAAAAAAAAAATTTCTTCGAAAAAAAAGTGGCTCTCACAAGTCTATTTAAATTCCCCTCTTCAATCAGAATCGGGCGAAACGTCTCTTTGATTGTTTGCTTTTGTTCGCCTGAAAATTCACAGCGTTGAAAAAAATATTAACTAATTTAACAACTGGAACGAAGAATTGTAACACATTAATTTCAAAGATCGTCGAATCATGTTAAACTCCAAATCGCAGCTAACAATCAATTAAACAATCGCAATATACATAATATAAAAGTATTGACAGTATAACCGACAAAACATTACGAAACGCATCCGTGTCTGAAAATAAAACCAAAATAAAAAAAAAGCAACCGTCAATCTTTGATAAACCGCGGAATTCCGTAAGAATTGTCAAATTTTGAAAAATTTCTTCTCCTCGTCTGATTATTATTATTAACATATACATATTTTTTTATTTTTTTTATTCACACTATAAACACAAACGCGTACCTAGTGAATAATTCCCGCAATTATTACCGTGCGATGGATATATTCAAGGGTAATTTAAGGCGCTGTAACAAGCGGAGAAGAAAAGAAAAAGGAAAAAAAAGTTATGAATAATGATGAGACAAGATCGTGATAAAGAAAAGCGTGTTTACGATCGAGGAATAATTTTCTAACAATTAGCAGCGCCGGCTTTTCCACTTACAACAGACGCCCGTACATTTGTGCACAAGCACGCGTGTATTTTCGTCTATAAACGCGCACGGTTTTATCCTATAAATTTCTATCGTACACCGCACGTATGGATGTACGTGGATCACATCTACACGTTGCATTGGCCTCAGGTACGCAAGGAATATCCTATTTAGCTATGTTCGCCGTTGAACAAAGTACAACGCACAACTTCCTTGAACCGCGGAGGATGATATCCCGGTAACGATCTCATCGTTATATTTTATCGGAGGGATATATCTGGCAGCTCTCCTACCCCGGAGGCATTATATCCAAAGCTCCACGGCCTGCCTACGCGTTTGCCTACTTATACACGGGTGTCTGGAGTCTTGAGGAGGAAAAACGTAATCGCTCGAATCGTTGATACGCGGAAATTATTTCGTTGGATGAGAAGCAAAAAAGTTAAATAAAATTCCAATATCCTGCGATATTTTTCTAAAAGGTTAACAATATTCCGACATTTTCTTTTCCGTTAGAAAACCAAAAGAGAACCACCTTTATGCAATAATTTCAAGTTTCTAGAGGCGGAAAAAATAATCACTCTCGTTATCGATACGCGGAAATTATTTCGTTGGATAAGGAACAAAAAAATTAAATGAAATTCCAATATCCTGCGATATTTTTCTGAAAGGTTAACGATATTCAACCGATCAATCGATCCGACATTTTCTTTTTCGTTAGAAAACAAAAAAAGAGCCAGCTTTATGCAATAATCTCAAGTTTCTAGAGGCGGAAAAAATAATCACTCTCGTTATCGATACGCGGAAATTATTTCGTTGGATAAGGAACAAAAAAATTAAATGAAATTCCAATATCCTGCGATATTTTTCTGAAAGGTTAACGATATTCAACCGATCAATCGATCCGACGTTTTCTTTTTCGTTAGAAAACAAAAAAAGAGCCAGCTTTATGCAATAATCTCAAGTTTCTAGAGGCGGAAAAAATAATCACTCTCGTTATCGATACGCGGAAATTATTTCGTTGGATAAAGAGCAAAAAAATTAAATGAAATTCCAATATCCTGCGATATTTTTCTAAAAGGTTAACGATATTCAACCGATCAATCGATCCGACGTTTTCTTTTTCGTTAGAAAACAAAAAAAGAGCCAGCTTTATGCAATAATCTCAAGTTTCTAGAGGCGGAAAAAATAATCACTCTCGTTATCGATACGCGGAAATTATTTCGTTGGATAAAGAGCAAAAAAATTAAATGAAATTCCAATATCCTGCGATATTTTTCTAAAAGGTTAACAATATTCAACCGATCAATCGATCCGACGTTTTCTTTTCCGTTAGAAAACAAAAAGAGAACCAGCTTTATGCAATAATTTCAAGTTTCTAGAGGCGGAAAAAATAATCACTCTCGTTATCGATACGCGGAAATTGTGCCGTTGGATAATTCTTGGCGCGTTGTTCGCATATTTATGTGACAAAAGAGAATAAGAAGGAAAAAACAAAAATTCCAATTTCCTGTCATATTGCTGAGATTTGCCGAAAGGTTAACAATATTCAATCGATCAATCGATCGACATCTTATCTTCCATTTGGAGAAGAGTAATTAGAAAATAAGAAAATTAGCTTCAAGAAATAACTTCGAGCTCGAAGGTTGACGATATCCAATCGATCTAGATCTTATTTTCCATTTGGAGAAGAGTAATTTGAAAAAAAAAATGATCCAACTTCCTGCGATATTTTTCTAAAAGGTTGAAAAAAACTGAATCGATGTTAATCGATCGACATTTTCTTTTCCATTTTGAAAACAGTGATTTGGAAACGCGCAAACAGCTTCGAGAAATAGTTCCAAGTCTTGTGGAAAAATGAAAGAAAAAAATAAAAAGAAAAAAGAAAAAGAAAACTTCAATCAATGTTGGAAATTTATCAATTTTTGTTTTCCTTTCTTTTCTTTTTCAATTTCAAAACATTCCGATTCACGAAAGTTATTCTTGCACGATTTATAAACGCGAAAGTTTCTATTGCACAATGTGCGTATGTATTGAACAAGGAAATAAAGGAGGGTGACTAGATTCACAATTGTCAGTTGTAAACGATGCAATTTAAAAATGACAGTTCGAGAATAAGTTCAGGGTGAAAGAACACGATGTCATTAAAATGAGTAAATCGAACAATGTAGTTGCGTATAATTTTTACAGCCGAATTTTACTTATTTATTTTTTTTTTTTTTTTCACGTCGCTAGTAAAAACTTGAGTTTTTTGTCGCTGTTAATTTTTTTTCCCACCTTCTCGTTTCTCGTCCAACAGACAGCGTATCAATTATTAATTAATCGCTTACGAATCTTCGTTTTATTTCTATACAAACAAGAATATATTCTCAAAGTATCCGTGCAAAAAGCTATCAACTTCGATTCTTCGCTCGGAGAATAGCTGCAGCGGGAGAAAAAAAAAAAAAAATGATGAAGAAATAAATAAAACGAGTAAAAATTGTCTGTAGTCTGGATGTGATCGTCAATCTTATCGTTGTTCGGACAATTTCAGCAGAATACATTAGAACTTTGCAATTTATCCTAAAACATTATGCATCGGCGAACAAAGTACGACGAGTAGAAAGACGAGAACGAAAACAAAAAAAAAAAAAAACAAAAAACAAAAAGAAAAGTATAATAATTCAACGGTTGGTAAGAAAAAATTACGACAATAGTGTAGACCTGTCGTAAAATTGTCGACAATTTATCATCGCATCCCTAACGCAATTTATCATAAAAATTTGATTAATTTATTTTTCACTTTTCTTATACTCAGGTTTAAAAAAAAAAAAAAAAACCGCGAAGTACCTTATCTTAGAAATTTTTTCCCACCTCCAAGACGAGTCGATACCCCATAAAGACACGTACGTAAACGAAAATATGCGTATATAACTTATATATGGTAACCTGTCAGGGCGTGATAGGCGCGTTAATTGGAGCATAAAACTCCGGGTTGCGTTCGCTGCAGTTCCTCGCCTATTAGCGAAGAAATAGCTTTCGAAGCAGAGCGTCACGTCTTCGTGTACGTAAAATATCACAATATAAGCGAGGTGCATTTGTACAGAGATGCGCATTAAAAGCGCATATAATATATATATATATATATATAAACATATAGCCAAGAAACAAGATCGCCGATCCGTTTTCCGATATTTCCCGCGTAATTTTTTCAAAATTTCTTCGACCTCACACTTGCAACACCATCGGAAACTTTTCTCGCGTCGGGTAAGGGTGGAGAATTTTTTCAAACCACGATCATAATTTTTCAACAAATTTCGTTGTTTGTTTCTTCCTTCGTAAAAAAATTTTCGCGGTTTGTCAAGTTTTGTTTCGTTTTGTTGTGTTTTTTTTTTTTTGTTTCGCTGCAGAGTTATTTTACTCAACGAAACCGCCGCTGTCACGCGTAAAAAAAAAAAAAAAAGACACGCCGTTGTTCTAGAATCTAGTTAATTAAGGGCCGAGCTCTGCCGGGCCGCGTAACAATTAGCGAATCCAGCGTCCGCAATGGCGATACGAACTCGCGTAGATCATGAGAGAAAGGGCATTATATGAACGTGTTGCGGCCGGGAATCTACTTATGTAATTAAACAATTAACTAATTAAACAATAAACGGAACTTTAATCTCAACGGTCGTAACTTATTCCGCGGCAGCTCTGCATACCAACTTAGGTATACATGTATCATTGTTGTTGTTTTTACCATTATTATTATACACGTAGTTGTGGAACCACGTCTAGCTCCTAGGTATATGTGTATATATATAATAATAATAATAATAATAATAATAATAAAAACACCGTCTATACGAGACTATAAATATTACGGAAGAAAGGCACGCGCGATACGGATATGATGTGTGCTCGCCTAGTATTATATATAATCTTGTATACGAAATTACGTTATTACTTGATAATGACGCGACGCAACGCGACTACAACTAATTGAAGAGGAGAATTAGAAAAGGCTGTAGGTGCCGTTTTTTTTTTTTTTTTTTGCTTTTTATCCCCCCACTTTTCTTATTTCGTTCCTTCAAAGACGAATTCAACCGATAAGTTGTAACAATGCAGGAAAGAAAAATCAGACATTTTGATTTGAAATTTTTTTTCCATTTTTTTTTTTTTGAATCAGACATTTACATCCGTTCGTCGATCAGATTTTTCAACGAGGGATGAACTTACGCACAACCTGAAAACGCGATGCAGGAATTTGAGACAAGTTTGGTCTTAAACCGAGAGAAATTTTTTGTTCCGGTTACCGCTCAGTACTTGACTGTTTTCATTTTTTTACCACAATCGGAGAATATTGTTCTGGGTAGAAAGTGAAAATTAGTTTTCTAGCTGTTGTCGGTGAGTCTGGTATCCGTTGCTATTCTTTCTCGTTACGATCACTGTTGCTATATTTTTTTGCAACCGTTGCGAAAATTTAATGCTCGTGCAACGATAAATTGACGTTAAAGCCTTGTTCAATTAAAAAAGTAGAGTAAAGCTCGGAAACTGATTTTGCGATGCGATAAACAAAAAAGGATCGACGATAGCGGAAAATGTTTAGGCGTGCCTCGTTTTTCGTAATTCCAACAATATTCGAACGGTTTTTTGAACGATACCTGTTTTACTGAATTTTTCTAGTCACTGTAACAAATGAAATTTTGGGAACAAAAAAGAAATCGAGGAAGTAGAATTTTGCGCGAGCTGTCTGCGACAAAATCGAACGAATTTCGGAAGCAATTTGTCGAAACGAAAAGAAAGAAAAAAAAAAAAAAGTGGGAAAGGTAAAAAATGGAGAGATATTATTTTTATAATTTTCTTTGTTCTTTGAGATCGCGGCCGTGGTTGTGAAAAGTAAATCGAGCTTTGATTGAACAGCACTCAGCCCTCGCCTTTAGTTCTTTAAGGGGTGGCTCTGCCGCCTTGTAACTTCGCCAAGAAACCTGCGGCGACTTTCGGCCCTTCCCTTCCACATCCGGCAGCCGTTTGATGGAGTGCTGAACATATTTTTATTTTCCATTACAACGAAAAGCTTTCGTACTTACGCCGTAATATTCGTGCGTCTGCACAGCTGAGAGGTACAAGTAAGCGGGAGATTTTTTTTCAATCTTGGAGCGTGTAAAATGTTAATTTATAAATTGTAAAAATTACGCTGGAAAGATTTCGATCAAAGAGTCCATGAAAAAACAATTGTTAAGAGCGGGACATGTTTTTTTTTTTTTTTTTTTTTTTAGTTTTAAAGAAAAACAATATTTTCTCTTCTAGCAGTGTTGATGTCAACGTCGTACAGAGTGCGAATTCCTAACGACTGCACGGTCCGTCGTCAGCTAAAATTTAATACGCACGCGCCACAATCCGAGAGCAACTGTTTTCAATGGAAATTTAGTCACTGCTAAAAAAAAGCTTCAAGTGACTTTATTAGCAAAAAAAAAATCGCTATTTCTGTTCGTTCAATTCGATTTGCCGTACGATTTTCTCGACAAAAGTCTAGAATTGCGGAAGGCGGATGAGACTTTTCAAAAAGTGTCCGGAAGTCGTTATGGACTTAAAAGTCGTCAACGATGTTGCTGAACGAGCAGCAGCGTTGGTCGAAGAATTTAATTCTTTATTGACGAAGAACGAAGACCGAGCGCGATACGTTTTGCAACTAGTTCGGCAACACCGGAAACTGTATCCCGATTGCCGAAAGCAAGAGTTGAACTCGCTGTCTTCGAAAGAACAGCGATAATTAATTTAATTTATTTGCTACGATGAATCCAAAAAAAAAAAAAAAATAAAAAAAAAATTATGGGTGCGAAGATCGACTTGTCAATTTTTTTATTACAAAAATCAAAACGGATCAGCCTTCCACCTGAGCTACAGCGTCCAGTTTTTTCAAGGTTTTTTTTTTTAGTCCAGGAACAAGCGTTTTCCTTATCAACTCGTTGGAAAATCGGATATTTTTTTTATTCGAAACACCCAAAATAAACAGTGCTATTTCACCACATCGAAACAATGGGTGAATATTATTGTGAATTGATCATAATCCAAGGGGCACGTGACCAGCTCGCATTAACTCGTTAGATCGGACGTGATAGCTTGTTGTTCGTAATTCAATTCCGTTGAGTAATTACTGTATAACTCCGCGTCGTACGATTGTTACGAGGATATTTATAATACATGTTCTGTATCGTTCGCCTCTTAACGGATAAATCAAAAACGCGACGAAACGGAGACAAAAGGAGAACGATCAAGAGCAACGAAGTGAGCGTTGAAAAGAATCCTCAAATTCATACGAAACATAATTTTAATGCAAGAAATATATTTTGACGTACAGAAATTTTGAAAAAGACAATTTTTTTCATGGATAGTAAAAATCATCAAGTTTTCGGTTAAAAAACGAAAAAAGAACAACGTTTCTAATTTCGGGTGCTGCACGACAAGGAATTTGTAGTCGTATTTCAATAATGAAAAAAAAAATGATGTTTTTATGCTTGAGGTGTTTTAAAATGAAGAACAATTCTCTAAAGCTTTCCAATACATACGTTTCGATCTTTCGACACCGAATGATGTGTAAAGTATTTAGCGTCATTCTACGAAGAGTAAAATAAGAGATTATTCAAAAACAATTATCGTTGAAAATTAAACTATCATCGGCAATGTGGTTTTTTACTATCATTAACGGCCAACATGGACGTTTCTCTTCGGGGCTCGTTTTTTTTCCACTTAGTGCTTTTCAAAAATCTCAGGTAATCAATTTCAGGTGGCTTTTTGCTATTCTAATAGTTTGCGTTACCAAATTTTCAATTGGTTAATTATTCGAAACGGTTAAGCAATGAAAAATTTCCAATACAACGACAAGTGAAAAAATCAGGGTGGACGATATCGTCCATGTTGATTGGCGGAAGGTCAAAGTGAAAACTTTCTACTTTCATCGAAATAACGAAGAAGAAACAACAACGCGTTTTTGGTTTATCCCGGAGCCACTCCCCCTCATCCCTTATCCTCTCTCTCTCTCTCTCTTTCTCTCTATCCCCCAGTTCCTCAACCTCCCCCCGTTTTATCCCCACCCCTAAATTGTCCCCCGAAAGAAGCCACCCCGGAACCTGCGCGGCGGGTCGCTTACCTTCGAAAATCCATAGCGGACCCACCCTTATCAGGCGCA
The DNA here is from genome assembly GCF_021901495.1 of Neodiprion virginianus. Taxonomy (NCBI): domain Eukaryota; kingdom Metazoa; phylum Arthropoda; class Insecta; order Hymenoptera; family Diprionidae; genus Neodiprion; species Neodiprion virginianus. Next base: position 28,736,686 of record NC_060881.1, on the reverse strand, counting down.
GGCGCCCCTTGCCGAATATACGTGCATATCAACCTGCGAAAGCGTCTCTCGGTTTATACAGGCACACGCAGAGAGAGAGAGAGAGAGAAAGAGAGAAAGAGAGAGGGGGGGGGGGGGGAAGACGGGCGTTATCTCACACCAAGGCAAGAGGCAACCCTTGTACGCTTCTGTTCGTCCCTGTGATCCTGCAGCGGCGCAACCCTGGGTGGCAAATATCACTCGCAAGATGGCCGACGGCTCGTGACACGGCTTTGTATGCTGGGACAATCTCTTGAAACTTGTAAATCAACCGCGCATGCGCTAAATGATTGTATCTCATTGGTCGGCGAAATCTTCCCGCAGCGATATTCTTGTCTGCGACGCAGGCGGACCAACCTACGCAAAATGTGTACGTTTGAATTTTCAAAGAGCGTAAGCATTGAATTCCGAGCGTTCTTCGAAGAATCAACTTTCCGACCCGGCAACAAATGCTTCCCAAACCTTTCCGAGTCGCTATCTCAATTATTCGAGATTCTAACCTCGAGAATTCGTATCAACTACATCGCCGTCAGAAACAGTTTGACGGCTGAAAACTCGGGTTGGCCAGCCTGCGCGAACAGCCGATAAAACTCGCGCATGCGCGGTTGATTTTCAACTTTCAAGAGATTGTCCCGGTACATATATTAGGGTGTTTCGGAAAAAATAATTAGCGATTTTTCGCCGTGGCAACCCCTGAAAGGTTTGTTTATGTGGAAAGAAAGATTATGAGAAAAGATGAGCGTTCTACGTTACGGGGAAGATCGTGCTCGTTTGATTTTTCACTTTTATTAAAATTTTTCAGAATTTGTGAATAAACACGTTGTAGCACTTTAATCATTATTTCTTTCCTGACATTTGTATTCCATACAAAGATCACGATACATAACACAACGATATATCAACCGGGATTCTTATTGTCCTAAATTCAAAGTTCATATTACATTATAACTATTTTATTAGATTGAATTAGTAATGAAAAAAGTCGTCGGATATACTTGTCAGAACATCGACAGGAGACTTGATATCACAAGTGTGGATGTTTTTTGTGACCTAAATTGATGTTACGATCGATGTAACCAACAATAAAAGATTTTTTTTTCATTCACTGTACTTCGAGAATTCAATAAAAAGTTGAAAATCAACTAAGCGTGATTTTCCACGTAACGTAGAATGCTCATCCTTCCACGGAATCTTTATTTCGACCATGGTGGAAAATTGCAAATATCTTTTCCTGAAACAGTCTAATGCATATATGAGACAAAATTAAAGAAAAAAGAATTTTATTACCGATTTTCAGGTTTCAATATATTTTTAAAACGATTAAATACCGATGGAATCTAATTGCAAGAGAATCCATTTCACAGAAAAAAATCTAGATTAGAAAAACACGTATTGTTATTCTTTTTGTGTGGATAAACAGGAATAACACTTTTCGTTGAAATTCTGACAAAAAAATTCTCAAATCAAACACAAAGCATATCCAAAAACATTGGAAATAATTCTCTAGCTTCTCGTGTAAGATTTTTGTACTCGTTGCAGAATTATCGATGGCAAAAAAAAAAAAAATAAAAAATTCTTCTAGCAGCTAATAATTGGAAATTAGTGGCTTGCATATGGAAACGATATTCGTAAAATTCCTTAAACGTTACTTGACGTTTCTAGATCCTTGAAGTGAAAATTATAACGTCAATTCTAACATAAATAGACATATGTTTAAGAAGTTTGTACATATATTTTCATAAGATTCCCGAAAAATTTTAGTAATTAATCAGCAGCACTCGCGAGCTGCTGATATCGACGAACAGGCACAAAACACTGAGGGTTGATTAAGGATCTGAAAAAATTCGAGGCTCGAAGCAGCGGCAACCTTGAAAGTAATTTGCCCAGCTGATCGATCTACGCTTGGCGTGTGGTCGACGTTCAGGTCGAGAGCCCTGGTGCAGGATGAACGGACAATAAGTCTGCACTGCATTGACGGACGCGTTTCGTAATTATTCATTCATTCATTCATTCATTCATCATTCATTCATTCGTTTCTTCGTTCGTTCATTCGTTCGTTCTTTCGTTCTTCGTTCGCTTTTTCGTTCCTCTATTGATTCGTTCATTCGTTCATTCGTTCATTCATTCATTCATTCATTCATTCATTCGTTTATTCATTCATTCACTCATTTACATAATTACTTTTTCATTTATTTATTTATTCGTTTGTTCGTTCGTTCTTTTGTTTGTTCATTCGTTCGTTCCTTCATTCTTCATTCATTCATTCATTCATTTATTTATTCATTCATTCATTCATTCATTTATTCATTCGTTCGTTCGTTCGTTTATCCATTGATTCTTTCATTTATTCATTCATTTATCCGTCCATTTATTTATTCACTCATTCATTCGTTCATTCGTTAATTCATTCATTCATTCATTCATTCATTCATTCACTCATTTACATAATTACTTATTCATTTATTTATTTATTCGTTTGTTCGTTCGTTCTTTTGTTTGTTCATTCGTTCGTTCCTTCCTTCATTCATTCATTCATTCATTCATTCATTCATTCTTTCATTCGTTCGTTCGTTTATCCATTGATTCCTTCATTTATTCATTCATTTATCCGTCCATTTATGTATTCACTCATTCATTCGTTCATTTTTTCATTCATTCATTCATTCATTCATTTATTCATTCATTTATTTACTGATTCGATTATTTATTTATTCATTCGTTCCTCTATTCATTCATTCATTCGTTCGTTCATTAATTCATTTATTCATTTATTCATTTATTTATTTACACATTTATATCCGAAAACAATGATTAATAATAAAAAATTTGCAGTTGTTCACTTGAATAAACGTTTAAACATCGACTGGCTTGAATAGCTTTATAAATTACACGGATTGTTATTCCAGAGCCTTGTTAGCCTGTTAATTGTTGCATAATAGATAAAATTATTTGCAGAAAAGCTATTAATTAAAGTTTACGGCTCTCTGAGATATGATAGGACAGTGATCTATGCTGGAAAAGTCGAGAAAAATTTCAAGTAATATTCTTGGGATTGTCACGAAGCGATAAATATATTGTACGAAATTAGGCGTCGAATAAAATGCGAGGCTTGTATATTCAACATACTTTGATGCACTTTGGTGCTTATTTTCCACCACCGGCGTAGGAACTCCACTGTTTCGCGGTTCACACCCTGCGTCGGGTGTCTAGCAACAGGCAACCGAGAACCTCCCTCCCTCATTCGACTTCCGGTCAGATAATATCATAGCCGGCAACGTCCAGAGCTCACAGGCCATGTGTGTGAACTTTATACGAATTATTACGCGTGTTTATGAAATAAAATATGTGCATTTATGGTACGAAATGAGATTCGTTTAATCGATCATCACGACTGTCGTAAAACGATCGAGACACACTTTATTTGTTGTATTATATTCGTAGCAATTGGATGTGTGATTTATAATTCTCTCCTCCGAGTTCAGCGTAATTTTATTCTTACCGTGGTTGGAAGGCGGTTCTTTTTTTCATCTCGATTTTGTAACAGATCGTGTGGGTAAAGTACGTAAAGTTAAATTTTACGTTTTTTTTTTTTTGGTTTTTGATTCGTTCGAATTAACCCGAGAAGAAACGCGAATAAATTTAAGCCGACAGAAAAAAAAAAAAAAAAAACGTATTTTTTTTCAGACATTTATCAATTATTTTTCTATTACACTGCAGATAATTATTTTCTCTACTTCTCTAATTAAAAACTTCTACGTTTCGTTTTATCGATGAATAATACGCCGTTTATATCTCACGCTCGTAAATGTATTTCAGTAAATTTTCAAGTATCAAGTCGGTGGTTATAAAAAATAAAAAGAAGAAGGTGAAAAAAAAAAAAAAAAAAAAATACGAAACGAGGATTAGATCCACGACTGGGCCACGTGCAAAAATTGCGTAATTAAGTAACGACGACCGGCTTTTGTGTCCGGTAATAAGGTCGCGGCTAGAGTAATAAAGTAAGTCCAAAATAAAACGAAACAGAGTATCTGGAGAGAAAAAAAAAAAACAAAAAAATAAATAAATGAATACAACACAGCGCACGAGAAACGGAAAAATCGAACGAGCTTATCACCGTCCTTTTTATTTAAATCAGATACGATTACAAAGAGTCGGAATATTTTCCATCTCTCTCTTTCTCTCCGACTGTTTTTACTTATTTTTGTATTTTTTTTTGCAGAACTTTCTCTCTCTCCTTCTCTCTCTCTCTCTCTCTCTCTCTCTCTCTCTCTCTCTCTCTCTCTCTCTCTGTACGTATCGTTCGTTTTCCTTTTTTCTTGTTAATTTATAGCTCCGAGGTTTGACCTGATCTGATATTTCGTGTAGACCAGCGGGTATAGAGAGGTGGGCTTTAGTTTCGGGGGGGGGGGGGGGGGGGGGGGTTAGGGAACGAAGAGGGGGAGGAGGGTTTTTTATGTCTGGCAACGGTAGCGCCTGGCATAACAACGGCTAATGCAGCCCCCCCCTTTCCACCCCCGATCCCGCCGCCCCTGTTGGCAATTTAAATACCGAGATTAGGCGCGGGGGCGAAAACTGAACAGGGGTGGTGCCAACGAATGGGTGAAAAAAAAAAGGAACACCAAAACCACGTACATACAAGGTAAAATATAAATACAACGAGTAACGAGGAAAGAGGAGGAAGGAAAAAGAAGTGAAATAAAAAAAAAAAAAAAAAAAAAAAATACACAACCGTGATTAACAAACACGCTGACATGTAACGCCGCGTGATGCGATAATGAGGTTTTTATGTAGGCATGATACGGTTCGCGGGTAAAAATGTGCGGACCATTGAAGGTTTGAACGTTCGAATTGTTATCACTGTTGTTATTATTTGGGGGAAGTCGCGTGGGACACGATTTACGAATGGCTGGTTAGATTTTTAGATTCAGTTTTATTTGACGCTACGGTTAATCGGGGTAGGTATGGATATATATATACACACACATATATATGTATGTATGTATATACATACGCAAGTACTTATCTCACCGAAAGAATTGTAGGGTTAATCATTATATTTATTTATGAACACACATACATAATGTGTAAATACCTGCGTATACGCACTTTATTGTACACGCACAGGCTGCGCGGGTTAAATGCTTGCACGATGTAATACTTTATATCCGATAGTCGATCTGTTTGTTCGTTGATTTTACCTTCCGACTTTTGTAAAAAAAAAAAAAAAAAAAAAAAAAAACAGTATCTTTTTTTTAAATTATTTTTCTAAAGATATTTTTTTCGCAAAAGCTCGTGGACAAACACTTTCTACCCGAGTATTTACGATACGTGATCGTGTTCAATGTTTAACGTTATACGTATACAAGTTGACGAAATTAACGGTATTTAAATACGATGGTGAATATAAATACATTTTAAGAAATATGTAGTAAAAGACAAAGCAGCTTGATATTTGGTAAGACAAGCTAATTAATATATAGTGCGAGTATTTTTTTTTTTTTTTTTTTTTTTTAGAGATTGAATTGTGTCCAGAATGACAGCAAAATTACGAAGCCATCCATTATTTCCATTTTTGTGTTTTTTTTTTTTTTTGCCTTAAAAGTCCCATCTTCTGTGTAACTATCATCGTCATTATTGTTAATTACAATAATTCCGTTTAATAAATGGCGAAGTTTCACCCACAATATGGCAAAATGTTGAATCGATACCGTTTCGCAGTGATTTTTTTTTCGTTCATTGACGATGATTCTAAAAATCGCACGTACCCTTAGAACTGCGGTTTTATTCTGTTTCTATTCTTCGCTTTATTTCAAAACTTCGCGTGGAAATTATTTTACACGACGGATGGTGAATGCCGTTGTTAAATGCGGCAACTAGTAACGACGAATACTAGACGAATTGCGTCGCCTCGTGACGGTACGTGTGCATGGGAATCGATTTTTATATTAGCGAGTAAAACGATCGATTTATTTTCACAATCCGCGAGAAGAAGAAGTCCCCAATTATAGTCAAGCGTCTACCATCGTTCGCTTTATTGGCCGAGAAAAAAAATCATCGAACAGTCAACCGCGGTAAAATGTTCCCGTTACAATTGTTTTTCGTTTATCCTTTTGTCCCTGCGAAACATTTCACGTTTCATTTCGTCGACTATCCATTAATCTCGCAATCATGATGATTTCAATGAACGTAATAAGGAATATTAATTATAGCAAAAAAACTAAAAATGTATAACTAAAAAAGTCTTTTGCAGAAACAATTACGACCGATTTATGTATTTCGCGTATGTCAGTTCATAATTGAAAATTATATGTACTTAGGTACAGTTTAGGTTGTAGAATCACGACAAGTATTTTTCGTTTTTAAGGATAATCCAACGGTCTGAAGGAGGCGTGGAATGAAATCGATTTCGTCTGGCCTTTGGCCACGTGGAATGGATCGATCGAACAAGCATTGTGTCTCCTCATTATTATTTATTGGCTACTGTCCTTTTCACCCTTTCTAACTCTCTCGCCACACGTATATACGTACATACAGAGTGAATTTCTAACAGCTGCATGATCCGTCGTCTGCTGAAATTTAACGCGCACGCGCGATAATTTTGCCAACTGTCTCTAACCTCAAACATTTTGTCAGTCGTAACATGAGCAGTTTTGCGAGAAGACTTTTAATCGCGATCATGGAAGTAAACTAACTTTCTCGCGGGATAAAAAAATGTGCAAAGATAATCGTTTATGGCGGGAAACAATTCACGATGATAATTAAGGAAGATTGCAAGCTGCTGTTCTGTTTGTTGTTAAATTTTGCGCACAACGTCGGGGAGAAAAAGTATGACGGTGATCAATTAGTCTGGAGTATCAAAGGGCGTATATATCTATATCTAAATACATGATGTATGAGAGAAAAGTTTTCGCTCACGGAGCTTTCAGAAGCACCTCTCGTATGGTTTTCTCTCACCGTTTGCAGCGGTGTGGCGGCCGGATTTGAAACCCTTGGAGGGAGTGGAACACTTCCGTCGATTTGATCTGCCGCCAGTAAGTATATTACGGTGCAAATTTTAGACCACGAGCAACACCGAGCTAGTCTGTGTATGTATATTTGTAAATATTACATATCCGTACGTATACATGTGCACCATTCCAAGATAGGAAAATGCGATCCATAAATTATCCGCAAGCAACGTTATAACGAAATTAGAACGTGAATTGCTGTTCTCTGGTATAAACTGTACATAAACCACTCGCGCAGCGCCTTCGATGCAATTTATTCGAAAGCTTCGTCGTTCGGAATAGCGATGTTCGCCGATAAGAAAATAATTTCAACAGTAAAAGAAGAAGGTGGAAGAAGAAAAAAAATTAAACAAAAAAATCGAGAAAACAAGAAGATGATGAAGAAGAAGAAGTGAAAAAAAGAAACTAATTCCTCATACATAATGCGGCAGCACGTCTTACAATACGGATTGAGCAAATTAATTGCGTTGGTAAAAAAAAAAAAAATAAAATAAAATAAAATAAAGAAAGAAGCCATTATGTAGATCACCGTTGACGCATAAATTCTCTGCCTAAAAATTTGTTTCATTCTTTGAAACTTGTTTTGATAATATATGTAAAGTGTACGACATTTTTTCACAGCTCGCTGTTATACGCGGGTCATTTATTTGACACTGTAGCATAAGCGAGATTACAATATGATTAGAATCAAATTGATCCGGCAATAAATAAAATTTCAGATGAGTATAAAATAAATTACTCAATTTATTTTCCCTCGGTACATTCTTATAGAAATCACCGTAGAATAAGAATGACCTTTTATAATTATTATCCGCAGATAATAACGAAACAACTTTGCCCGTACGACGGTGACAAGAATAAAGGGCGAATGGACAAACATAGCCGTGATAAGCGCACGAGGATGAGAAAGATACGTGAGATTATTGAGCCCGTTTACATGGCATAGACGTGAAAATTGTGCAGCGGAACGCGGTGAATGGTGGGGTAATAGAGCGGGGACAATAACGCGGTTATAAATAAAATTAAAATGTTTAGATGGTAGAAAGCGTGTCGAACGGGGTTCGGACCTTATAGCCTCACCGCGCGTCCAGCAGCGGTGTGTAATAAGGAAAGCCGAGAAGAGGAGAGACACGACGGGGCCGTTATCCGGTCTTCCTCCTCAGCAGCGCCATCTGCGTCCTCAAAATTTCTTGTCCGTCTATTCCCCGGCGCCCTTGCCTTTTACCTTTGCCTTTGCCTTTGCCTTCAGCCGAGCGACTCTATTAATTATTGGATGACACAAAATCCATTACCGCTCTGCAGCGGCGAGCGGACGCCATGCCATGGAGCTCTCGGAGCTAGCTCGCCATTAGCTGTAGACCGGAGCGAGCGGCACTCGCCTTTTGTTCCTCCTCTCGACGTGCAAAACAAAGCTAATTACTATTCCCCTCCGCCTGCTGCACCACACAGCTCAAGATAGTCCTGGGCGCACGACCAACAGCGCCAACTTCGCACTGCCAACCCGTCTATGCATGAATTTCCTCTTCGCCTATAGACTAAACTCGCCGAACAACACCTGACACACTTCAGGAACGGAAGAGAAAACCCTTGTATCTACGGTAAAATGATTAAATGCCTCAACCTTTCGGCTAACTTCTTTTATCGGTGCGAAACGAAATCCGAGTTTCGATTCTATACGAATTATGTGACAATGACTGGTGTCGAATTCTCATTTTGTTTCAGACCGAAAACAAGTTGGCAGAAAGGTTAAGGCATTCGTGAATATTATTGTACGGTAATGTTCATCAATGGGTTCACGGTGTCTCACTATTTCTTTGGAATCAAAACTGGAACGAGTTTCCTTTCTGATAAAGTTTTATGTGCCAATGACTGGTGACACGCAAGTGACAGGTGATACAAACGATACGTTAACCATAGATATATAAAGTTCACATAGAAAGAAAACTCGTTTCAATCTTGATGACTGTACATTGTTTATCAATCACGTCATATCCGAAGATTAGATTGATCGGACTTAACAGTGACGTCAAGTCTTAGCTGTCGTTCAACTCTACGACAGTAAGGTCGTCAGGGTGGTTTGATGTAACCTAACCTACTCGTTTATCAACGAAACTCAAAAATTGAGGTACCTGAACGACTTTTGCCCACTTTACTTCAATTAAGCTTCGACGCCCAGAGTTGAACATCTCGCTCTGACCCGACATTGGGGTTCAGATCAAAAGTTGAAAGGTTCCGTTTCCCGAAAGTTCGGTGAACCGGATAAAACTGGTTTTTGACCAAGGCAAGGGTCTCCTCCTAGGCTAGGTATGATACGCCGAATCCTAGACGTCAATGTCAGTCGGTGATGTGAACACGAAAGGGGGTGGATTCGAGGTCATTTTTAACCTCGCTGACTGCACAGATTTCGAAAAAGATTTGTCAGCGTGAAAGAAAATTGGATTACAAAACGGTCCACTGTACGTTCAAAGTGGCGGTTTCAGAGTTCCTCCGTCCGACCGGCAATATCTCATTAACACTGTTTTCGTAATAACCGACGATAAGAACTGGAGCCCGTTCTCTGAACGCCTCAGTTGTGCGAGGTATTCCTGTCTCGGATGTGGAGTTACGTGAACAAACGGAGAGGATATTAATACAGGTTATACAGAGCTGGATGTACGTCGGGGAAGCATCTCCTCGCTCTTTAATTGTACACGCTGTAAGAATAATAATTATTCGTATAGTGGTTAAGTATACGCCTTCGTTTGACAGCCCGAGCCGGTGTCTTTGAGTTCCCATCCTTTTTCTCGTCTCCCCCCCCCCCCCCTCCGCCCCGAACCACCTCCCGAGTGTTTCCCACGGGACCGCCTCCTTCAATTAAACAAACAGTCCCGAGGAGAGTAAATCCGTAAAATTTGATTCTGCATATTAATTTGGTAAGTACTCGAGCACTGCTATGGTCCCAGAGCGATTACGTGGTACCGGATTAAAGAGGCAACGGTGCTCCTCCCCCTCTCAATCTCTATCAACGAATTTTTATTTGCCGTAGTTGAAGCCTATTCGAGACATTCGACGTCTGTTTTAACTAATTTTCAAACTCCTATACGCGGACACATTCACACGGACATGAGCAACGTCCTATAACCTCACTGCGTTGTAATTATTACCTATAACGCTGCATTACACGCTTTGGTGTTGGAGCCGGTTGATTACCGCGAAGAATCTAATAGTTAGGAACAGTGAAGAGCTCTGGCCCTCTCTTAGGACGCTCCAGCTTCACAGGGATTGGAGTAGAAAAAAAAAAAAAATAAAAATAACATTTCGACAGATTCGCCACGGCCGCTGCATTGCTCCGGTAATGGACGCACCGCTCTGGCAACTAATGATCCACGACTACACTATTTTCCCGTTACATACTCCTAGTAGTATTCAAATTTTTATCAATACCAACAATTTCATTTTCCATCTGGGTTTGTCAGAACTCTTCGGGAAGCGGAATACACTTCCTCTTATAGTTTCGCATCACCTGAACCTTGGATGGGATGTTCATTGGGGGTGTATAGACGCATAGACAATTCGATCTAACAAAAAAATATGATGAATGGAAGGATTTGTAAAGTGGTCATGTCCTCGTGTCATTATTGGATGTCACCATTTCCTCAATTCCACTTTCCTCTTCTTTTCTTCTTCAACTTATTTCCCTCTGAATCTCCCAGCGCGGTTATACATGGATATGATGGAGGTAGGGTGAAAGGGCTACCCTGACTCCGCTGATGGGTATAGACCGAGAACCGCGGCACGATGTAACTGCAGCCGTCAGTCATGAGCGGTGAGCCAAAGTTTCGTAACTCAGAGATTTTATAGGTGAAATGAATCGCCGCCCTGTTTGGTATAGTCCCTCCACCCTTTCGGCTCCTATCCACATATATGGATATTTTCCGTTCGAGTTTCGTGGGCAAAACCTCTTACGAAGAAAAGTCGTAAACCCGGAATCTTACGACGGTTCCCCGTCACCGAGTTGAACGCACGGGGCTTATTTTCATATATAGTAGGATGCACCGTCGCGTCTCATCGTGTCAATCAGGCACCGAGAGTCCGGCCTCCGCGGGTTAATTACGACCTTTTAATTGTCCTGTGATATCACGGAGGGAATCCGACGGGCGAACGGCGGCGCAGTAAACGCAGCGGTGCCCCTCCGGAACGGGACGAGGATATTAGTAACGATTCCATCAAAGAAGAGGAAGAGAGAGAGAGAAAGAGAGAGAAGAGACCGAAGATTTCCATAATTAAAAACTAATATCAACGGTGCGCATGTACAGCCAGCAACCATCACGACCTTCCGAGACTCGGATCGTTACCCACGATCCGACACTCGTCATTAACGCCAAACCCCCTGAAATTGAAGGAACGAAACAAGGTAATCCCTAGGATCCAAGCATCCTCGGGGATTTCGGGGCAGGTGCGACAGGCGCCGGTTGTTACCCGGAGTATCGTGAGACGATCTCACTCGCTGACCACGTTTCTTGTTCTTTTGCAGTTTGAAGCCACCGCAGAAGGATGGGGTGACTAAATCGAACCCAAGCAAACGGCACCGCGAACGACTAAACGCCGAGCTGGACACTCTCGCGTCCTTGCTACCCTTCGAGCAGAATATACTGAGCAAACTCGACCGGCTAAGCATCCTCAGGCTAAGCGTGAGCTACTTGCGAACCAAGAGCTACTTCCAAGGTGAGTCGAATGTTGATTTTATGGAGTGTCTCATCGCCTGGACGAGGAGATTTGGATTCCCCCCTCTATGGCTTTCCTCTCTTCGTCCTTCTGCTTCCAGTCCAGACCGAGTTCAACCCGAGGTTGTATAGAATCGGGTACCTCTTTAATGCTTTGTACCAGAGTCTAATCTGAATCGAGCACATATATACGGTAATTATCACAGAATTTTGGTACGGCTTCCAAGAACGATGTTCCACGCGAACGAGTCGTTTAGTCTTCTTGTGGAAACAATACTCGAAGCAAAACAATGTCCGGGGGTTCGAGGGGATAAGGCGGGAATACCGTGGCTGGCATAGAGAAGAACTGCGAGAAAAGCTGCTCCAGCGGGTGCCGTGTGCAACGCCCCTTACCATTCTTGTCGAACTCCTGCCAACCTGCCCCTTCTTCTTCGATAATCCTCTCCCGCATCCTTTCATTCCGCTTAATTCACCCCACGCGCGGTTAGAAATAATAATCGGCGATGAAACTCGGCCTTGCAAATACATCCCATTCGCTCTCGGAGAGATACTTATACCGGATGATACGATCGAAACCCAAAATTATCACTGATGCTGAGTTTCGATCCCTAGTTCTTGAAGGATCTTTAAAACCTGGTCAGCTTGGAACATTCAACTTCCTCCAATGACCTATTTATACATTATCGGACACTATCGGTGACTGTTTGTGTCTTCCGTCAAACTTGATCGATCACAACTTAAGGTCCATCATCAGTCAGCATGAAGACCATCCAGAGGTTTTCGCTAACCTCTGTGTTCGTGTATGTTTGTCTATTCAAGACTTGAATCAACCTTGATTGATCGCAACTTCAGGTCCATCAGAGCGTACAAGTATACATCCGTACGATTCAAAGGACATGTTTTCCTGAACTCTGTTCCAAGGATTCTTAGGAATCTTATCCCAGCAAGACGGTAATCCCAGCTCAATCGGAGCATTATGGGTAACGAAGCTGATCGGAGGAAGCGGGTGGCTGGTGCTCGAGTCGAAGGATGCAGGTCCCGGGTATCAGAGGATCGGGCGACACTCGGTTGGCGACCAAAAAGATCCCGGGATGCTGACAATGAATAGCTATTAAAACGGTGTGAACAATGCTGCAGCAGTACGGGGCGCTACCGTATTTCTCGGCGTGCAGGCGCACCGTCGAATCGTCGCGTCCTCCAGCTTCCTTCCCTCCTTCGATCACCCGCACTGTTCGCTTACTCGCCGGCCTGCAGGACGTCCACCCGGTCAGCCCGACTGCCGGCTCTCTCGTACCCGGGTGATATATTGCCAGATCCTCGATTATACGCCGGTCCTTGCACGCTTCTTCTTCTTCTTCTTCTTCTTCTTCTTCTTCTGCTTCTCTCCTCTCGACTCTCACCCTGCAGGCAACTTCCAGCCCGCGATCGCAACTCCAGGGAACACCTAACACCATGCAGTTCCTCGCCGTGTAACCCTCGGCCTGATCGGAACGACTTGCATACACTAGCGGCCAGCCCCCCGTGGATATCTTCGGACGCAATCTCTCGGTGCCGCTTTTAAGAACATCGCTAAGTAGTTCGTCTCTCCCTGCGCAGCCCTCCGTCGATCCGAAATCGGCGAAATCGCAGAGCTTGCTCCGCTCCGCTGGTGTAAAATCGGAACCACCGAAAACGCGGAAGTGACTGACCGTGCCACTGACAATGAATTACAATTCACTCCAAACCATACACAGTGTCTTGAGACCATCGGTCTAGTAATAAGATCTCCGAACAGATTATTGCAGGAGGGTTTCTCGCAGCGGAGCAAAAAGATATTGACACTATAGTAACACAAGTTGGTACGGTGAGAAAATGTGACTCGAGAACCAGATCTAGGAATGTGTTTAACAGTCGGGTTGGGTCGGTTTCCATTCTTTTCAAAGTTCCGATGGTCAACTTGCTGCACTGCAGTTCCTCCAGGATCTTGTGGTTGAATTAATTAGCCTCCTTTCTCGCTCTTCCCGTTAAAACCAGGGGACGCAACGTCGGGGTAATTTTTCGCCGAGGAGCAGAAGCAGAAGTCGAAGAAGAAGAAGAAGAAGAAGAAGAAGAAGAAGAAGGAAGAGGAGGAGGTGGAGGTGGTGGACGTCGCGAGACGGGATCTGGGAACGGTGCCGTCGGCTCGGTAGTAGGTGGGAAATCGGCGCACACCGTCGCGAGCACCCGGGTCCCGGATGATAAGAGATCTCGGGTAGCGCTTAGCGCGTCCCACACACTCGATCTTCGAACCAAGGTGCGCAACTCCCCGCAATTAACCGAGCGACGCCACTTAGTCTTATTATTGGCACCGTTTCTGCTGCTGCTGCTTGCTGCTTCTTCTTGCTCCTCTTTCTCGCTCTTCTTTGTCTCCTTCGGGTGGTTTTTCTCGCCTCACCATGGAATAAGAGAGGGATCTGCAGATCGAACAATGCGCCCGAGACGTAGAAAGACACTGGTGTGTGCGGTACCGATCCCAGGACGACAAAAGATCCTATCCGGTTCACCGCGAGGTCACGGCACTTTGAAGTCTCTCGTGCGCCGACATCTGTGCAATCCCACAAGCTGATGGTATTTTTTTTTACTTTTTTTATCTTGATTTTTTCTTGTTCTTGTTCCTCACCACCTCGCGATTTCCGTCTCACGGATGTATCAAACTACAATCGTCACGAGAATGACTTTCCTTCGTATTTAGCATCAGTGGATTACGTACACCTCAACTGGTCTAATAGATCAGGTTTGATCGTGTACACAAGTTGATGCTGCCAATAGTGTAAGATTCGAAGAGCGAGTAAAACTTGGACAGCTATTTGACTGGATTTGCATTGGTACATTATTGAACCTCTTTTTAACCAAAAAAATTTAAGTACTCACTGAGCAAGTGACTTCAATTGGTTTAACGAAAAACTCTTTAGACCGACTTCAAGTCTGGATTGAAGTTGTTGGCAAATCCGATATTCGAAACTCATCTGCTGCCAATACTGTAAGATTCGAAGAGTGATTAAAACTGCGAAAGGTATTTGACGAGGAGACATGAAAAGATTATGACTCAATTAGCACTGGTACATTATTGGAATTTTTCTCGGTTAAAACAATCCAGGTGCACACTGAGCAAGTGACTCGAATCCATTTAAGATGAGCTTCTCTAGCCCGACTTCAAGTGTCGATACAACGGCAAGTCTGGGTTTAAGTTATTGTCAAATCCAAGCTGCAGCGGAAGAATTGCGGAAAAGGTTATCGGGCGCGTACCATTAGGCAGTAAATGGTGCGGGTGTAATCTGTCCCGGTCGCAGGAACGGAGGGGAAGCGAGGGAGAGACGAAGGAGATGAGGACGTTGGTCTAATGGTCCAGGCCTCATGGACTAGACTCGGGCCTAGACTCCCGGAGCGGGATGAAATTCCCGGGCAAAGAGGACCGTCGCGGTCCCGGTCGGACCATTAATAACGACGGGCGGACTAATTACCTACCGCGCATGCGCATCAAATCCTCATTAGACAATTCGTCACTCTTCCGATGTTTTAATCGAAAGCCCGCGCAACTCGTCGACTAATGAATTCACACACTGCGGGACCGGCCGAGATTGACTGGGAAACTAAACCGCAGCCCCGCGTATCTTCGCTTCATCTTCTTCCTCAACTTGGTTATGGTAACCATGGACCTGAAATTCATCACGGTAGGTGCACGTGACCCGGAGCTTTTTGCCCCGAAATCTCGTCACCGCGTCTAAGGAAATTTTCGAAGAACCGAAGTCGAAAGAGAGACCAAATTTTTCTTATCTCGTTTACTATCTTTGAAAGAGAGAGAAAAAAAAAAAAAAAAAACGTTGTAGGTATCGGTTGATCGGAAAAATGGTCTGCGACTAGTTTTATACCGTCCAAGGTTCATTTCCAACTGGGGGGGGGGGGGGGATAAATCGATTCGACATGAGAGACTCGGCTGATCCCGATCGGTTGGGCGATAACCGATTTAGATAAAATTATAAAAATCGTTTGGTTAATTTTCGATCCTCATCGTCAGAGCGTCTCAATTAGGACGTGGATGATATTCGAGTTGCGCAATCCAACGTCGAGCAGCGGGGTTCGGATCCACCGTTCTCGTTTAATGTCTACAGCACACGTTCCTACGATATGAGCAACACACTCGGCTCCTGCATATTATATCTCTATATCTTTAAGTATGTATTATGAGCCGGAGCCCCTGCTCATGCCGCTCGACCGTAATCTATCTATCGCCATTATTCATTTCGTTCTGCAGCTGCTTCACCTGATTAAATTAATAAATTGAATACATCACTCACAGGGTTGCTCGCGAACCGGAAGTGCACCTGACCACTGCACCGAAATGACGATTCCTAGGCTCGTTATCGTTATCAAATTATCCAAGTTTCGCCATAAAATCATTCTTATATCGTGTCGATAATTTTTGAAAAATCAAAAAGGTGAAAAACCTTCAACCAGAAAATCGTTAACCATGGCGTATAACGTACATAATATACTTACATGTGGTATGAGTAATAATGTGCAGGGTGCAGCGGGTGAACTAATTGCACGTTTTTTTCTTAAATAGTATCGTTAATGAGCGATATTTATCAAGTGGTTATACCGGTAACATCGTCCAGCGGGAACCGATTAAATGCAAATCAGGCGGATAGTTTTCGCCATTAAAAAATACACGATCCCCTCGTTATTTGTGCCACAACGACATCGTGAAGTGTGTTTTCTTGTTCTTCAAATTTTCGATGGAAAAATATTTACCGCACGATGCAGCAGCTGTGCGTTTCGAATTCAAAACGTAATCCGATCGTTCCGTCATCGATAAATCGAGGAAAAAAATGTCTCCCTCGATGATTCGGAAGCCTTGAAAACTTCGTGTTATAACAACAGTTTCTGATCAATGAAATACGAATGATTATCGACCAAGTTTAGCGGTATAATCGCTTCGACGGGAGCAATTATCTTAATTAAAAAGGAACCCTTCTTACTCAAGGCCCTACCTTATTACCCGTTTGAGGTATATACGCCGTAATTGGCACGTTTCGTATTTTACTGCACGGGCTTGTGCAATCAGCTTTATCTCATTTATGCTACCCACATGCGACACGGACTGTTATTTTTTCGCTCCCAGCTCTGCGCAGAAATCACGACTTTCTTAGAAAAAAATTAAGAGATAGAAAAAAGAATGAAATATTCAATTTTTACACAACACTTAAATACATTGTTCAATCAATTCCTATCCGTATAATAATCACTTGAATATTTCTTCACACCGTATGAACTTTTACAAGAATAATCAGTTCGTCGATTTTGCAGACATATTGAAAAATTCAAAAATTGCAGGCCTGAGTTGCCGAACTCGGCGGATTCCTGTTTCACTTTTTTATCCGCGATAACATTTTTACGTTTCTTGTTTTATACTCTCCGTACAAGGGCGATAAGAATTATATCCGTTATCCCACCTCGGCTCGTGCTGCATTAACTGCGTCTAATAACGTGTACTTAATTTGTCTAAGTGGACCTTTGCCGCTGGTTGAATATATGCATATTAGACCGATAAAAAAGTACGGCACGAGGTTGGCACATCATACATATATCAGATTTCTATGCATATAAATATAAGCCACCCCCCACAATCCGGGTGTGTTGTACCTACTGTAATTGCACGGGTGACCGGCTACCTGCGATTTTGCGGAATTAATGAATCGCTTGGACGTGAAAAAATTAAAAAGAAAAAAATACACTCCACTTGACAAATATCAATTCCTTATCGCCTGTATTTACACGTACCCACACAATACAAGTACAACAGAAAGAAAAATACATCATGTTTCAGCGATAAATTTTCACCAACAATTTATCAAAGTATATAAATTCGTGAAACAGAGCTTGTACAGTTTCGGATTAGACACTCGGTCGATAAGAAAAGTTTCTACAGATCGCAGTTCTACCGAAATCGGTAAATCAGATCACGCTGAAAAATCGGTTAAGCGATAAATTTTTTCCAGCAATTTATCAAACAATCTATAAGTTCACGAAGTGGCGTTTGAGCAGCTAGTCTCGAGTGAAAACTGCAGATCAATACCGGTTCGAAAAATAATAAGTGAAGAGTTTCTAAAGATCTTGGATCTGCGGAAATCGGTGAAACAGACCGGATTGAATAGCCAAGCAGCCCTTTGTCTCGGGCGATTAGCGAGTTGAACGAAGCCGGGATAATTTCGCAACCGATTTATTTCGCAATTTGTTTTATGCAGTGGGCGGGATCGATCTGCCGATCTCTCTGTATTATATAAACTCGCAGCTGACTGACGGACTAGATTCAATCCCGTGTATTTATAATTGCCGCAATCTGTAAGCGCGAATTGAGCACAATCCCAACTACCGCAGAGATCCGAGAACAGCGACGATCGACCCAAATAGCTCGGCTCATTATCATCCGCCGCAGATCACCGATCGCAAAAAATCGGCAGGACGCCCACGCGCCGTTGCTAGTGAAGCAGAGACGCGGGAATTTTGCAATTGCGATTCTGACTGAAGATTATTGGAAAATCTTACAATCATCTTTGAATAATCCAGTGAACAGGACGCGATTTCTTACCGATTTCAGTAGACAAAATGAACTAAATATTCCCTCTGTTCCACATCTGTTTGCACAATTTTATTTCGCTGATGTTAATCGATAGTTTAGTGATTGAATTTCTTTTTCGTAAAACCGTAGAGTGAATAAAATCTGTACCGTTTGAAAATCGATACGGCAACACCAACGATATCTCGTCTGGACACTGAAATGGAACACAATATTTTGCGCGCGTGAATAATACGGCTTGTATCGAGGGGATGGAAAAGGGGTTATTCGAGGAATTGCCGGGTGACAAGTAGCACTTTGCATAAATTTTTCTTGTTTTTCGCAGCGAGTACACCAACAGCGATACACAAGCCCGTTGCACCGAGACGATGAATATCATTTCTGCAATTCAGCATCTGTAGGGTAACATCATTGCGGAGAGTTTGTAATTAGCGGATGATTAAGAGGGTGAAAATAAGCGACAAGAAAAACTCCAGAGGCACGAATCATCGACCCCCTGTTATCACAGCGATCGTATAAATCGTGAAAAACAATGAAAGGCGTTTATTTTCTCTCACTCCGTGGCTTTCTGCTGCTTTTTGCGATAAATAATATGGACGAACAATTTCTCACCCCTCTATAGCAATTGTGCTCGGGGCAGCTCGAAGCTGAGATCCGCATTTTAAGCGGGAAGACACAGAAATCGGTTAGTGCGGGGGTGTGAGGTTGCGTGAGTCGGTTTTCGCTCAAGCAGGACAACTTCAAAGCCTGCCATAAGGCTTCGCACGGGTCTTTGGTCCGCTGCACGCCACCATACACACACCATGCACCGATAAAGACGCGATCAGCTGAGTGAGACGTGCTCCGGAACAACCTTTACTTGCCACTTCTGACCCACTCGAGAGATTTTTTCTTTTTTTTTTTTTTCAATATAATCAATTGATGAGAAACATTGCAGTGTTATTGACTATAAACGTCGGCCGTTTAGATCGATAAAAAGTTTTGCAGCGTTCACGATATCTCAAAATCGGATCGTACGGTTTACTTGAAATTTGGAGAAAGTATTATCTTCTATTTTTTTTTTTTTTTTTTTTCTTACAGAAATTTCTCTTTCGTTCCGATTCTTCTTTCAAATATTTTTCATTCAGCTGACAAGTTTTATCATTTTCAGATTTTTCACTCGGTTGTTTTCGAAATCGTTTCGGAAGTTTGTCGGACCAACCGACAGATTTTTTCCTTTCCACGATGATAAAACGTGTAGTGAAAAACTATTTTTCCTGCTCACTTTTCACTGGATAACGATCGAGTGCTGGAAGTTGATTTCAATTAATCAATTTCGAAAATTTACGACACTTTGATTCGACTGAGAAAAAAATTCATTGATCGAAGAAGAAGTGGGGGAAAATAACAAGGAGTCTCCAAATTTGAAATATCTAAATCGTTTTGAAACGTTTTTGAAATATCGACGGTACCACAAAGAAAAACATGTCACCGAACGATACTAACAACGTCATTGCCGACAACGATACTTTCAAATAATTGATTCCGATGATAAAAATATCGAAACGAAGTTCGATCAACGTATTTCTTTAACAAAACAAACCCCGATCGAGTATAATTATTGATTTAAGAGTGATAAATTACCAAAATTTGTACATGCTTCCTTAATTTTTCTTACCTATGATTCGTTTTTCATCGATATCGTTCAAAGAAAAAATATAAGATAAAATTCAAATTCTCACATCACACGAATTACTCAGCTTTTTCACTTACTTTTCATTCTTCTAAGTGTAATATTTGTCAAAGAATTGGGTTTTAAAAAATGAAGAAGCGAGTCGGTCGCGGCAGTGTTATAC
Source organism: Neodiprion virginianus (assembly GCF_021901495.1). Classification (NCBI taxonomy): domain Eukaryota; kingdom Metazoa; phylum Arthropoda; class Insecta; order Hymenoptera; family Diprionidae; genus Neodiprion; species Neodiprion virginianus. The sequence continues at coordinate 28,716,528 of NC_060881.1, read as the reverse complement.
GGACGAGAAAGTTGAGGAAAGGAGGGAAATAAAAATAGGAAATGTCGAGTCGCGGTGCTCCGATTCATCGCGTGAATAATTCCGCTCCATTCCCTCGCTGCGGAACGAATTGTAAGCGTTCTCACCGTAACAGAGTCGACGGGGTTGTTCTTCGAACGTCGAGTTGCCTCGGGGAGAGTCACCAGGTGACTGATGACGTCATTAGTTAACTCCGCGAGACACCGCGCGGGGTTAAATACATACATATATACACATTACATGCACGCATATAATTAATATATACATATATACATATGTTGCGTTGCAACATTACGCATATATCGCACCATATACGTATATTCGATTTCCCCCTCTTGATATTGTTGTAATATATAAAAATGTTGTATAAATTACAAGTACCGAGAAAAAAGTTTAATACGAATTAATATCCCCTTTAATTTAATTCTACCGAGTACCGTCTGGTTCTTCTGTTCGTCGTTACGATTGAGACGTGTTAATGTTTGACATTATTATAAAAAATTTCTTATTATACACTTGGTAATTATTGCCTGTACAAAGTTATTGATATTGCAAATAATACTTCATACCGAGGGGAATGATATTTTTATCGCACGGTTATTCTCTGTCAGCATGCAATTTGTGCATATTTTTTTTTTTTTTTTCTTTTCTTCTCTTGCATTTAATCGACGTATACGTTGTACGCGTTGGTTAATTGGTATTTCGAAAAAAATGTGAAATGAAATAAAAATTATTACGCAACGCGAAATGTGCAACGTAATTCCGTTGATTCTGAAACTTTTTCCCTGTAGGTAATAATTGCACAAGTAATCCGTATATTATTATCAAAATGGAGAATTTGTTTGTTTCTTTTTCTCTCTCTCTCTCTCTCTTATCCTCTCTTTTCGTTACTCGCAAAATTTTGGCTCGAAATGGGAAAAAAAAAAAAATTTCTCTCGCTGATCGAAATTACAATTCGCGACACGTTCGCTGTTTCGAGGAAAACGAAAAGTTTCACAGCGGACGATAAAAATCGGTGACCTACTACGGAATGAAATATCCTTCTTCCGATAAACTACTGATGTTTAACTGAAGCATGTTAATACGTATAACAGTAAATATTTACATGAGTATAAGTATATATACGTGTATCGTACGTATGCACAAATAGCGTATAATAAGGCTTGGTTTAATTGATGTTTGATCGATGGATAATCACTATTGTCTCGACCGCTCAAACCAGCCCCTCACAGTATTTGGGCAGACGGTCGTATAGAATACGACCCTTATCTTTCCCTGAAACGAAACAAAAACTTAATTCTCGAAATATTTACACTTTTCAACCTGTTTACTCCATACAAGTTCAACGTTAATTGGCTCTTGCTTTGTGAATTTTTTCACTCAACTTTTAGCAACAAACAATAAATCATTTTCTAAACTAGATGAAAAGAAAGTCTGCGAAATTACAATTGAAATGGAAATAAAGGAAAGTGACGAACACCTGCTAGAGGGAAAAAGTCGATAAGCATAATTCGACAGAGAATTTGAGAGGATTATGAAATTGTGAGTAATTCGCCTGGCATTGTGCCTTGAGACGACAGTTAACCCTGGAATGGTACATATATCTTCTTTTTTTACCACCCAACTATACACCGAGACACAAATGTATCGTCATTGCAACAAACGGGGAGATTTTTGAATAAAACATTTTCTTCGTTTTGGTACCATTTGAAAATTTTTGATAATTCCAAAAAGTGTGTGAAAAATGTTTCGATTTCCGGCTTGATTCTAAGAATACCTGTTTTGGCGGGAGATTTGAAATCACCGTGGGGTACAAACTCACTTCAGTGTATCATTCCGGGGTTAATTTGGGGCTTTTAATAACGTGGATTGGAGAAATCGCGTGTTAATTTCCGAATGAGGATAAAAACCGAACAAAATTGAACATTGACAAGCGAAACGAGCAAGGTCAAAAGTCTCGAGGATTGAATAGACCGAAATAACGCGACCGATTAACCGGCAATAATGGTAAGACACATCCGGCCAATGGCAAATACAAACGTATCGCTTTCAGCCCTCGGTTATGCTTCACGGGGTGCCTTCCAGGATACCCGAGGGTTTCCCGAGGGTTCCCTGAACCCCCCGAGCCACGATGCGTAGATATAGTAAGTGCATCTGTATAGATGGACAAATATGCAGACAAGAGAGGGAGAAAGAAAATGAACATAATTTTCGTGAAAATTTATAGCGAGTGCATTTTTTTCGACTTATAACGTTTCAGGCTACATTTCTTTTTTTTTTTTTTATTCTCCGTGTTTAAATACTTGAGCAAGCTTAGGCGTTCAATATTGTATTGTGAAAGAAAAATAATTTATGGAATTTGTACAGTACGATATTTTGTAAAAATTTTCAACGATGCCGTCGAATTCGTACCTATACTATTGAAGACCAGGAGAAAAGAGGTTTCTGTACGCTAAATTTGTGTGAAATTATAATTAGAACTTGACCCGACAAAATTGCATAAAATTATACCCACGTCATTTTACATAATTTTTAACAATTTTGTAATCCGTTATCGGTGACCGAAAAAATTTCCTCCTACCAATTTCTACCAGAATCGGAACATTTGTAGATTGTTTTTTTCACCAAATTGAACCGCCGTTTTGGATATCGCAATATGATTTCAGATTCGTTATCAGCCGTTCAACAAACCGACGAGTAGGTACCAATTTTCATCCAAATCTGAATAACTAAAAAAGCGGCCAACCGATCGAAGCAAAAATTTAACCATTCCTAAGTTTGGAAAAGCCGCGTTGATTGAGATGAAAATCATTGAAATCCGTCAACTCGTTCTCGAGATATCGTCGTCGAAAATGATCGGAGGTGATTCTCTGGGCATAAAAAACGTGTAGATGTATGGAAAACTCAACTCTTCACTATCGTGGTGCTTGCGACAACCATCCTTCTCACCCTGAAAACTTACAAACGAGAAGTTGGAAACTTATCGAATCCATGCAATACAGCACATCGATTGAACCCATGCATGGCGAACGTGGCCGAGAGATAAAACTTTACGAGTATACAAGGGCAACAGGCAGAAACAGTTTCGGGGTGAATTTCCGTTGGAACAAAGGGCCGAGAATTAATTAGGCAGAAGGAGAAGGAGGGCCCTTACCTCCCGCGTCTATCTCTGCGGCGTTTCGGGGGCGCGGACAACGTCCGACGATTATACATTATACCTAGGCATATATATACATACATATATATATACCTGGTCTGTAGGGTATAGGGCCGGAATTTCACCGCCGACGCCGACGTCGCGGGAAATAAAATGAGAGAGAGAGAGGGAGAGAAAAGGGCGCCGGCGGCATATGGCACGATCACATCATCGCGTTGCCGGAGAAATAGAGAATGAGCGAGAGGGGGTGGGGTGGGGGTTGGGGGGGTGGGGGGGAGTGTAAGGGAGGAAGAGGAAGAAGGAGAGGGAGAGGAACGACGGTAGTCGCCCTCTCAGCCACCTGGCCCTCCCTTCTGCGCTGACCACGAGCTGGCTGAAGGGCTGAAGGGCCGAAGGTCCGGAGGGGGACGGGGGCGTGGTGGAAGAGGGGGGGGGGGCGGGGGTGAGGAGGGGATTTCGACCCCCGCAGATGATGCTCACGAGCCGTGGAGACCCCGAGTTTCGGGTCAATCTCCTCGATCGGTAAATTAGATATTACGTTGCCCCGTGTGCGGCTCTGCGTATGCCTGGCGACTCATTCCTCCCTGCAGGCGCACCTCCCTCCCCCTCCCCCACCCCCTCACCACCTCCCCCATCGACCACTTTTACAACACGGTATTAATAATGAATTATTTTCACCGTTATCAACGCGGTATATTTTTTACAGTACGGTATGTATGAAAGTAAAAAATAATATTCGAATTTACCGAATCTGTCGGTCAGCTGATAGCGGCGAATGAAAAATGTTTTGTTCGGATCCCTTCGTTCGGTTGAAATCGATTCATTGGTTTTTATTGAGGTTCTTCTACTGTCAAACGATATTTCTTGGAACAAAAAAAAAAAATCATACACGAGAAATAAATTATAAAAAAAAAAGGACAGTCTTCTGTCGATGTGTTTTTTGAACACCGGATAATTTGGAAATTTAACAAATACTTTAGAACCGCGTGTTGTTTTTTTTTTTTTTTTTAGTAAATTAGTTTTCTGATTTTTATTCGTTAGCCAGAGTCAATACTGAGTAAGAACAGTTCAGAATCGCGATTGATTAATTAATAAATAATTCGAACTGAAGTTCAGCAAGTTTGGGTGAAAAAACTGGCTGCAGCATACTTTCCAAAGCGAATAATAATTTCATTCTAGATTCTCATTTGATAATTATATACACCAACAAGATTCATGTCTTGCGATTACGTATAAATATAATATTATTTACTCTTGTGTAATACGTAAGAAGATTGTGTAAACTTTCCGCGCTTTCATAACCGTACGCAAACGGATAAATATCTTATTATTTTTACTCTCGGTAGCAACATTCGGGAAAATAGAAAACAAGTGATTTGAAATAAAAATTCATGACCACCACTATCAGGTACTTTGAATTGACATTGATTATGACGATTAATAAACTTTTAAATAATGCTAATTATCAATTGTATTATTATCAGAGCTTGCAAGCTGATGAAAGAAATTGTTTTTCAAACTATTTTCAATTAAATCGTGTTACACCGGAACAATCTCTTAAAACTTGTAAATAAACCGCGCATGCGCCAAGTACTTAAATCTCATTGGTCGGCGAAATTTTCCCGCAGCGATATTCTTGTCTGCGACGCAGGCGAGCCAACGTACGCAAAATGTGTACTCTTGAGTTTTCAAAGAGCGTAAGCATTGAATTTCGAGCGTTCTTCGAAGAATCAACTTTCCGACCCGACAACAAATGCTTCCCAAACCTTTCCGAGTCGCTACCTCAATTATTCGAGATTCTAACCCCGAAAATTCGTACCGACTACATCGCCGTCAGAAACAGTTTGACGGCTGAAAACTCGGGTTGGCCAGCCTGCGCGAAGAGCCGATAAAACTCGCGCATGCGCGGTCGATTTTCAACTTTCAAAAGATTGTCCCGGTACATAGAATACCTATGACCAAGATTCATAACGTGGATATAAATTGGCAAACTTTAGAAGCGCAAGTGCGTGTGAATTACGCATATATAACGATATACGTGCATAGGAACGACGTGACATGGGTCTGAGAGCAAAAAATATACGGGACCCGATTTATACCGAGTTGACGTTAGCCTCGGCAGCAGGTTGCCGGAGGTTGACGGTAGCTGGTGCAGCAGGTAGTCAGGCAAGCAGCCAGGTAAAGCGTGCACATATAAATAGACACATGTTACGTGCACGTATGTATATATATATATATATATATATATACATACATATATATATACACACACACATGCGTATACACCAACATCGTAAGTGAAAACGGCGAAACGCCGTATCGATTTACGAGGCGTATCACGAGGAAGCAAATGGTGGATATCAAGTTAAAGTATGATGATAGTTGATACGCGAGTGCAACAAGCCACCGCTAATGTCTCCCGCCCGGAGTGCAGCAGATCCTCGTGACAAATAACGGGAATTAATCTCACGAGGCGAGCAGATGAGCCCTCGGGTCGTTTGCTTTTTACCCCCTCCCCGTACTTTTTACCTTTTTCTCCCTTTCCTTCTCTCTCTCTCTCTCTCTCTGTCTCTCTCTCTCTCTCTCTCTCTCTCTCTCTCTCTCTCTATCTTTTATTTTATTTTATTTCATTTTTATTTTACTTCATTCCAAGTTACTGTACTTCCTACGTTACTCTTCTCACCCTTTATACCCGTTGGTACATTACCCACTGATCCATCTATTCATCTGTCTCTCTGTCTCTCTCTCTCTCTGTCGCTCCGTTTTCTTTCCACATCTACGGTATTGCAAAGCTAAATATTACAAGACTCAAGATTTAAAAGAATTTGCGGTATTGTCGTAACTTTTTAACCTGTTCGCAGGTTAGGAAGATCTTATTTGTTACGGTTAGGTACTAGAAGATTCTAGTAACATGGATATCGATATAAAATAACAATTACAAGTAACTATTTAGTGTGATTGTAGTTGTATGTGTTACATTCTCCGGTTTTTGTAACGTTAAGATCCGTTTCTTTAATTTACCAAATACGTTTATTGATTTTTTTTTTTTTTTTCCTTCCATTTGGTAGAACAAAGTCTCAGCGTCTATTTATCGAAGCACCAGCGTCAAATAAATACAAGAAAACACAGTACGAGCGATCGTATAATTGAAGATAGAAAAGTAACACGTAGGTACCAGGACATTAAGTCACAGTTACCAAACTCCGTTTTGATCTTGTACCCACGATCGTAGTTTTTCAATCATGGTTAAAGACTTCAAATAGTACCTGCGCGACATCAATTTCACATAAACTACAAATCTCAGACTTGTTAATCATCGAAAGATCGTCCGAGTTATCCGTTGCCCCTTTTTCCATAATGATTTAACCCTCGACTAAAAAAAAAACAAAAAGTCACAGAGACGCGATGCCGGTGGGTGAAAAAAAAGTATGCGAGACTTGTGAGAAAGCGGTAGAAAAAAAAAAAAAAAAAAATAAAAATAAAGAAACAGAGTAAAAAATTGAAAAAAACAAATTATAATAATAATACAACTAAAAATAAAAATGGAATATGGGAAAGGAAGGGATGAGATCGAGACTCTTGTCTCGAGTGTCGGCATATGTACGAAAGCAGGTGCAGGTACATGACGGCCTCGTACTTATATACACATACATATATATGCGTATACATATATGTCTATATATACATGTATACATACACGTAATGATGACATGTACGCAGCGAGGAGGTATATTCCAAGATTTTGAGTAACCGCGTCGACGCTTCTCGCGTGTAACTCGGCAGTCGTCAGTCGGGTACATGGAGGTATGCAGTGCATGAGATGGATATCACGAGATATCTCACCTTTCATGCGGTGACCACGAAAACCCGGCACCGACTCGTTGCATTCGGGTGCGACGGCTCTTTGCCAAAACGAACCACCATGGACAATGAAAATTTCATGCACCCGGCGAATTGCGCAATACCAGATTCCCGTTCAGGCACCTCAACTTATGACCGAAGATCCCGACTTGTTGATTCCGTTCGTAGCAGGTTCGGACACTCGTGGGATTTATGTATTGTTCAATGAAATTAACACACTTTGATCTCGAATAATTGTGAAGAAAGTTTTTAAAGTAGTCGAAGCGGATGAAAAATTTTTCATACGTGTTCCGGTGGAATGATGAATAGATAGATGTAAAATAGATAGACGTTCGTGAATAAAAAAAAAAAAACAAAAACTCTCGTTCTGGTTATAATTGTCGAATCGGTAGCAGAAGTATTAAAAAAAATCGGTGAAATGAAAGGGACGACAATTCTTTTCGTTTAGAATGATAAATAGATAGATATTAAATAGATAGACGTTAATTAAGAGGAAAGTAACTGTCATTGTAGTTGAAATTATCAAATTGGCAACAGAAGCTGTGCTAAAATCGGTGAAACAAGAGCAACAACGAAGTGTCGAATATCGATTGGGGATAGCGAGAGAAGGAAGAGGGGGGGCAGCGTTGAGAAATCGTCGATCACGACCAAAGTGTGGAATCTGACGCCATCGGTGAGACGACCGCTTGGTGAAGTGGTCGACAGTATAAGGTTGACCAGCCGAAATCAAGCCGGCCCGGTAAACACGAGATGACGAAAAAGAGTGGTGAAAAGAAGAAAAAATAAAGGTAGTAAAAACGAGAAGGAAACGAGGCGGAGAAAAACCCTGTTTTTTAGCTCTCTTCATCCAGCGTAGCGTAACGCAAGGCCGTTGAAGCGGTCAAATCGATTCGAAATTTCAACGACGATTCGTTTCTTTCCTAGTTTTTAATTTGTCAAGCACCGCGAGTGCGAAAATATTCGCGGTCGACGAAACAAGATGACAAAAGTAAAAAAAAAAAAGAATATAAAGAACGATTCCTGTAAAAGTACAGTATGTACAGCATTTGTAAAGCTCACGCAAAATTTTCCTCGATTTTCACGTCGAACACCTTAACTCGTAATTATCGAACGCAAGAAAATTGCAAATTGAAAGCTGTGGAGGATAAGAGAGAGGGACAAAAAAATACCAACTCATCACGCAGACAAACGCGGTGATTCGTGGGTAACGAGGCGGCGCGATAACCGTGTAAAATGATTAGCAGTAAATCAGCTAGCGGGTCAGGGTCACCGCCTCCTCCACCTGGAGTATCTCACCGCGCCCTGCAGCCCGAAGTTGTAACAATTAAGGGGTGAAACCTATACCCAGTGTCTACATCAAATAATATCCCTGCTGCATGAGTAGTCCGTAATTCCCTGTTGTGATGATTTTTCTAATTTTCATCAAGTATTTTTTTTTTTTTTTTTTGATTTACTTTTTTTTTCTAGATACAATATCAAATTATTCCTTTCTTTTTCTTGGATATTGGTGTATAGACAAGTAACTTCGAGGCAAATTAATGTGACGTTTGACAATGATCACAGAGAACGATTCGAAGTTGACGCGCTGACGACGGTTGAAACCATTCGGAAAAGTCTGTACAACGAAAAAAGATTAAGTAGGATGATAGAGCGCACTTTATTCTTCGTTATACGGTGATGATTCACGTCTTCCTCGTGTATGAATATAACGCACGTGCGATGATGTTCGACGCATGTGTAGACGGATGGATACCTTAAACCGATGCCGCACCTGGAACGATGGCTGAATCGTTAACGAGCGAAGGATCGGTGTCAATCGGTGCAAATGGCATCCTAACCGGCAGCTGCGTTTCTGTATTCCAACGAGAAACGATGACTAGCCCAGCCGTTCGAGTTTATCATTGTCATTTAAAAACAGCGCCATAAGGATATGCCTGCGATGTATCCACAACCGAAACACTCGCTCTTGAAATTATTCTTGATCGGAAGGAAAGAGAAGAATGGAAAAGGAAAGTGTCGCTATTGGTAAATCGATGCCTGGTAGTTGTCTTCGCAGAGTGTTTGATCCCCGTTTAATTTCCATGGTAAGGACAGAAACGCGTTTCCGGGCATTGTTACCAAGTCTTTTCAATCCAAGGCGTTAAGCTGTTTCCTCCTCGATACCAAATCGTAACACTACCCAGTTCATAAGACACAAAACACAAGTAAGTACCAGCCAATCTTGCGGTTGGTGATTCCAGGGTGATTGGAAGATGATGGAGGTGATTCACCAGCCACGGTGATGGTCCAAACAGTTGTAAAAATTTGTTTAGGACACCTGGTCTATCTCGAATGTAATTCTCTGATTAAACGTCTCATCGATTTGAAGTTGAGTCGTTATATCGAAAGATGAAGCACGATTGTTATACCGTGCAACGAGGAGTGGAGTAAGGAACGAAGAGGAATGGTAATTTTACGACTCTACAGACATGCAGGATTTCACGCACATTGGTGTGAAAATTTTCCTACTTCATCCTTCGTAACAAGCAGAATCTACTTGTCTTGAGAGTACCTTGTACTCAACCCTAGAGCCGAGTGCCGAGGGAGGATCACCGCCGGCGCTACTCACTGTGTTCATGCATATGCATGAGCCACGCGTTGGTACATACATCGCGATAGGTAGCCGAGGAGAAAGAGAGCGCGAGAAAAAGGAACGGAGCGAGGGATAGAGAGAGAGAGAGAGAGAGAGAGAGAGAGAGAGAGAGAGAGAGAGAGAGAGAGAGAGAGAGAGAGAGAGAGAGAGAGAGAGAGAGAGAGAGAGAGAGAGAGAGAGAGAGAGAGAGAGAGAGAGAGAGAGAGAGAGAGAGAGAGAGAGAGAGAGAGAGAGAGAGAGAGAGAGAGAGAGAGAGAGAGAGAGTGAGTGAGAGAGATTCGAGGAGTAAACATGAGTAAGCAAAGGCAGAGGGAGAGGAAAGACCTTACACACTCACTTCCACCTCAGGATATGATAAAATGGCTTAATAGCCCTTCTCCCGCTGCACGATTGTTGGTACGTTGGTAGTTTTATATACCTTGCAAGGTTTTACTTATCTGGGAAAAGAATGCCGCCATTTTTTTCATTCCCTTCTCGGTTGATTCTCGTTTTATTTTTCACCTTTTATTGCTACCTCATTTCCCTCCCCAAGACTTCCATCGACCTGTCTATGGAAATAAAAATCCCGACAAGGCTTTGGATTTACAATCATCATTCCTTGGTACCGGGTGTAGGGTGGGTACAACGTAATCCTCCGCATGGTGTAGCCTCACAACTACAAACGCGCTTAACTGCTGGCGACCTTACTTATGCAAATGTGAGTGTCCGCCAGTGATTGGATACGATAAACAAAGTAATTACTCCGAAAGGGTGAGGAACGATGCTGGTGATGGTGATAGTGCTGGTGGCAGCTTGCGCCACGTGACTGACGTCTAGTTACATGCAGGGGCAACAGCGACAGCAACGAAACTTGAGATTCCGAGTTTGTTACCGGTGCGCTCGATACATGCAAAATGCAGTTGCGTGCCGCCCCCAACCGGGGAAACGAGACTGCTCGTCAAAAGCGCGTCGGAAGAAGCCAAGAGATCCCGAGTCACCTCTTCGAATCCGGACAGCACGAAGCACGATCTTGAATATCGATCGGAGACCAACCGGCGACCACCGATTCGTTGTTGCAACCATTCGCGAGGTTTTCGATACAATGAATGATAAAAACACTTTTTTGAACATTAGAATCCATGTTTCGATCGGAGCTGGTGTTGCTCAGAAAAAAAAAAAGAAAACGAAACGAAGAAGTCAAAACCGCAACAAAGTTCGAAAGTCCTTCATGTTCCTGAAGGATGGGTTCAAAAGTTTGATGGCGCTTATTCGGTGATTCAAGGTTCTGGTTTAACCAGTTTGAAATCAGTGACATCAAACCAACGAAGCGTTGCGAATGAATGTACTAGTACACAACCATGTAATTATTTCGAATTGGTTGAGGTGACCAAAGCTGAGTAGCATCATTTGCTTGGTTACCGAGTTTCGGACAATCCCAAGGTTGTGATGTCGCGATTTTTTCTAATAACGCATCGTTGCATACACAGCGTTACAAACTTTCGACTAAACCTAGTTTTTGGAGGTCCTAGACAATTAGAATAGAAGTTGGCACGAAATCCGAACGACGAACCATCGATCCGAGGTTGCGGTCATCAGAAACGAACTTCCGTGTAAAAATCCTTATGGAAAAAAGGTGCCTGCCAAGGTGCGGGCGGTGACTAATCAAAGTCGAGGCAACGTCACGTGTCGGAAAAAGAGAGCGTCTATAGGTTGGTCGATGTGTCATTAATTTCAATAGGAATCAGGCCAGCTCTTCCTCCTCCCACTGGCGAGGAGTCTTCTTTCTCCGTCCTCTTTGATCCCGAACCTCCCTTATACTTATCCGTAATACAAGTCAAGGGATTTATGGATTTCGTCAGCCCATAAAAACACGAAAACCGTTCGACCCCTGTCATTGGCCCCATATATTTCCACGCTCTGACCGACACCCTCCCAGTGGCTTTCACCTAGCGAGGCTTGCACGTGGCGCCGCGTGCTTCAACCACGTTATGTGCTAGTCCAGCTACACTCTCTCTTTGCATGTGAACATTGGTCACTCGACAATGGCACGAAGCGCTCAAACTTCTTTGCCAGAAGTTTTTGGTCAAGTGAATTGTTACCTTATTCCATTCAATTGGAAAACCAACATTGCAGTCACTGTTGTTTGAAGATGTCGTTACCATTTGTCGAAGAATTCTCGTTCATAGACGTTTCTGAAATGAGGTTTAAGCTGGTGACATCAACGTAACGAAACGTTGAATCAAAAGTAAGAAACTTGCAATTTTGGAACGTATTTGAAGGAGTAAAGTTCTCGAAATATTAGCACCTAGTGGTTCACTATGATTCAATGAATTTCGGAAAATTTCAAAAGACTGCTAAATCAGGACATTTTGTCCAACAATTTTCTAACTTTAGCCTAATTCTCCAAAATGGATTGAGAAGCATCTCTTTCCACATTTCAATTTTGGAGACTAACGAGCTAATAATGATTTCCGTGATCGATCCTCCTAATTCTCGATAAAAATCAGCACATGTTTCTCAGTAAATTATATTACTTAAGAGTTTAACACGCCTTGAGTTCAGTTTGAACGTCCAGACTCCGTAAGGAAAAATTCTGCAAGGTTTCATTAACTTTGCAGTTATTAATCCTCATTCAACTACCTAGTGTCGTGATTGCAGTTGAATATTAAAATGCCACCACAGTAATCCAAAGTGTATAAATCCTCAAACTCTGTACATATACAGAACATGCGGTATTAGAAACCGCGAATGCGATGTAATTATTGTAAACAAATGAGGGCATTAGGGGGTCGGTTGGCAGCCCTGTCATTATGCAGATATTCGAAAGTACCGCGGGAATATCGAGGATCAGGTATATTTCGGGGTCGAATAACCTCAATAAACGACCCTCCACCCTAGCTCTTTCCTTCTCTTATTTCTCTCCGTTACCTTCTCCGACTTGAAGGCGCACGCGCCACTGACCGGAAGTATTTAAATCCATCATGGCGCCGACCGGAAACCGCCTGAGTCACTCGCGTAATCGTTCCTACCCTCTATCGCCTTCGCCCTCTCTCGCTCGCTCTCTATTTTTCCATCCGAACTTCCCTTCGTCTTGCTATCTTCTTCCCGCTCTCCTATCTCTCTTTCTCTCTTCGTGGTTATCGATCTGTACGGCGGAAAACCGCTTCTTGGGACCGACTATCCTCACTCGATTCTTCATTCGGGAAAAGTTATTGTTATCGTTATTGTTATACCACGATCGCGGAATTTAACAGAATCAATTTTACGGAGGAACCAAACTGGAAGTAAAAGCAGTAAAAGTGGTGGGAATTATTGTTTACGAACTCCGTGATTATCGTTGACATTTATTTTGCAAATAAATGATACAAGTATCAGATTTTACGAGGCTTGGGGGGAAAAAATTCTCACTAAGGGATTATACGCAGTCGGGAGGTCGAAAAAAGGACTGAAAAATACATTCATAAAGTTTGTGTAAAAATTTAAGACCGATCGGTTCAGCCGTTTTCGAAAAATCTTGCTCACCGACTCTGTAAACATAGTTTTGATAAAAGCGCGTTCAAAGTTTCAAATGCAATTTCAAACGCGTAACTCCGAGTACACTCATCGGATCAGCATGAAATTATTTGTGTACATGCTTGAATACACGTGCGTGATAAGAATTAAACAAAAAAAAAAATCGATTTTCGAAAAATCCAGACTGCGTACAACACCGTAAAGAAAAACTCCTGACACAGTATGATTGGTAATAAATTTCCATCATTTACCGAAACCTCAATATTTCCCAGAAATGTAATTTCACTGGTAATTTTATATAAGTACGATTTACCAACGAAACTCGCTCATAAACGCCAGTTGACAGTCAAAATTCACCACCAAAAAAGATGGAAAAAAAAAAAAGAAAAAGAAAAAGAAACTCCGTACAAAACAGAAGATACAAAACTCGCTGAAAATACGTAAAAGATATCACTGCTTGAGTGAGACTTAAAAAACGACTTGGTGAAAGTTCGACGTGGATTGAACTAGTTTCACCAGTTTGATTAGGATATTTTTTTAGACTACCGGTTGATTTCTCGCAGGTTGAACGTATCGGACAGAGCATGAATAATGAAAAAAATAGGTGTAAAGAAGGAGCAGCAAGAGTGTAATTCGCGAGCAATATCGCGAATCCAACACCGTTAATCCCCGAGTAGGGTAGCGCAGGCTCGATCTCGTCCTGGTCTCGGTCTTCCTCGTCTTCATCGTCCTCCTCGACGGCGATGGCTCCAAGGTGGTCCGGCACGGGACGAGATGTTACCTTACACCTCGAGGGACGCGACGATATACGCAACGCCAACGCGCATCAACCAGGAACGAAAGATCGTAAATACCGATCTCGGAGCTCAGAGCTGCGAGAAACGGGGGATGCTTATAATCGTCCAATCCCTAATGAGTCAGGCCCGCAAATTATAATTCCCGTGATGATATTCGAATTCAATCGCCTCGCCGGTGAACGGCCTCAACAAAATAAACAAGTTAACAAATAAATAAATAAACAGCCGAAATGCGATGAAAATATTGAAGATTCAACAAAAGCGAATGATACAGTGATTAAAAAATATCACGAAACGAACGAAGTTTATTTATTTTTTTTTTATTTTTTCTTTTCGATAAAAAAGAAACACATGAACATAATATAACTAGATTTTTTGCAACTCATTGGACGAAATCGTTTTTAACATTCTTCGTTTGCATACTTTGTTATTTTTTTTTTTTTTGTCCAAATTCATGACTACTATTTTTTTTTTCTTTTTTCAATTCATTTTACATGATAAGAAATTAGGTGAAGAAACGATCATATTTTTTTTCAAAATACTCGTTTTGTGAGAAAAAAAAACTAATCGCGAATCGATTCTGACCTACGGTATTGTTTATTATGTAAAATCTGGATGAAATGTTTGTAAGGAATGAGGTATACCTACAATCCGCTGCATTTATAACGGCGTGACTTTCGCCTCGGGTTTCGGAGTTTTGAAAAGATTTGCAAATTAACCGTCTTAGCGATACTTAGCGAAACCGAACACCACAACAGACGCGACACCGGATACGATAAGTGGATTATTTACGCGCCTGTTCCTATTACTGCAATATATGTATATACATATAGGCAACCTTGCATAAAAAGGGGTGTGTATACACGGATCCGTATATGTATAAATTATACATTGGTATATCAGTCTGAATAATAACCCTCCAGTATTATAATTTTCATCATACAGGTATAACAAATACGTGAAGGTAAATAATTTTATAGATATTTCAATTATACTAATCGATAATAACACGGGTGACTTGTTAAAAACAGCGTAAAAAGTGCCCGCGTTGTATGAAATATATATTGATTGACGAATAAGTTCTGACAGTAGCATAAAGACATTGAAAATTGTCGGTCACTTTTTTCTCGACATACCTGAATTGCGATTTACCAGCTCGTTATATAATTAGACTGGAACAAATTGTTATTCTTTTATTCACTGAAATTTTCTACAAATGACCGTAAAAAGGATCGAGCCACCGTGCCTTTACAGATAGCCGGAAATTGGCGAAACGCCGTATAGCTCCGTATGCCGCATTAATTAACGGTATTTTTAATTGTAGTGACGTCACGCGTTGTCTGGTTCCACCCTAGCCGGCTAATTACGGTCTGATTTATGCCAGAGATAGCCGAAGCCCCTTTCATCCCTTCCTGCTTCCACCAGTTGTCGACCCTCCCAGCCTTCAACCCTCCCCCTCCTCCTCTCCCTTAACTCTAACCTCGATTGACCCGAAGATATTACACCCGACTATCTTTTCTAGTACGATTTTTTGTCGTCATACGCTCGACTTTGATTACGATACACGTTAGCGAAACGTTTTTATTGGCATTCGTTTCAACGATGAAAGTCAACAAACACAGCGAATATCTTGTTCAACTTTACTTCCCGTCTGATTTTTTAGTAATCGTTTTCGTATGTAATGCAATTGTTGATTCTTGATGAAGGATCAATCCAAATATCTCGACAAATCAAATTTACACATTAATCAACAAAGTTAGACTGAGTTAGTTTCGGAAAGTTTCTTGAAACTTGAAATTTAAACAAATTAGTGATTTCGGTATCAATACGCTTTAAATTCATCGCGATAAATTTCATACCACAACAAAATACTCGTAATGATACGTCAAATCATTTGCATACTTGGCAATTAAACTGAATTTCGTTGAATCGAGTCTTAATCGATTTTATTTGCCTCGAGTTATTTTGTTTCTTACCGAATCGCTGGCTCGGAGAAATCTGTTGTATTGTTGAACCGACACGTCAATTCTTAGGTTAGATTCGTGGGTCATGGGTTATATTACGTTTATCGAGATTGAGTTAGTCTCGCGTTCGGCCGACTGTGGCGCTGCAGGTTTCTCAGCGTTGCCAACGTAACTGTCTAGTGTAAAAAATTAGACGCCTCGGATTCATCGTCCCAAAGTGTACACGGTGACTAGCGACGGTATTTTGGCATCTCACAGACGGAGAGTCGTCTCTCTATACCTGCACACCTACAAGTCGAGTTTAATAAAGCCGTGATATAGTTTATACTCCCTCGTAAATAACAATTAACGTATATCCACGGTAAAGATGGGTAGGTATAGGGTATTTATCGCCGCAGTCAACGGCGCCGGTAACTAACAAACTAACTGCGAGATTAATGGCTCGGGACGGACGGACGGTTCTGGCGTTGCTGCTTCTGCTTTTGCTCCTGCTTCTGCTTCTGCCGCTCTGTATAAACGCAAACGCGTAAAGTAACGATTAGTGATTACAGCTTTCATAGGGCTGTTGTTGCTATTTCTGCCTCTTCTTTTATTTTTTAAGTTTGTTTCGCCTCTCGTCCTGATCGCTCGATCCTTACCTGAACTCAAAATGGCTGGATCATAAAATATTTTGAAAGTCTTCAATGTGTAATTTACTATAAAATTTATCTCGTAAATTAGATAAAATATACAAGAAATTACACAATAAATTACAGATGCACACATCGTTGGATATACTGGATCAAAAATCATCTAGTTCACCGTATAGTTGTTTACATGATTTTTAATCTAGTATATCTGATGATGTCTGCTTTTGTAATTTATTGTGTGATTTCTTATATATCCTACCGAATTTACGAAATAAATCATTCAGTGAGTTAAACGCTGAATTATTTCGAAACACCATGCGATTTGACACATCGACATTTTCAGTAGGTATACAAACGCAGAGAAATGTGATGTATTTTATCCGAGGAGAGACTTCGGTGAAATTGAACTAAAATTTAACACATTTTTTAGATGAATATTCCCGAATTTTTTTTCACATGAATTTGTTTAAAGCCATGAGTTTATAAGAATTTTATGCAAATTTGATCTCATTGTAAATATTTTTGTAAGATTTCTTCGAAACGTTCCTGATAATTGCTTCAATTTTTATATAGAACGATAAAATTTTCTTGTCGTCGTACTTGACTATCATTTGTTACAAAAAATTGCTGGAAAGATTTTTCAATCCCAGTTTTCCAAGTCATATAATTTACCGTATGAATTGAGCGAATTTTGTTCTTTTTATTCCTTCTTTTATTTCATACTTGACGAAAGTTTCGCCGAAATCCCGAGTCGATAAATATTATGCTCTTTAGAACGAAAAGACTTCTTTTCAAAACTGCGGTTTAGATAGAACCTAAAAGTATGAATCAGTCTCAAAGACGAACGAGTATCAAGGATTTAAATTTTTCCAAATAACAAAATCGCCGATAACGGTTAAAAAATAATCATTCATTGGTACGATCTGTTTCTGTAACGATCAATTTTCTTACATCTTCATTTACCTAAAAAATTCATTCTCTTATTAGAATCCACGCGAGAAACTTCACCAACTGTAATAATATCGTTCAAAACTGCGTACACATACCCGTATCATTACACACATAAATAATGCAAACAACCCCCCGCAGTTGGTGTATAATACGCTTGCGATGATGATGATGATTATCAGAACTTTGCGTATTTTGTCAAGCTCATTTGCCGCGATGTCACGACTCTCTGCGTATAGGATGAAATATTACGTCGATTCATTCTAGTTATCCCGTTGCCAGGGGCGGATCCGAGACCTGCAGCGGTGGAAACGTGTCCCTAGCATATACATATATATGTATGTATGTATGTATTTATATGTATATACATATATTTATATATATATAACACGCGGTGAAGGAGGAGGGGGGAATGATGGCATACCTAATCACACCGGTATCAAAGACCAATAAAAACCGCTTAAATACAAACGGGATAGTACAGGTATAATGAAGAAATCACCGCGAGATTGAGTCGTATCCTGTGCAGCGGCTTGATTGAGAGGAGAACCTGGAGCGTTTAAAACTCGGTTGCGTTGATATACCGACGTGCGGTAGGCTTCGCGGCCTTTATAATCCTGGCAATTTGAGGGGGAATAAACGACAATTTGTGTGAAAATAAGGGGGGGGGGGGGGTATTAGGCTTCGTAAATATCCGCAGTAGCGAAGGAAGTGAATAAAAAAAAAAAAAAAAAAAAAAAAAAAAAAAGAGAGGATTATACGTACTCGAGTTTTAACGTGCATTTGGGTAACTCGAAATATCCAAGTCCATGGATATCAAATGTGAAAAGGGAATTACGGTATGGGATTCTGGCTGAAAACATGCCGAAAGATTTTTGTTTTTTTTTTGTTCACTGGAAAGTAGGGAAATGACATCGAATATTGTTACGACTACTGTAATTTCGGAGATCTCATGCCGTTTTTATATTTTTGATTGAAAATGGAATTTTTTTTGCTTGTTTTTTATTAAAAATTTAACGCAGAATGTGATTGTTTCTTTTTTTTTTTTGCGTTCTCAAGACTTGCGGTCTCGGATATGGAGCCGGCGTAATTCGAAGATTAAAAATTGAAAGAACGTGACAAACTGATAGAAATAGGTTCTTCTGGATGGAAATTAGTGTGCTTGAGATTAAACTCGGGGGGAAAAACATTAGTTTTAGAGTTTTTACAAAGAGGGTGAAAAAATGTAGAAATTATACGCGATGATCGGTAAAAGTCTAACCTAACAACCTGTCACGTTGGAATGAAAAACAGAAAATTGTAAATATTTTGGCAAACCTTTGACGAGAGAAATTCGGACAGAAATGTGTAGTGTAAAAAAAAAAGAAATATCGATAATTCAGCGTAGAGCTCAGAATCGAAAATGAATAATTGTTTTTCGCAAAAATTCTGATACTTCGGTAATTGAATTTGCGAAAATTTATCACCGTTAGAATTGACTCGATGAAAAATGGCCTTCCGTAAGATCTATCCGCAATTATTTAGCTATGCGAAAACGCATTCAATCCGGATACGATGTTCGAACTCAGCTATGCAGACCATTCCTCAGAGAAGAGGGTACTCGATGCTATTCCTATAATTGTAAGGTCACGCACGGAGTGACGTCACGGTCTCCGAAGGGTCGTCGATGGTCACACGTAAGTCCCCCTCCACCCCAATTCTCCACCTCCTCGGATCCATTTCTTAACTTTCTGTCTACGAAATATTCCAGTTTTGGAATTTAATTTTGTTTAGCAGCCGTTCATATACCGATTTATTTTACAGGGTAAGCGACAAATGTTTGAAACAATGGATCTCAACGATTTTAAAAAGAAAGTTTTAAAATAGCTTCCGATAATTTAAAGTAGAGCGTTTATTGATTTTTTATTTTTAAATGTCCTCGGAATATTTCGAGGTATTTAAAAGTAATACGCTTTAAATATCGACTCGTATGTTGATTTTATATTTTTCAATGTTACAGGATGTACAGATTCGCGATAAAAAAGTTATCTACAAACTGGAATATCGTTTTCCGCTTAACTGTTGACCGAAAAATTGCCTCGTCCATTTGTTGCGACAAGAGTTTATAATGCCAATAATCGATAAGCGTTGAATAATTTTGGAAAATTCGATCTTTATTTCTTTCACCGATTCTCTAGCTGCTCGATTATTGTACGACTGAATTATTCTTGTTTTATAAAATCGATGAATTTTTTCCAAAATCGTTTCCTCGGATTTTACGTACATGTAACTGGAAAGGTAAAAGCTGGAGGTATAATAAAAATCAATGAAATTCCTCGCTGTGGTTACTCGACAAATCTACCAACGCGGTCGGCCGCTCGGTTGGTTGGTCGGTTGGCTATCGCAATCTACAATCGGGGGCGTAATTACAATTTACGAGGCACGCAGTAAAAGTATCCAATCCGATGGAGGCAGAAATCAAAGCTGAGATTGACGACGTACAGCCGCTGATCGCGCCAAGAATTAGCAGCTGTCTTACTTATTTTTTTTTTTGTTTCATTACTGCTTTACATCGCATTTTTGTAAAGTCCAATCCAGGCATCTAAGTAACGGAAGTGCAGAAAAAACATTTTTAGACAGTGATCGGTAAAATTTTACAATCTAAATTAGTACGTACTCGGTTTTTTTTTTTTATTCACGGAAGAATAAAACCATGTAAGCTAAGTACGAGAATTTGAAATCGAAAGATCATCGATTCGTGATAATAGTTGCGAGATTTATCAGAGAATAATTCAAAAACTAGGTCAGTATAAATTGTGCCGTAAATTCTTTGCAGAATTGTGTATCAGAAAATATTGTTCAAGCCGATCGCTGAGAAAATCGTCGTAGAAATGACTGGGAGGATTTTTTTTAACGAGTATTAGACAAGGCTCTTGTTAATCTTTTGACAAAAGTCGAATCATTTAAAAAACCGTTATCACACGGTGGTGATTCGTCACGGAAAACTTGGAAATCAGAGAATTCTTGAATTGGTCAGAAAAAAACAAGTTATAAAATGTTACTAGTAACAAAATAATTACTCTTATTGGCACTACGATTTAGCATTTTAGTCGCGGAAAAAAATCTAAATCTGGTCATGAAAAGTCATGAAAGAGTCAATGAATTTTTTAAAATATCTCTAGTGACCAGGATGGTTAATGAATTGCAGAAAAAATTGTTTGATTAAAAATTACACCGGTATAGATTGAATCGCGTTTGTGGATTCGATAAATCGGCCAAAAATACGTGTCGCACAGTTTTTTGGCAGCAAACTTTTGCACATCAAGGCGAAATACAGACGAGCAAAAATAGTAACGCAGAGGGAGTGGAGCCTCCGTAAGGTTGTTTAAAAATGTAATTTAGTTATGAAGTTCATTAGGCATCAGGGACAGACAAAGCTCTCAAGCCGCGGGTATTATATCGTGACAAAGAGCAGTTTGGCTCATGCGCCAAGGTACAGTCCGTGGTTTGCGGTGCTTTCTACTCCTCCATTCCCACCCCGAGGGTGCGTAGGACCGGAAATATCGCTGGGCGATTCGGCTACGCAGGACAGAAAGAAGCCTTGACGGGGATGTGGAAAAATAAGAACTAATTTAAAAACAGGATTCGGCGATTATCGTCATCATCGGACTTTCCTGATTTCAAGTATTTTCAAGTCAAGGTTGCTCGGACGTTAGAGCAGCGTAAAGAAAAAAAAGTTACATTATTTATTTGTTATTATTCGCAAATAAATGGGTATAAGATAATTTTTTGAGTAATTGCGTTTGTAAGAATTGGATATTCAACGCGTGGTCGATAGAGAATACAATTTAACCACAACTGCTGAAGTTGAGAATACAAAAAACTGTGATTTGTGTTAATCGATTCTTGTAGATTACGAAAGAATTATAAAAAACTTGTTCCGATGTGTAGTTTTGTCGATATTTTGATCTAAATGATCGAAAAACGTAAAAGTGTGGCAACGTTTGGTAAAAAAAACAAAAAAACGCGCCAATATTTAAATTCACTCATTCAATCATGTTATTTTCCGTTTTATAATTTTTTTTTTCTTCACAAATCGTCCGTTGTGTCGAAACTGAATTGATTCATTCCTCATTTTGTAAGTTTAGAAACGATATTCAACTAAACACTAGCAACAAAAACGTACAGCTGTTAAATACGCTGTTGCCAGATCTATATTATACGAAAAAATACTTGAGTCAAAAGACCTTGGTTTATTAATATTAGTAAATAAACAACTAAACTAATCCGACCAGAAGTGATCTCACATAACATTTGAATTCAAGTCCTTAATTATAAATGTTCACATTTTTTACTTTAGTCACAAAAAAAAAAATCTAGCTTTTATTACGATTTACGGAATACTGTCCGAACAACCTTACAACAAAGCTCTGGTTCCGTCAGTTTCGTACCATTTTCACAAGACTAAAATTCATAATTGGAGGATCTTAATAGAGACAGCTTCGACGAACTGCTCCGAGAGGATTATAATAACAAGCTCATCAAATCATTCGGCGCTGCGAGCTTACGTCAAGCTTACGGCGATAACTGCACGCTGTAGTAAAGAAGGACCAATTTCGGGTCATAAACCCATTAACTTATACGACTGTGGTATATGTGTATAACTTTTTAGAAAAGGAGAGGGGGGGGGGGGGGGGGAGGGAGGATCGCGATCCAATTCCGTTGCGGTAAACAAGCAAATTGCATTGATCATTATGCCTCGTGGATCGTATAATAATATTATACAAGCTGCAGTTAATCTGATACGCGAATATTTCGTCGAGCATTCGTACAGGCGTACACGATATTACCCATATATATATACATATATATATATATATGTTTATGCTTACAACGCCACGGAGGGACTCGAGCAATAAGCGTCAGCTGCGAGAAACGTTGCAGATAGAAGGAGAGAGAGAGAGAAAGAGAGAGAGAGAGAGAGAGAGAGAGAGAAAAAATTTTATCTGATGTTACTGAGTCAGACGGAATTACTTCCGGTCTCCGCAGCGGTCTGTCACAAAACCGAAACATTGCCAGTATCAAAAAGAAACGCGTGTGGTGGAAGATTCTTTTCGTGAAAAAAAAAATAAATAAAATAAAATAAATGCAACCGATCGTATTACACGACACAACTGACGTTCGTGCGGAAGTAAAAGTAAATCAGAATTTTTGTCATTTTCCAAAGAAACGCGGGATGAAACAAAAAAAAAATGACGACACTGTCAGGGGTGGAAGAGAACTCGCGCAGCGTCGATTTATCGACAACGTCGACCGCCATGTTGGGAGTCTAAAATCTATCATTGAAAGTGAAAACCCGCCCCGGCGACCCGAAAACGACCCAAAGAGCTCTTGCGGTGTTAATACGAGGGGGCAGAGGGGGTCCTCAGTCGGGATAGCAGCAGGGTGAGATCTTATCGCTGAGTTACAGCGATAGGGCGTGCCTCCCCCCACACCTCCCTCCCCCCTCTGTTCTTTTTTCCCATTTCAACCCCTCGTCTGTATTCCTCGCCCATTTTCTCGTTGGTGTAATATATTTCACACCGAACGGGTGTATTTTTTCACCCCCTCCGACTATCGGCGACGGTGAATTCGGACGGAATTGTATCAAAAGACGGAGCAATTGCGTGAATGAGGAAGGAAAAAATCAAAATATCTAGCAGCGCGTTCAGGACTCGAGCATCGGAATTCCGCCGTCTGAGATCACCGTTACTGTAATTTCACGTAATTTGCACTAGTAATATACAAGGGATAAAGACACTTGAGAGTCCAGTTATATCAGAGTCCATACCTTGTAACGTGGCGTTGAGCACTCAGCGAGATATAAAGCTGCACTCGCGTAGCTTTTATACTTTTTACTTGAAGCTACCGGTCAGTTTTGATGTGAAAAATTTGAGAATAACTTGATCCAAATATCGGTACAAACAAAACTATTTTAAAGAAGTGATCAAATGGGTAGAGTGTGGAAGAAGAAGTAGACAAACGAGAGAAAATTATCAGTTATAAAGAAAATGAGAGACCAGTTTGAGGAATCTAGTGCATGAGGGAGAAGAGATACAGGGCTAGAAGGTTTGTTGAGTATATTATATATAGTATGACGTACGATGGAGATCCCTGGTTAATTTGACGTCCGAGTGACGGGTCATTAATCACCGATCGATTGTGTAACCCTTGGATAATAATTTTGTTAAGCGTTCACTTAGGGCCGTTCATCCTTCTTCGTTCCTTCCTGCAAGTCATCCCTGCCTTTATAGCTACGCAACCAACAGCGTTGATGCAACTGCAGCCTATAACAGGGATAAATGTGTCGGTCATTGTTTGCCCTCAGCTTTGACGACTCCATAAACTGTGTGCACAATTCGTCTTTCGTTAATGCACGCGTTACTAATTTAATCGACAAATAATTCACATCCTACATCCCACATCGGACAGCGATATCCTCGACTCATCTCAAGCAAAAACCGTGAAACAATGTCTGTATACTTAAATTTCTCCGCGTGATCCGAGCGAGAGAACAGCATCCGATTCGTTAAAAAAATCCTCTTCCATCCTTATCGACAGAATTTTCATTTTTTTCTTCGAGGTTTTGTCTAAGACTGAGGTTAAAAAAATTCAAACAGCTCAAATAACCTCTAAATTCTCTCAACCTTCCATTCCTCAAGAATCTTCCCGTCAACCATCTATCGCTCAAAGTATTACCTGGGTGTAAAAATGACACGGAAGGTTCAGATCGAAATTGCGAAAAAAGCTGAAATAAAAAGCTGCAGTAACGGGATTCGAGACATGGAATCGTCCAGCGAGGATAGTTAAAAGCCGCAGAGAGAGCAAGACAAGGTGCGACGAAGGTGAGAAAGAAACACAAGTAGGGAGTGGCAAGCGTGTTCAGGATGTGTTCAGGATACGTTCGAAATCGTACAGCATTGTCCTGTGACACGCTAGGCGCCGTTAGTCGACCTTGTCGTATCCCGGTGATCGCCTGCGGTCTCGTTTAACCTGTACGCTTCGTTTCACACGGTTCCCAGTGCCCACCTCTACCTCTATACTCGTCCAAACGATATAGTGAAAAGAACAGTAGACGTAGGGTATATACAGGGTGTTTCCGGGTAAACGCCAGATTACGATGGGTTGCCAACCACTGAGGGGTACAAATATCGTTAAGAGAGACTTACCTAATTACCGGTAGGTAACGGGCTAGCTACCGATAACTCGGTAGATCTGTTTTACCAATATTTTCACCCCTCAGTGGTAGGCAATTTAACATACTACGGCGTTTACTCGGAAAGATCCGGTATATTGTAAGTGGAATGATTTAAACAGAAAGAAGGGGAATTGAAGAAAGTAAAAGAATCGAAACGTGTTTACCGTGATCAGTAGTCCAAGTTCTTTTCTCTCACGAGATAACCAGAACCAATGCGAATCGACAAGAAGGGAAAATTGAAATTACCGATACGAATGAACGTTGAGATGTAGAGAATGGGATGAATCTATTAATTCGAATCTCTGTTACAGTTGTGATGCACAAGGACAAGGACGAGAGTGCTCACCACGATTCGCATTACCGAGCACGCGAGCTTGCTGCTCTTGCGGCGTACGACCACCATCACCTAGACGGGGAAATGTTCCTACAGGTGAGTAAGTCACGACTTGGTGTCGTTCGTCCTCGACCCCTTATCTCCAATCGCTCATAGTACTTACACTGCTGCACAAGTGCATGTGCAACTCGGTATATAAAACGCAGGTCCGTGAGATGGGATTGTGACACTGCGGTGTCAAAAGACGTAATGAAACGTGGCAAAAGCGAGTGGTGCAAGAAAATAAGTAGGCAACACGATCGAAGGTAGAAGAAGAAAAATTAATGGATGGTCAGACCGTGCGCCGTGTAACCGGGGAATGAATTTGATGAATTGTGTCTAGTCGTTCAAGCTTATATTTCGCTCGTGTGCGGCTCTGAAGTCAATGAGTTCCCCGCGAGCTGTCAATGCGATACTAACGATGGCCAATAATCGACCCTCGCCCGTATGTTTCGTGTCGATGATCCGATTGGCCGACAGGCGTGAAATAAATTCACCTCGGGTGTTTCTCAAATTATCGATATAAGCATATTTACCCGCAGGTATTACACGCTCAATCGGAACGAGATCTATAATTCAATTTATATCTTGTTAAGAATGAAATATACCGTTCGAAAAAAGATTCCTGCTCCGAATGGCCGGTTTCAGATTTTTACTTCAACGGGATAATTCTTTCTTTTCGTATTTTTGACAATGCACGTTAAATATTTCCATCAAAAGCGATAAACCTGTAATACGTCCACGATGTATCATACACTGTACTATTTACAACGGTATGAATAAAATTCATAGATTTCAATCCCTGAAGTCTGACGCCGTTGGTGAATCGTCCTTAAGGGCTTGGCTGACCCTAATGATTTTATAATAAGCTCATCTATTTACTTATTTTTTTGACGCTTCTTTTTTACCGAGTTCCTTAGCCATTAGCTCGCGGAGTCCTGAAGGTAAGAGCCGAGCATCCACCCATCCTCCTCGCCCTCCTCTTCCTCCTTCCAAAGGCCGCGTCGTAAAGGTTTTCATTGTTATTAATGCCGGCTCGAGAGAAAGATTATTGCGTAACCAGTATAAGGTTCGGTTTCCACGCTAGAAAGCATTACCTTCGTGCCTTTCGCTCCGGCATCTTCTTACGTTTCAGCCTGTACGCGCTTCTCTTGAATTATACAAACTCGAATAAAGTTTTCCTCGTACGTGTAAAAAACGGAAGGCGGAAATTGATTATCGACAAAAGAGGTTAGTCCGATACATCGGCCGCGTTGACTTTTCAAAAACGTTTCAAAGTCCGTTATCAGTCACGTTATTCACATCGTGCAAGTTGAAAATTGCAATTATACAACTTGACGCGATAATTTATCGTTGGCGTGCCGCAGCTGGGGCTCTCGATGGATCAGCTGACGCGTGTCCGCCATATTTACGTTTAGTCGCTAGGCTAGAGAGTCCAAAGACATGCGAGGCTCGTCAGCAACAAGTAAGACCTCGTGCGAAGGTCGCGTGCGACAGTTAATTCGAACTTGAATTCAAAGTTCGATTTTCATCAGGTATGCCCAGCTTCCTCCCTTTCCATTCTTCTTTCCATCGCACGAACCGAATGGACGTATCGATCAGTTGGACTGAATTGTAGGTTAAATTTTCAGTTATGACCAACGGCTTGCAGACACTCGTGTAATTCATTTCGTTAAAAAATATCCACAGTCCTGCGACCAGAGCAATGGAGCCGCAGAGTGCAGCGCCTGCAATATAAACTGAACGAGGGAAGAAGGTGGATGGGATTGGATTGGGTCGACCCGAGTCAGTTCAGGTTAGGCAAGCTGGCGAGGTTCGCGCGCCTTCGTCTGGCACGGCTAGTCCTTGCCGTATTGATCGGGGACTCCTTGAGCCCACCGACCCTCCCGTTTCCGCCTTCTGTGTCTTCTCGCAGAAAACAAGCTTGCCCGGGTTTTTGCCTCTTCTTGTAATACAATCACAGAGAAAATGAAAGGAGAAGCCCCGTTATCGTACAATTTTGAAAACCGAGATCATTAGCGAGCTCCGTCAAGATTCATTCGGGATAAAAGTGAAGGTAATGACCCACCGGAAGTAAAGGATGAGAATGAAAGAGAAAAAAGAAAACTGACAAAAACTTTCGACCCTCTTGTAAGTAGCTCGAGTCATTTGAGTGGTGAAATGGGTAGAATCTTTGAAATAAAAAAACTTTCATGTTCTTGGAACAGAACGAGGGGTTCGTATGGGTGTCTAAACGTCGGCCTGCACTACGCATGCGGAAATTGCACGCGTCTAGCGTACACATAAAAGAAACGTGGCTATTTTCTTCAACAAAGAATCACATGTCTGAACTGTAAGTATATTTGCAAGCAGCAAGTTACTTTGTGGTTCACTTTCGCGTATAGTACAAGGGTACCAATTCCAGGAATACATTGTGTAACAGTTATTCGCAAAAGCATTGCGGTGACTCGTTCCGGGAACGATTTCCATAGTCTTGAAATTACTGAAAGAAAATGGGGGAAAAAAAATAATACAGAGCGAAAATTCTGCTGCAAATAGAAGAATGCCGGGTATTACGTGTCGTCTGAAAAATCAACGGATACTGCAACGGTAACTCGGGGAAACAGGAGTATTTTTGATGGGGTCAGAATTGCAACTACATAATATTTTTTGCAAAATGGCTGAATGTGTGCGAGATTTGGGACATTTGGACGCGAAGGTGGTCACGAAAATTCAAAATTCGAATTACGGAATGAAATACCAGGAGGGTTGCAATGACGGTTGTATGATCTGGCGGTGCAAATGCGGGGTGTTAAAGCCCGTCAGGAGTTCGCGCTTTGTTGAGACACGCGAAAACAAACTTGACTGTTCTGCACGCGAGACCCACTTTACCTAGACTCAACGCTGACCACCGGCTACGCCTAGGCCTGCCCCTACAACGTTGTTGCAGAAACACGCATGACACGGGATCGAAGTAAAAGCGCGACTCATCTTAAGTATGAATTGGCCGTACCGTCTGAATGAAAAGTTAGGAAACAGAGTAAAGCAACCGTTTAAAAACCATACAGCAATGTCGTTCGTGCCAATGTTGGTCAACGCGAATGAAACAACATCCCTGTACTATGTGATCGAAATGACTATGATCAAATTTGAATGACGCAAGCCAAGATACCAACAATTTGAGAATAGGATTTCATAATTGAGCACTAAAAATACTTAAACTCTGATTACTTTGATTCAATCCGCATGTCTTTTAGCATATTTTGTTCGCCATTGAGATATTCAGAAATCTGCCGAAAAATAACCTCACAAGTAGATATCTCCAGCGTAAATAGATGTAGATTTTTCTAAGCATGATACAACAGATGTTTGTCAAGAATTACATTTGCACGTTATAAATTTTCTGTAATGTATGATTTTTTAATAATTTTATGGTCAATTTGTAGGTTTCTGGTTATCGAACAAAATGAGCACAAAAATATTATAATCTGATGTAAAACACCAGAGTTCAATCATTTTGATCGTTTTGATGATAAAACTTTATCTCATATCAACGTTGATACCTTGAGTTACGTTTTTAAAATTTTTGCAGATCCATTTCTATCACACAGCAGGGCAGTAGTCCCTTTTGTATCTTCTATCACTGGTAAAAATAACACGAGTCAAGATATTTCAAACAATTTCTTTTCCTCCCCATAAGCTTTTGATTAATACGGTGGGATATTTCCATCAGTTATAAATCCAAGTGATAAGAAACTAAATAAAATCCCGCAGTATAGTGACGATGAAAAATGTTGTACAGATCAGAAAGTATCCCGAAGTTGAAACCAGCTAGGGCGATGGCGAAAGGAAGTTGCCATTTCTGCTTCACCCTCCACGTAGAAATATACACCTATACACGCCCGGTACATTCAGAGGGTTGGATTCACGGCTCCGAGCTGCATCAGATATCGAGGTGAAATCCTATTACGTCGTATCCCGGGGGAATCGGGTTCTTGGATTGGGTCGTGAACGGCTCAGGTTGGGGAGCAAGCCGGGCTTAGGGGTGTGTGCACCCCGTCCGCGTTCTACGCGCAGATCTCTATCGACGAAACCTATATCTTCTCCCCGCTTTCCCTGCCTCGAACCATGGCTGACTATACTCCCTCAGCTCGCCCCTGATTCTCTCCTCCTTCCTCATCACCCTCGCTTCCAAGGCGTTATAACCAATGAAGGGAGAGCAGCATCCGCGCATGCGGATCTCGCTATCCCTGGGATTCCATTTTGTGTCAACCCCGTGTTGATATGGATGTTTCGATCATTGGATAAACTGGGCGGGTGGGGAATTCTCCTCGAGTTATCTTAACTGCAGAGTGCTGGCCGGCTTTGAGACTGGATTGAGTTCACGATTCAACCTGCGATTCGACGGGGAGGATCCCCGTATCGAAGGCTAAACACTTAATTGCTAGTTCAAGGATACACGAAGAGTGATCCGGAATACGTGATCCGCCTTCGAAGTGGCCGTAACGAAAACTCTGGTATCTTCTTACATTCAGGACCCACGGATCAACTATAAAGTATAAACATATCATTTTTCTCAGATTGACAAATCCCAGACTGTATATATTATAAACTACAGTTTAGGCTATCGTGTATCGAAACAATGGGAAAAGCCAGTCAACACTTCTTGAACACACTTACTGCTGGCCACGATTTTGACACATGGGGTCAATTCGACCCGGATGGTGCTTCATCCACCCGCACATTTAGAACCCATTAGTCGGGTTTTACTTTAAAAATTTAGGACTATACTTTAAACATTTTTTACTATGTCTGCAAAGTTGAAATTTGGAAAGTATAAAATTGAATGGTTTAAAAAAAATTATCGCAAATTCTTAGTTATGAAAAAGTGCATTCGTACGGGTCAAAATGACCCGGGGTGTCAACGAGGGGTTAAACCATACCTACACCAAGGTATCCAACAGCTACCGTAGCGCCTAGTAGTCCATACTGTAGATCATTTGAATCTTGATAAAATAGTAACCGTGTGGTGTAATTACTCGGATATTTCACCGTGGCACTACGCTGTGCAGGTTGAAGCAACGGCGTAAAAAAGGCCGGGTCATTACCGTGAAAAGTGTTCTCCTCGACGGAGTGTGCCTATTATATAGGGACTGTGTGGCGAGGGCGCGGGCGTCTTATTTTGTTATTATTTTAATACCACCTGGAACTCGTTAAAATTCCCTGAATACGTGATTTATGCTAATACAGGTATGTCTGCCTCGTGTGCCTGTATAAACAACGCGTAGTGGCGGCAGTGCCATGGCACTCGAGTCGCACGTGAAACGGTAAAACAGACGGGTAACTTATATCCATTCCATCCAGCCCCCAAACACACGCATACAGACCAGCAGGGATAACATTTTTCAAGAAAAGTGACGGACACCGTCAGCCACCGGCGACGCGCAGTAAAGACAAATGGCCTTTCCAGTCAAGTTATAAAACAATACCTACCACTGCCAAACATCCCCTTGTACGATACGATTCCCCACATGCTAGCTTCTGCGTAAAACCGGATTTACGAGCCTCGATCCGAGCTAGCAGCGATCCCATTAATTGCCCAACATAAAAAAACGAAAATCAGTGAATTTATTGAAGAAAGAAGAATCTTTCCAACGACAATAGAACCATCCTTGCAGCCCTTTTCCTCGTCCGAATTGGCTGGATACTCGAAGTAATCACAGAAGCTACGCGAATCGCTGCAGCTGTTCATCGATTCCTCATCCACCCCTAAAGCAAATCAAACGGGCCCATTAGCAGTGACCGTCGAAGACTCGACTTCGGATTACCAATTTCTATTGATAGCATTAATAATAAGGTAAAGAACCCGAATTGGAGGTTAACCTTAAACGAATTTTCCAGCCATTCGACATCAATTTCCGTTCGGAAGTAAAGCCAACCCAACCTCCGTAGAAACTCTGCGTCGATATCACACCGAGGCAAAAAGTTATCAAACTTTTTTTTACAGCCAACTCTGTATCGGCCGAGGTTCCCCGTCGTATTTCGGAAGGTTGGGCGTTTGTGGGTATCCACCTACCCTCTTATACCCTCGGCGGTGGTTCGCCGGGGTGGCTGTGCCTGGCACGGAACTGCGCCGAAATAAAACAAAATAATATATTTGGCCTTAAACGGAGCTACACAACCCTCGGGAGCCTCAGCTCCAACTTCTTCCCTCCGCTTGCACCACCCCCTTGAGTCGATATAACATTCGAACCATTCGTAAACTGGAACGCGGATATTTCCAGCCCCTGAGTATTCGGCGTCGCTTTGTAAATGGCAGATGAACAATTAATACCCGATTGATTGGTTTGAGCAAAAAATTACTACGAAAAATCTTGGCTTCAACGAATGCTTTTTTCTCCTGATAGTATCGACCGAGAAAAAATATTGTACATCTTTCAGGATCAGCACTGATCATTCAGTCACTAATCGATCTCTCTTTCAGGCGTTGAACGGATTCCTGCTGATCCTCACGTGCGACGGTGAAGTCTTCTTCGCAACTCACAGTATCGAGAGTTACCTGGGCTTCCATCAGGTGAGTTTGAAAGGAGTTGAAAATCAATCGTTTTCATGATCCGCGAGTAAAAATCGGACTGTCAAATCAAAGGTAGAGGATCAATTGGTTACCGATGCAGTTTTCTGATTACCGACGGGTTACCGATCGAGCTTTCCGTTTATCGACAGGTTACCGATCGAGCTTTCCATTTATCGACGATTCCGACAAATCAATTAATCGATCCTTGATCGTCAGGCTACAATACCGAATCCAATCAGCGCGGCTCGTTCACAGATAAACATATCAAAATTAGTTCCCACTCACCAGACACGCGCATTGTCTAAAATCCTGCCGGAAAGCCGGTGCACGGTTTGTAGGGCGGCTCGTTGGTCGCGTTTAGCAAAGTTTACATAGTAGAAACGCAAATCCCTGCAGCCGTGCCGAAGAGCCCGAGTCACGCTACTCCCTCACTCTCTCTCCTCCGTACATTCGTGTTTACAGAGCCGCCCGTTGGCAGGTTGTGTACACACGTGTATCCAAATGACTGACTTTCACGTTCTGATATGTTACACCCACGCACGTATCCGTGACGTCGATGTACCTACGCACTGCACACGATGCACGACTACACAGCTTCCAAAAGGCGAGAACACGAAGCCAGTCATTTTCCAGCTCGTCGCGATAATACATGGTAATAAACCGTAACACCACCTCGATTACCTTGGGTTA
The DNA here is from genome assembly GCF_021901495.1 of Neodiprion virginianus. Lineage (NCBI taxonomy): Eukaryota > Metazoa > Arthropoda > Insecta > Hymenoptera > Diprionidae > Neodiprion > Neodiprion virginianus. The sequence continues at coordinate 28,684,198 of NC_060881.1, read as the reverse complement.
GGAATAGAGCGTATTATCCCAGATTTTCCACCATTCTTTTTTCAATTTTCAACCTTTCTACTCGTCTACAATTATTTTGCGAATGAGACACGGTTACGGTGAACCGGGCTCTGAACTGACTCTGTCATTTCGAGATTTATTTCCACCGATACTCAGTCTGGAATCAGATTTCGGCATCACCAAATGTCACTCTTGCCAGAAACTACGCTCAGATTTCTGTGAAGAGAGAATAATTAATGTCCAGTCAAGCATGAGTGACTGTCGCAAAAGACAAAGGTCTGATAATTTGCGCGTATTTGTCTATAAACTATTACGCCTAGCACTGAATACCTCGGGGATACGTCTGCTTGAAGTTTGCAAAGAAATAGAAGTTATCTAGATGGATGGTGTAGGGGGTAAGGGTGAACGACGCGGATTGAGAACTAATGGTGCCCCATTGACTAATGATCGTATCGGTTGAACTATTAATAAATGGGGAGAAGTAAGGGGGTGAGGGTGAGAGGAAAGAGGCTAATAAAGACGCGAGTGGAATCGCGCGGTGTGTATTATATGTATAGAATTATAGACACAGGTACGCACCTTTAAATAACACGTGGCTATACAAATAAACATGTCCATGTATGGTATAACACGTACGCGTGCACGGTAACATACCGACGACCCTTTTCTTACGCTCCGGGCATCTTGGCTTCATAATTCTTCGCAGTAATTGAGAGCTCAAAGCATGCTTCGAGAGACTGAGAGAAAGATAACGAGAGAGAGAGAGAGAGAGAGAGGGATGTAAGGGGGAAGAATATACGTACAAGAAAAGGAGTGAAATAACGGGGGGAACTCGATCACTGCATAACGTATATAAATAAATGTAAATAAATGTAAATACGACAATATACACCTTCCTGCATGCCTATATATGTACTGCCTTACAGTTCACGCTCATATTTTGTATTTTTTATTGTCCATACCAGGTGTACAAAGTAGACTGATACCGATTTTGAGTCGCGAAAAAAAAAACAAACAATTCATATCGTGATCTCTGTTCAAAAACGATGACAGGGTTAATTGTAATGGCAGTTTCAACAGTGTCGAGATGATGATTTCAAAAATTTATTCAAAAGCAGAGAAATTAAAGAAAACGTCAATTTTACAAGGATTAGAATTTATAGAGCTTGCAGTTTCGAATCAATTTAACTGAGTTTATTTTAATCGCCTAAAGACCAGTAATTTTCATTGAAATTCTCATAAAATGTTCTCGTACTGATAAACTTTTGAATATTAAATTAACAAGAAGAAAATTGCACAGATTATCAGGAATTTTTGTCGCACGTGGTAGAAAATTTGAAAATTACACGTCCGATGCTTTTATCATTTTCTTCCTTCTTGCGAAAATCAAATTTCCATCACTGAATCGTTACGGTTTTCGAATAGAACACCGAGTAGACAAACGATGTGATTTAGATGCACGCGTATATAATACGAGCGTGTATGAAAGATGTAATACACGCGTTACACGTCTTAGTCACGATCATAAGTTCACATGTGTAAATATGCCTAACCGGTGTGTGCATACGCATACATATATAAAATATTATATATACATATATTTTTATGTATCTACGCGAGTGTAACACAGAGAAAGGCGCGACGTCGAGCGAGCCACGAGTTATTAATGCTCCGTACGAATTCATTATTATTACAGGACTGATTTGTTTCAATTTGTGATCTCGCTTTGATCACGCCGAACGAACTTGTTCGCCATAGCTTCGGGCCATTTAACCCGCTATCTGCACTCGGGCGTGTGTCGTCAACACCTATAATATCCATACCATGCGCCGCAATGCAGTTATGTACTATTAATATCAATTATTCACCAATAATAATAATAATAACAACAGTAATAATAATCATCGTAACAGTAAATGTCGCTACAAGGTTGCAAGAAAAATGTCAGTGAAGAGGAAGGAAGGTGAAAATAAAAATCACCTGAGATGGGGTTCAAACTATTTTGATTGTTATCTGGAGTAGGCTTGTTTTTATACCAGACTGTACTGTTCGAATATAGCAAGATCGATTACGAATACAATTGTCGTTGTATTGTTGAAATAATGGACTGTACATGAAAAAAAAAAAAAAAAAAAAAATCATTTATAATTTCAGGTGATGGCTTGAAAAAAAAAAAAATTCAATGGTTAGTGAAACGAATTAATCTTCTACGTGTGCACGTAAGAAAGTTTACAAGCTACCAAACGCTTTTTTCTCTTCGCCTAATTACAGAATTTGAAACGCGATTTATTTGAGAACAGTTGTGCGAAAAAAAAAAAAAAAAAAACAACAACAAAAACCTTTGCATAAAAATTAGCCAACTTTTTTCGCGTCACGGGATTGCGATTTGCGAATGAAATGTAACATCGATGAAAATCGCTATACCTACTAAATTTTAGCGCAAAGAGAAAGATGAATATCTTCTCTTTTCTGCGTACCGTACGTCGATTCGTTTATAATTCCAAAACTACCGAACGGATTTCGATGATTTTTGTTTTTTCTTTTTCTGCGGATAGCTAAGAAGTCCGGCCATGTTTTAAACTATACTTCGTTAAAACCAGATCCACGGTTTCGGAGATGTGACGACATTTTAAAGTCAGGGCGGAAGGGGATGAGGGACACTTATGCGAACACCGCATGCCTAAAGTTTTACAGATAGAGGAAAGTTACGTTGCAAAGAGTTTTCAGGCTCTCGACGAGCCGGACAAAAACGTAAGCGAGAGCATGCGTGGCTACGCAGTCTGACAGTTTTGCCACAAGAAGCATTCGAAAATATTCGCGGGCGGAGTCGCAACGGGCCCGCTAGTTAATAATATGATATATGCGAGAAAAAGGATGAGAAGAATAAAAGGAGAAGGAGGCGGATAAATATAACAAGATGAAGAAGAGTTAACAGGATCGAGAGATGGAGCGCGGTGCCGACGGGGGTGCGCAAGCGTATCACCTAAATAATTACAACCTCTTAATTAACGACGAGAGATGATCGTAAACCCATCCGCGGCTCGCCTCTGCCATTCTTTAAGCCACCTTCGATATTTCATAATGTATTAGGTACATAACCCCGTATTCAAACGATCGAGCAATTTCTTCTCGGCGAACTCGGAAATCCTCGCCGATTGTCGATCGGAAAACGGAATTACCATGTATTTTTGTTGTTGTTTTTTTTTTTCTTTTTCTTCTTTTCTTCATTTATCGAGACGTATTTTTTATACAAATTATTAACCGGTACAACTTCTAAATCAATATTTCTTCGTCGTGCACCAATTTTTCTCTTCGCAGTGAATAGTAGTGTAGAGGTTACTAAAAAATTTTTTTAACAATAAAAAAAAAAAAAAAAAAGCGGCATATTTACGAATGTTTTTCACACCGACGAAACACGATTGTTCTTTTTTTTTTTTTTTCGTTTTTTCCTTTTTTTTTATCAACGTCATTAATACTACTACACGTCGCATTCAATACGCGTATATAGACGATGAGTTTGGTCGTGCGCCAGGCTTTATACGTATATACCGTGCATGGCGTAGATATAAATGTACGTATATCTACACAGGAAAAGGTCGATGAATTATTGACGAGTTATTCATATACAACGTACGAATAACAAATAACCTATTCGTTAGGGTCGTTTGATATACCGTTCCACCGACAATATTTAAAACCATCCGTGAATAGTGCCGTCGGGATTTACAACCTTATAGGTATACAAGTACCGGTATACAGGGTGTCTTTCAGGTAGGTATCTCTACACGTCTCGGTGTAATTGCCTCGCCACAAACCCCATCAACCTCAAAATACCTTGCACCGAAATCAAACCAAACAAGTACCTGAAACGGACGAACGAACGAACGAATGTATATCAATTTATTAGTTTATTACACATCGAAAAATTAATGAACAAGGTGTAACGAGTTGAGGTGAGATTTTGTAAACAAATCTGCTCGTAGTACACCAACCGTCACGGTATCTGTCACCCCTGAAATAGGCAACCGAAGTGACACGGCCAACTTGGGTTGGCAATAGCTGGGTAATGTAGGGATCTGCTATCTACGAGCTTAGTTCGTTCGCTAACCTCAAATTTTGCCAACACTCGAGTTAGCGGATCTCTACACAGCGCGACGTAGTGCCAACCTAAATATCGAACGCGTCACTTGAGTTATCTCTTCCGGAATGACAGATACCGTTACGCCGAGTGTACTTTAACGATACGTAGATTAATTATTGACTCACAATCATCGAGTATAAATGATACGATTAAACGATTATCGAGTGAATCAATACGTTAATTATGTCCAGTATATATTGATGAATCGAGGAATTGACGAATTAAGATTAGTAGTGGATTAATGATTGAATGGAGTACTCAGCGGATATATCTTTGAATGAGTGGATAAATTCGTATGATGGAGAAAAAAAAGAAAAAGAAAACACTCTCTTTATCAACGGTATCTAAATTGTGACGAATAAATTATTTCAGGATAAATTTAGTATCGATGAATAAAAAGTAGTCAACACGGGTGGTTAGGTTAGGTTAGATTCAGCCAAGTAACTACGCCAATCGATCGTTCGAACGAAACGAACGAGTGAACTAACCGAGTACGCGAGTATTACTTATAAGTGATAAAAATAACGAACAAAAAGTTATCCCGACTTCGAATGAATTGGTTGATCTCCCCGCGTATCTCGAATATCTTCGTAAAAAAAAAAAAAAAACGAATGACTTTTTTACTATAATTACAATGACCATACGTGGGGTCCTTACCGCACGGTTGTAAAGCGTCGATTCGATATAAGGTATGTCGGTATTACCTTAAAGGGTGTAAATGCCCCTTCTCTCACAGTCGGAGAATTCACAGAGATAATACGGAGAGTCGGTCACGATAGATGGAAAGAGAGGTAAGGAAAGAGAAAAAAAAAAAAGAAAAAAAAAACAACGACACCGTGGGACGCGTTTTCCGACAAATGACCGTCTCGCAGGTTTCACGGATACAGGGTAATATAACGAACGGGGTGGTTCGACGGATCGGAGGGGATGGGGGGCTGACTCGCGGCTCTGTTTGAGACCTCGGGCATCGGGTATAATTAAAACAAGAACAAACAAACCCACCTCGCCGGGGATCCTCGCGAGTCTCGGCGGGGGGGCGAATGAAGCCCGGATGGAATCACGTGCGGCCCCTCCGGGATCCCACGAGGGGGCCCAATTCCTCCCCCTTCCCTCCCCCGACCCGCCCCCTCTCCCCCCTGCGCTTCGTTCATCGCTCTTTCCCATACACATCCCCCCCGTTCCCGATGCTTTATGGGGCCTTTATGCATTTATAAGGACGCTATCATTCATACGGCCAATAACAAGCGACTTTGAGCCACCCTGATCGCCACCCTTCTTATTATTATATTATAATATACAGATTCGACCGGTCAGCTGCTTATCTTACTCGTTGGATCCGCTCCCGGGTATAAATTTGGGAAAAAATCACACCGAGGATGAGATGATTGTTATGTTTTTTTTTTTTTTGTACACACGGAATAATAAATTATAATTCGATGATCGTTTTGTTTCAGATACGCAATGCCTAGAGCGAAGGTTTAATGAATTGATGAAATTTATTCGATTCAACGATTATATTGTCGGCATGTTTTTAGTGAATTTTGTTTTTTTATTCCGCTCAGCATTATTGAAACTTGAATGAAAATCATTCAGAGTCGCTTGAGTCAGAGTCGAATACAATATTCAACAAATCGGTTCAGAAAAATTGTTCTTCTTGCGGGAGAAAAAGGATATGGAAGAAATGTGATCCGTGTATAATGATTTTTCACGGTGAAAAAAATAAAGTTGGAATTTTTCAGTGAGTTGACAATTAATCTCAATCTAATCCGTCAATGTTGAATGATTTTTTTTTTTGTTACGATGACACTTTGATTCCGTTACTGATACAGAATCGAATAATTTACGTACGTAGTAACGCGTACATGTGGCAACTAAATAAGTTGCACGGAATAATCATTTCGCACATTATACGCGGTTAAACGCGCGCATTATTAATTCGTGCTCCAATTATTCGCCGTTCAATCATCTCGCTCGCTCTCCTCCTCGGTCCAGATTACACAGCTAATTGGCCCAAGAGACTCGCGTGTATGATGCACACATGTTTGCGATAATATTACGTATACAGACGAACAGGTTACAACCGATCCAGAGATATTATCCGACACCGTCGAAGGTGTGTAATAGGTGTGAATTTAATTGCTCAATTGGTTATAGCTCGGTAATCACGTACGCCTACAGGCCACAGAATATCGCTGATAAAACATATATTATACAAATTTTGTCGTTAAGCACTGCGTAACTTGTAATATGCGTTTTACGCACAGAATATGTTTATAAAGAACACAGGAATTTAATTTCTCGGTGTGAATATGGATTGTACGGATTGATCATTCTCATAAATATCGCAACGTATAAATTAATCAAACAGAATACCGATCGGAAAAGATTTGACTTGTATTTTTTAATGTATTTTAAAAAAAAATTGTTATTATCTACGACGGGATATTTTTCTGAACGACGCAAAGGTCAATAATTACTTTAAACAGTATGTAAGGCAAAAAAATATATTTTATATGTCAGGTAGATTCGAGCGAATTGTTATTTCACTTCGGTGTAGTGAAAAATTTGTTGCAATTAAGTACTTGCGGGCTGAGTGTTTGGACGAGAGAGAAAATAAATGTATTTTATGATACGTGAATTTGAACAAAAAGAAATCTTGCTCGCAAACGAAGGATGATAAGTGAGATCTAATACGTTTACGACCTAGAATTGAAAGCTTTAAAATTGCGGATAATTATTTCTCGAGTTGATTGTTGGCAATTTTGATCATAAACAGGATCAAAAACGGGCAGCAAAAAATAATTTACATAGCAGAGCGTGGTTTCGATCCACGGACCTCTGGGTTATGGGCCCAGCACGCTTCCACTGCGCCACTCTGCTCTTCTTGTGACATGAGCTTTTATTTTTGCAGACAAATCGTAAAATTTTTACTGCATTTTCCCCGCAGTGTAGAAGTTCAATTATTTTCTCAACATCGGATAGCGTGAAAAATTCCTTCAGCAACAAATGGCGAATATTTCAATTTCGATTAAATGTTAGGGTGCTTTTGATTTTGGACATTTTCGAATTTTCACTTAGGGTGCTCCGTTAGGGTGGTCGTTAATGCCCGACATATATTCTGCCTGAATTATGTCAGATTTTTAGCTCGATTGGAAAGAGTGCCGAAACGAATTTGAAATCTAAAAAAAAGAACAAGCCGGAAAGATAATTTTTTCGCGATAGATTTCATCGCAATGGAAAGGGAACGGGAGAGTGAAAAGTCTGGAACTGATAAGACTTGGCAGCCGGATGATAAAGTTTTTAAGGAAAAAGTAGAGAAAAAAATGTCGGAGTAACCAAAAATTCATACGTTTTGAAAAAAAAATCAACACATAAACTGGAAAAAACATAATTGCTTCTTCAGAAAAAGTAATAAAGAGGAAAAACCATTGAAAATCGTTTTATTTCCGGTGGAATCGGAAGTTTTAATTAATCGGGACGTGGCAATTTTTCACGCTTATCAATTTACACTGAAATCCTGCAAGTTACAAATTTTTTAATCTAGCCGTTTACGAAAGATCGTCGCTAAAGTTTGTCGAACAAACCGACAGACCGACATTTTCTGTAAAATATATTTTTCGGATTCTAGAGGTTCGAAAACACAAAGATTCGTTCAAATTAGATAAAGTGATTTCCGACCGAAACCGATAGTTTTCTCATGTATCGCCAAAGGTGACGAAAAGTGAAAGATTGAAACTCGGTCAGAAAAAAAGGGAAAATTTCCGGAATATCCAAAAAAAAAAAATGAAATAAATAAAAACGAGATACATTCAGCAGACAATTATATTTCACAGTGTTCTCATCACATTAAAAAGTTACACAGGGTATACTTGCTTCCCGCAAACTGCTCGCTAGTGAAAAAAGAAAATATCAAAAATGCAGCACGGAGGGTTTCAAAACGCTTTTCATTCGTCAAATTTATTTCGACACCCTTTCCAATCCTCCTAAAAATCTGAAATAATTCAGACACCGTTTTTTCGTCACTTTCCATCGAATCCAAGAGGGGCAAGTATATGTCGGAAATTGACGAACAGCCTAGACTGTCATGGTCAAATTTCGAAAAATTCTCAACAGTGGACCACCTTACTTACTGCACAGGGAGGTGTAAAGGGTAAAATAAAATAAAACATCGTCTGTTTTTACTTTTTTGTTGCTTCAGTTTTTTTTTTTTTTCTTCTTTCTATGTCTATCAGTTTTCTCAAAAAAAATATCTTTACCTGCTCAATTCCACAGTCCGACATCGTTCACCAAAGCGTGTACGAGTTGGTGCACAGCGAGGACCGTGAGGAACTCCAAAGGCAATTGATGTGGAACTCCTTCCTACCCGCAGAAAGCGCCGGTCTTCCGCTTAACGACGCTCTGGCGCCTCAGCACGGACATCTCCTCGAGCGCAGCTTTACCGTCCGCTTCCGGTGCCTCCTGGACAACACTTCCGGCTTCCTGGTGAGCGTCCCTCTCCATCAATGTTCAAAAATCCCCAAAAACCTGGGGATTACCTTTTCAGAATCGAGTATTTTCGAAAGTAACCAAATTTTAAGGCTCGGAAAAATATGGTTGGAATTCATTTCAATGGGGAATTTTGGCCAATGTTATTATTATTTCACGGAAATTCTGTGAAATATGCGATTTGTAAATTTTTAAACCGTCATCAGTAGTTTAAACCTTAATGTTCGTGATTTTTTTCCCTCGATCATCAATTCTCGAAGATTACCGTTTCGGAATTAAATATTTTCGAAGGAAACTAAATTCCAAGAGTTGGAAAAAAAAAACGTTCAAATTCATTTCAACGGGGATCTGTGACCAATACTTACAAACGTTGTTATTATTTCGTGGAAATTCTGTGAAATATGCGATTTGTAAATTTTTAAACCGTTACTATTAGCTTTTTTTTTACTCGCTCATCGATTCGCGAAGATGATAACAATGATACTAACAACGATGTGAATACATACGCTCAACGCCTAAACTTCGCATTCACCAGTGCTCAAGGCATTCCGTCTTTTTTTTTTCTTTTTTTTTCAATATTCAACTATTCAACTCAAAGATTTTTTAGAAAAAAAGTTAAAGTTTTACAAAAGTGAAGGAAATGAGCGAATAATTTTGATGAAGAAGGTAAGAAAAGGTGATGTGATTATCTGAAAAAAAAAACAAAAATCAAGCGACCGTCGACTGACGATCGATGAAAAATTGATCTACGAACGATCACATCGCCATAAATTTGAATTCTTTAATCATAGACTCGATCGATTTCTCGTACCAACGATTTTCCCGACTTTTCGACATATCTCATCTCGAGCCGCGATCGACCTTGTAAATTGAAAGGAAACACCCGGCGGTATTAAAGCCTGTGGCCGGTTATCCACGGTACGTTCGTCTCTGAGAGATGTGCCGTCGGTATACAAAACAGTAATTAATAATTTCACTGTCATTAAAGAAGAGAGTCCCGTGTGTCTTCCACCCTCCCGTACACATCCCGTAAAACCGTTAAGGTAATTGCTTTTTCCCTACGCCTCAAGTTTCTTTCCGCACGATTCAGCCGTTAAAATCTCATCCCCGTGGACGAGATATTTCGAAACTAAAACTCTGCCTCGCGATCTCGTTCGATAGATATATTTTACATTTTACATCGTATAGACGAGATGTTCAAACGCATTCGTATCGCAATTGTGCGAACATTGTAAAGAGGAAAAAGAAAACATTACGACACATTTTTTACGTATAGATGAACTTTTTTCACATCTAGTGATTTTAGTGCGTTTATTTATAACATTTTTCGTTTTACGATGGACAAAAAATTGATGGAAGTGAAAAAAAACAAAAAAATCACGGTCTCGGGGATTCAACGGTTATTTTCACAAATTGCGTGATCTGAAAATATCAATTCGCAATTAAACAATCTAATTTAACATTGCTACGAGTCATTGAAGATTATTGAAAAAAAAAAACTATAAAATTATTATAATTATTCGATGGTTTGAAGGACGCGAGAAAAATGCATGTATTTTTTTTTTATGGAATTAAGATTCCTGATTCAAACATTTTCTCATAGTATAAAATGATCCTGTTAAGATTTTAAAAATACTGTATAAATTGTAAGAGACAAAAAAAAAAAAAAAAAACAGACACTCGATAAAATATATATTAATTCTGTAATGTTCATTTTAATTTCACATCCGTAATGTAATCTTTATACAATATATATCCTGAAAATTGAAAAAAAAAAAACGGGTTGTGAATGAATTTTTTCTCCGAACAACTTGTACGGAATATTGATAGTACTTTTCGTACAAAATAAATTTTCATTCGCTGCGTAGATACCGTATCGAAAAAAAGTACAGATAGTATATACACGTATAGAGGTACGATAAATCAAATGCCGAGAAAAACTTACAACCAAGTAAAATCTGCGCAGTATCGGAGAATATATATATATACACACACACACACACACAGTAGGTTGGTTGATTATACATTGAACATTCAGGCCTGAAGAGGTGAAGTAAAAGAGCGGCAGGAAGGGAAAATAAGGGGCGTCGAGACCAGAAGCAAAACACTAATTATCTTACAGCAAACAGTCAAGAAGAGCAGAGAGATGAGAAGAGAAGAGAAGAGAAGAGAAGAGAAGAATAGAGTAGAGTAGAGAAAAAAAAGTTCGACGTCGGCGTCTTATAGTCACACTCTCCAAGGAGACGTGGAGAAAAAGAGAAAAAGGAAGGAAGGAAGCGAGAGAGAGAGAGAGAGAGAGAAAGAGAGACAGAGATAAAAAGATTTTGCTGAGTATACCGCGGTCACGGCAAAAACGCGGTCGCTTTGACGTTTATGAAAATGAAACTGTAATCGTAAAAGCTTTACGGCAGTGTTGGTCAGAAACCGCCGAGGCTTCAAACTGCCGCCGCAAACTATTCGCTGATCCTTGAATATCCCTCACCGGAAATATCCCCCCCCCCCCCTTCTTCCCCTCATCCTGCATTTATTATCCTCATATGATAGAAAGTACGGCGTCATGTGCAGTGAAGAAAAAGATAGAAAAAAAGATGGATCAATCATGCGTCGAATGATTTGCGAATTGTTTAAAATCGTTTATCCGTACCGGATCAGCTGATTTTTATAATCAATAATATCGATTTGAGATTTTACATAATTTATCGGAATTAATTAGCTGATTCAATATGACGATAAAATTCTGTTTAGAATCTATTTTTTAACATTGATATTGAATTTCAATTTTATTCCAGTGACTAAAACTTTCGTCTGATTAGTATAATACCAGTGATGTGCGATTAATCGATCAATCGTTTTTTTTTTTTTTGATCGAATGTTGTCTCGTAATAATTCTGGGGATCAATCGGTATAGAACTCGCGACTCGTTTAACATTTTTCAACTATACTCCTCTCTGAATTATTATTTTATTATTATACCTACAGAATTCTTATGAGGCAGCTTCGATTAATTGATTAATCGTAAAAACGATTAATCGAAACCGTCGATTGATGAATTATACGGGAAAACGATAAGTCGAAAAACTCGATCGATCAATTCATCGTAAAAACGACTGATCGAAATCGTCGATTGATGGATTAATCGGAAAATGAATTGATCGAAACGGTCGATTCATCGATTAATTGGAAAAAAAGATTAATCGAAACTGTCGATTGATCGATTAATCGGAAAAAAGATTAATCGAAACCGTCAATTGATCGATTAATCGGAAGAAAAATTAATCGAAACCGTCGATTAATCGAAAAAAGGATTAATCGAAACCATCGATTAATCGATTAATCGAAAAAAGGATTGATGGAAAAACTCATTTATCGATTAGGATACTCGTATCAAACTGAATTTGAGATCCTTGATTGTTCGTACATAGAGGTATTGAAATAAATTGCACAAGACGAGCGGCAAACGAATGGTTTTGAGATTCGTGATTCATTGCGAATGAGCTTGTAATTCTAGGCTGGCGATATATCTCGTGTATAAATATCCGTCCGTCGTATTCTGTATCGGTATTATATATCGAAAGAGAGAAGCTACGGCTTGTACGAATGTAACGCTCGTTTAAACCGTGAGGTAGAATATAACCTTGAGTAACATCGCGGGGTGCGAAGATGCGATACCGTTCCCAGCATCCCTGCATCTGCGCAGGACCAGCGAAAATAATTCGGCGTCGAAGCCGTTGAAAGCTCATCGCAGGCGTATGTGAACGGTGCGATTCGTGATTAACAACTTCATTGCACGAAACGACGGGATTTTCGTTGCAAAAAGTGAAGGAAAGAGTAATAAATAAAAATCGGCAAACAATCGAGGATAAAAAAATAATACATCGATATTTTTGCAAAAACGCGGATAACTGTAACGATTTTTCTTTCTATTGAAATAAAAAATGAAAATTCCTTTCGACCTCAACATCGTTGCCCGGATATTTATTGTGTCAAATAACGATGTATTCGATAATTCGGTAAACCTAAAAAATCATGACATGTGAAAAGGGAGACAAAAGAAAAAGAAAAAAAAATATCGATTCGATTCTTAATTGATTGCATAATTGATTATACTTTGTATCCCTTAAATACATTATCGATTATTCATTAATAATTATTTATAAGGTCCGATAATGTATTCACTGTAATTTGTATATCAGACGTTGTACGGATATAATGAATTCTTGGCAATCCTTGTATACGTATGCATACACGTATGGTATACGAATACGTAGACATGCCTTATACACATGTATACAGTAATATCGTAAGATCGAATCGGGCGATAAGTATTCAAATGAGCGCAACTTTTTCCCGCGCGTATAGGGATAATACTGTGTGTACACCGCAACCGCGATAATAAACATTAAAATGAGTCAGTATCAGAGTCGGCGAACGAAGCCTCAAACCCGCTGTCCGACTCGAGCTGTTGTGTATGTATAAATTTTTATCATTATACGTGGTAACCCCGCGATTCGCCAATTACAGAGTAAAAAACACGCGATTTGAATGAAAGAAAATTCATGTAAATCGCAACAAAAGAGTCGAGGAATAAAAAAAAAAACAAAAAAAAAAAAAGCAAACCGTAATAATAATAAATAAATAAATCGCAAAATTACAGGGATACACCGAGGCTTATTTTCTTCATTCATCTTCGTTTCACACGGCTACCCCCCAATTTTAATAAATTATATATTCAAAACTGAAATGATATTCAAGGATATGTGATATACGCTGATAATAAAAAAGAAAAACTGAAAGTAATTACTGCTTGGAAATTTTTTATTTTTTTTTTGTAATTTCGGTTCACGGTAAATATATTCTGGTTCAACACGTAGTTTTCCGATTTTCAATAACCACTTTCACTTTGAAACCAAAAAACGAACGAAACTCGAAACGAGTTTCGTTCGGAGAGAATTTCTTAGTTTTTATACAAAATCAATCGTTATTTTTTAGGAACGGGGGAGAATAAATTTGCCGAAGGTGACGCAATTTTAACCCTCAAAATTAAACATTTTACCGCGTATGACGGGGGTGGAGGTAATATTTCTTTTTTTCTCCACATTGTTGAATCTGATTAGAACACCCACTCTAATATTTGTGCAGTAGGTTGTATAATATACATTTACGATACGTCAAATACACACGGCATATATTCGTGTATCGGTGATAATAATGCGTGTGTAAATCATCGTGTAATAAATAAAGGTCTTGGGGGGTCGCGTGTATTATACCAGCAGAGCGTAAATATCATTTTCGAGGCTATTAGTCACTGTTAGTCTTTGATAAGTAGTTTTAACCCGCGTAGCTTAACTCGCCATGTATAATAACGTACATGTTAATACAGGTGTACAACAATATGTGTACCAACAGAAACGCACGTGCCGTACAAGATCATGCATTTACCCTCGTACGCATAATGTAATAATTAAATATCGATTCACCCGATCTTCGTGGTGGAGGCGGATGAAATGGAAACATTCGTTATACGTACACCTGGAGACAATGAATCTGAGACCGCTAATTTTTTACACTAGACAGTTACGTTGGCAACACAGAGAAACCTGCAGCGCCCCAGTCGGCCGAACGCGAAACTAGTTCAATCTCAATAAACAAAACATAACCCATGACCGTCGAATCTAACTTTAGAATACCGAGGCGATGATGACTTGTTGGATTGACACGTCAATACTAAGGTTAGATTCGACGTTCATGGGTTATGTTATGTTTATTGAGATTGAGTTAGTTTCACGTTCGGCCGACTGTGGCGCTGTAGGTTTCGCTGTGTTGCCAACATAACTGTCTAGTGTAAAAAATTAGCCGTCTCAGATTCGTGGTCCCAAGTGTACCTTCGATTTTTAATACGTGCAATATTTATCTCTTACCGATTTTTGAACGGCCATTTTTCCTCCAGCGCCTCGACATCAGGGGTAGAGTTAAGGTCCTCCACGGGCAAAACCGGAAGACGGAAGATCCGCCCTTGGCGCTGTTCGCCCTCTGCACCCCCTTCGGTCCACCCTCGTTGCTCGAGGTGCCACAGAAGGAGGTGATGTTCAAGAGCAAGCACAAACTGGACCTCGCCCTCGTCTCCATGGATCAGCGGGGTAAAATGCTGCTGGGTTACTCGGACGCCGAGCTGGCGAACCTGGGTGGCTACGACCTTGTGCACTACGACGATCTCGCCTACGTGGCGAGTGCGCACCAAGAACGTAAGTGCTAAATACGATCCTTGGTTCCTTACTTCCTCAAACAAAGTCGCTATTCGACGGTATCGGTTCATGGTACATATACTTGTGACCATTGGTTTGACTCTTTCTTTCTTCCCTCTGTGTGCAGTTCTAAAGACTGGAGCATCCGGCATGATAGCCTACAGGTATCAGACCAAGGACGGTGGTTGGCAGTGGCTTCAGACGAGTTCAAGGCTCGTCTACAAGAACTCAAAGCCGGATTTCGTAATCAGCACACACCGTCCATTAATGTTAGTATATATTTCCCATAAAATGAATACCATAATACGCCATTTCGTTCGGTGGTAACTGGTATACCTGCAGTACTGTGTAATTGTACGATAGACGAGCTATAACTTTGGTTTTTTCTTTTATACCCGCAACGGGTTTCACGTATAATATACGCACATGTGTAACGTATAGAATAAATTTGATGTTAATAATTTCACGGGCTTATGCGATGTGAAATTGAATATTCGGTATATATATATACTGGGAATTAAAGTTACGTAGGTAACTACCACTGCCTGTGTACGGTCAATTACGATCAGGGCCGATCAACGACTCATTGCTAACCGAATCAAATTACCCGGCAATCATAATAATATCTACCTTAAAATAATATTAACAATTTTATGTCAGAGTACTTGTGGTTTGGCGCAACTTCGAAGCATGTTCGACATACGGATTTGGTTTCCGAAAAAGATATCGACTCATACCTTGTCCAAGAACTCCGGTGGTTAAAAAGAATCTATAAACTACGTGTCACTATCATCTTTTCGGAAGTTACCGTTTCCTGCCTTGAACCCAAGACTCAGATCGACAAAAAGAGTTTGTTCGACATCCGATTGGCATTGTCGCGTCACATGTTAACATATAAGTGATTTGTTTGTCATCAGGGAAGAAGAGGGTCGAGACCTGCTAGGCAAGCGAACGATGGATTTCAAGGTCAGCTACCTGGACGCGGGTCTGACGAACAGTTATTTTTCGGACAGCGATAGCCTCACGGGTTCAGGAATAACACCAACGCTCCCGGCTCAGCCGACGCCACAGCGAGTGAACCGTCGCTACAAGACGCAGCTTCGAGATTTCCTCTCGACATGCAGAGGGAAGAGAACCAAGTTGACGAGTCAGTCCTCCTCATCACCGCCAGCGACGCCGAGTGTGGCATCTGTCGATTACCTGACTGCTGACACGAGCGCGGCAGCGGCAGTGGCCGCGGCATACAGCAACCTCAACAACATGTACCCAACCGCATACGCGCCGACGGCGGTCGCCGCGACGAGCGATCCGTCGTTGACGACGTACATCGGACACACGGGCAACTACCATCAGACCTTGTACCCTGCTGGTGCCCTGGACAACCGCTACCTAACGGCAACGGAGAACCTCTTCCAGTACCGTCCGTTGGGTTCCTACTACCCCGAGTACCACGCGACAACCGGTGCCTACAACGGTTTCCTCGACGTCTCGCTGCCCACCTACGACCCCCACCAACTGACGAGTTCGTCGTCGGGCAAAGGGGACGATAAGCTTTACTGCCAACAACTGGCCGACTCCCCGAAGTACGGGTACGTCGAGGCTCGGCATCCGGGCAGCGTTGGTTCCCCCTACGCGGCCAGTCCGGTGGCCACGGTGCCGGTGGTCCATGGTCCGGGAAGTCGTCACTCTCTGGAGGGTGGTGCTTCGTCCAGTAATTCGGCAGGCAGTTCGCCGGTGACGAGTGCTGGGACAGGCGTCCTTACACCGAAGATGGAGGACGTCAAGCCGGACGTAATTTACGGCGGCGAGGCACCCAGACAGACGGTGCTCATGTGGGGTGCACCACCGTCCAGGTCACCGCCACGGAACAACGGCGCCTACAGTCCCCCGATATCACATTCCCAGACGACCCCAAACGACCCCTTGAAATCGCTTGCGGAGATGAACTCTGTAAACGGTGATTGCAAGTGGAAGCAGAACTCGCCCAACGGGCAAACCACCAGTGTCGCCTCATCGACTAGTCCGACGAGGAGCAAGGCTCAGCAACAACAGCAGCAGCAGCAGCAGCAGCAGCAGCAGGCTCAGCATCAGGGTCAGCAGCACCATCAGCAGTACGCTGTGACTGCCGCCCATTACGCCACTCCTGCTGGATACCCGCACCCTCATTCGGGACACGGTCACTCCGAGGGCGGTTCGGAGGTATGGCAAGGAGTCCAGCACCACCATCACCACTACCAGTACTATCCTTACCACCATCACCATCACCAGCACCACCAGCACCACCAGAATCACCCCGCACCGCCGCAAAGGCACGGGACACTGCAATGTGCGCCCCAGTGAGTGTCGCCATTCCCAGGCTGATCCTCTTTTCGTTTGTTGTTTTGCCGTTTTTCTTCTTATACTTTTGCTTCTTCCTGTTTGGTTCCGTTTTTTTTTCTTATCTTTTTTTTTTTGTTATCGCACGACGTTTTCGCATTCGAACAGAGTTTTCGTTAATCATTGTTAAAACTACACATTACGAAACGTTATGATACTGTTGTGTTCGAGATTTTCTTTATCATGACGATGATGATTTCTTCGATTTTACGGACACCTTGTGTCGTGACGCATTTTCGAGAAAATTGGATTTGGATGAAGCGTACGTAGAAAGAGAATAACAAGTTTTTGTCGTATTCCGAACAACACATTTACAAGTTGTTCGACAAGATTTAATGAAACTTGGCTCTCGCCGATAGTACGAAACAGTTTGCAATGTTCGAAATGATAATTGAGTCGACAGAGATTAGCTGATGCATTATGGTTGTTGTGATCCGCCTCCTCCGCCATCCTTCCTTCCTTCCTTCCTGTCTCAGAAACACGGCAATTCTTTTTAAATTTTTACTTTCAAACATTACAGACAGCTCTTTTACAGTCATACATTCAAAAAATGGCTTAGACCGTGCACTCTTCGCATCATTCAAATCCAATTTCCTTGAAAACGAGAAGCGATAAAAAATTTCTGTCAACACAAATATATTCAAAATGCAAAGATCGAAACGAAACAGTCAGTGTTGTTAGTTAATCATTATGTCAGTGCCATCGACAAGACAGTTGATACAGTTTTAACCAGCTCATTGTCGTGAGTTACCGCCATGCGATTGAGTCACGAGAAAAATCTCTACTAAAAATTTGTCAACACGCCTCTGAAATTTTCTATTCGGAAGTCTTTCCTTGGATGTAATATTGTCGAAGGCGTTTTTTTATGAAATGAAATTCCATCTGTCTATCGCGATGTTATCTGTCTACAATAGTTCAGAAAAAAAAAACCTATTATAAGTACCTATGCCGAATTTACTTCCAAATATCAGAGCAATTACCCCAGCTAGGATATTTGATAAGATTCCTGTACGAGGCAAATCGTGAAAGGTCATGGTTGTAGAAAAAGAAAGAAAATGGAAGTGGGTTTAATCGACGTTGAGGAGCGAGCTGACTAGGGGGACCCTAATTTTGGTTGCAGCACGTCACCGGGATCGTTGTCGGGGGGAGGAATTGCCGGGGTAATGGGGACGAGACTGTCGATGGAAACGGGCAACGGCAACACCAGCAACAGCACCAGCAACAGCAACACCACCAACACCAGCAACAGCACCAGCAACAGCAACACCATCAACAACAGCAGCCGCAGCACCAGCACCACCACCACCACCACCACCAGCAGCAGCATCACAACCATCAGCAACAGCAGCAACACCAACATCAGCAACAGCAACAGCGTATCGTACCATCTGGCCCATCACAACCATCACGGTGTGGTCCCAATAGTGGGCTCGCAGATCCAAAGCCGGACACCGGGAGTCCTTTGCTGTCCATCTCTGAGGTGACAAACACCCTGCTCAACCAGTAGCCATCGATAAAAGATCCAACGTATCTATTCGTTGTAGTCGACAATTCTTCGCGACTAGAACGATGAAGGTAAGCCGGTCGAGTGTTGCTACGGCAGATGAAAAAGAAAAACCATGACAATTAGATTGATTTTGATTTCTTCGTACGTATCGAAAGTAATCAATATTGGATATTTTTTACTCGAGTACTTGGATATATTTTTACCGGTTGTTTTCTGCGAAACTCGCCGCTCAACGCCTGTAGATAGGCGGTTTCAAAAAAAACTTGCGGTATGGTTGGTAATATCGGTGCATGCGATCTACAAGCAATCTATATGATAACTTTTTAACAAATTTTCTCGAAATAACCTGCCGTCGGAAGTACTAGTTGAAAAATGTAACTTTGAGAAATGGTCAACTTAAACACCTGAATTTCGATTTGTTTCAGGACTTGTATGAAAGTAAGGGCCTCTCCAGGCGAATTATCACCGTATTATATTGCCCTGCGTTGCAGGCTGTCTGTTAAATCGACCGATCATGGAATTTATAAGTGCGCAAATTGTACCATACAAGATGAAAAAATTATCAGTTCAATTAATCGAGAATTATAAATTCTATACACGTGTATAATGTATAGTATGATATATCCTGTAATATAAATATACACATACACAGAGTGAATTCCTAACGACTGCATGGACCGTCGTTTGCTAAAATTTAATGCATGCGAGCTACAATCCGAGAACGACTGTTTGCCAGGGTGACCAACTGTCTCTAGCTGTCAAAAATTTTGAAGTTACTTACATGGCTGCGCGCTGTCGACTAAATTTGTGAGAGTTAGTTGCCTTGACTTAGAGCCGCTCTCGGATCGAGCGCATGCGCATTAAATTTTAGTAGCCGATAGACCGCGCAGTCGGTATAAATTAACTCTGTACATACCCATTTACTGATCGTTATGCATGAATACGTAACATGCCTTATTGGAGTATCGACGTATGTCATCTGAAAGAAGAGATCGATTCCACTCAATTACACTACAAAAATGAGGTAGAAATGGAAGAAAATTTTTAATTCACCCCGAAACAGGCTCGTGGATTATTGATTTTATCCTCTTAATTTCTTTGGTGGAAGCCGTGCAGATTGTAAATCAGACGTCAGATATTCAAAATTGATAAAATCAGATCGAACCAATTGAGACAACCGCCATGAATTCCAGTAGAAGCACAAACTTACTGTACCTAACTCAAAATAAACGCAACACAGATCTGTATTACGTTTGGAAACGTAACATGAATTAATTCCTATTTGACCTACATATATAGGTATATATATATATATGATAATTTATATACATATACTGTACGTGTAAGAGAATAAGAAAACTATATATTATATATAAATTTAATATCGTAAATAATTATATCCAATATACACAAAAGTGTACAACGATTCTGTATAATAATTATAATAAATAATAAAAAATAGAAATAAAGATAATAATAATTATAATAATGGTAATAGATGAATAAATAATACTGCAGTAAATAGGTAATAAATAATGATTATAACAATAATATCAATAATAGATATCGTGCTTGTATAATTACGAAATGAAATACGTATTCTGTGATAAGTGTTAGATGATTATTTCGACACGAAAATCGTCAGAGACGTACTTGGTTGCAGGATGATATAGCGAGAATTACGGCAAAGAAAGAGAGAGAGAAAAAAAAAAAGAAAGGGAAATGAAAAATAAAACTAATACAAGCAATAATAATTAATCGCCTGGAACATTAATTGAATTGGTACATAGTAAAACTAAAATGAAAAGAAAAAAAATTAGAGCTGTATACTGCGGGGACTATGGGGTGATTCCCTCGGTTATTCATTTACAAGTTTTTATTCAGTTTTTTTTTTTTTTTTTTTTAATATAATAATTATTGTATTTACGTATCTATTGAAAATAAACCGCAAAATCGATTACTCATATAAGAATTCAGACTACTGAAGTAAAAGGGAAATAAGGAAAACTATCGTTTTCTCAATTCGCAATGAATGATTCTAGATGTAATTATCCGCAGTCGTTATCGTCACACAATACTTTAATCGTTATACATAATCGGCGCAACTGCTTATGTACCGAGAAACGTAATAAGGGGACAAATGAATGGCGCGAAAAGAGATGAAAAAATTAATTAAAAATATTTAGCCTGTTAATTCGGCCGAAACCCAGTCTTGCCAACATTTTGTTAATAAGTTTGTAATTTTTGTACTTAATTAATTTATACACTATTTATGTACACGTAAATAATCGGTGTTTAGCAAAGCTAGATGAGCCTTCCATAAGTTTAGGCAATTTGTAACGCTTTCACCTGCAATGCAATCGTTGAATCTTATCCAGAATTTATTACTATATTACCAATAGCAGAATCCTCGCACGGTCGCCATGATTCAAGCCACGGTCCGTCTCACGATTTTAGCCCGTAAATTTGACTTACCAGTTGTTAATATGACAACAATTTCAACTTGTAGTATTTATCCGTCACCTGCATACTCGAATAAAACCGACAGTTTCTATTTCGAAATAGTAACTCGATCGTGAAAAGCAAATAAAACTTCAGCATTCTTGGCGGCCCATGACGCCATCTTTATGCAAGGATAAAAGGACCTGATCTTCTGGAGTCGATCAAAATTGTCACGTTTATTACTAAACATACGAAACACTGGTGAAATGAGAAAACTGTTGGCATTGCAGGTTAAGGCGGTAGATGTTTGTGTCTGCTGTTGAACCTTTAGTTAATTCGCTTGTGTTATCGCAATATCGCATTAAGAACCCTACTATTAATGATAAGTAATCAAGTCTAGTCCACGTATGATGCGAATTAGTAGTATGTGCAAAAAAATTTAACTTTCGTGATAACAACCTTGTTGAAGAGTGAAAGGAGAAAAAAAAAAAAAAAAAGAAAAAGAATATCGACGCAAACAAAACGAACATCGTTCGAATAGTTTGATTTTTAGAGAAAAGCTTTGTTTTTTCCTTTATTTATTTCAGTTTATTGATAGTTACTTTGAGAAATAAAAAATAATTCGTTATTATCGGATCCCTGTATGTACGCGATAGATTTTTGCAAGTTTTTTTTTTTTTTTTTTTCATCGGAAGTTATCACGACGGTATCATATATACGCAACTGCGTACGTAAATTAAACTAGGACAACCCAGTAATTGAAGGAAAAGGAGAGGAAGAAGACGAAGGAGTAAGAAAATATTAACTATATAGGGGTATAGTTTGAAAATAGTTATTTTTAAAAATAATCCGAGCGGAAGTACGACGTACGTTTTTGTATCGTTACCTTCTAAGTACAATACTATGTAAGTGATCAAAATTTATCTGTACTTCTCTCTCCCTCTCTCTCTCTCTCTCTCTCTCCCTCTGTCTTTCTATTTCCCTTTCACACACACGATCACATCATACACACGTATATGTATGCATTTCCTAATTAAAACAATCAGATTCACGACGACAAATTTATAACATACAGTTACTGAATCCGCAATCTGTCAACGCGCAGTTTTTTTCTCTGTTTTTTTTTCCTTTTTTTTTTTTTTTTAGAAACGAAATTCGAACAATTAACTCGTGCAATGAATTTTCAAACCGCTTCAAATCAAATACTAATTTCGTAAGATTTTCCGTGTTTTTTCATCTTGTAAATTCACGGCACAAGATTCGGAAATGAATACTTAGCTTGAGTCAACATCCGATTCTTTCAAACTTTTTAGCTGCAATTATTAAAGCAATAATTGGTACATGACAGCACACGAGAAAAGGTTGAATGATTATTAGAATAAATTTACTGTACATCATGCCAAAAATAATACATAAATCTTGGTCACTCGATCCGATCGTCTGTCTTATCATCACTCGGAAAACTATTTTGTTCTATATTAAATAAAATTTTTAAAAATCTATAGTTATATACAAATCTAATTAACTATCTATAAATGCTGAAACACTGAATTGTACGAATAAAATTTAAAATTGTATCAAATGTTTATATATAAAATAAATTATAATAGAATATATAACATCGGTGATGTTTCCAACCGTTCATACTTTTACCTAACTGATCACTGAAAGTATCTCCAGATTTAAAATTACTTCGAAATGTAAGAACAATGTCGATGCACGTATGATTTTTCCTTATTCTTTTGCTTTCAACCTTGGCCAGGTCGAATATGGGATATTATTTTGGTGAGGACAATTATTCAAGAATTAAATCATCAAACAGTAAAATATTTCACTGTTCAGTTTATAGTGGCATCATAGTTCGTCATTATATCTGATAATATACATTTATATGCGTGGTTATTATGACGTCAACAGTTGAAAAAAAAAAAAAAAAAACAAACAAACTCATCGTTAATCAAAAGAAAAAATAAAATACACATACGCACATATACAAATTATTTAAGAACTAAAATTATCGACGATTATACTGAGGTAGTTCTTACACGCTGTAGTTAACAATTCGAAAATTTTCTTTAAACAGTACGTTTTTCAAAAATACATCGCTGACAAAAATAATAAAAAAATTAAAAAAAAAAAAAACACTTTTTTTACATACGTACAAAGATTCTGCGTAAAGTTATTGATTAGAGGAGCATTTTGACCAATTGATAGGATAACATTGTTCAATTCCAAAGTTTGTAGGTAAATTACGTTTTATTTTACTTCTGTTCCTTTCAAATCTACTCTTTTATCCCAGCATTTTTTCGACTCGAGCGAAATAAGATAAAACCGTGTTGTCTAAACAATAAAATCGGAAAAGCTAAATACCACGAAAACTGAACGATAATTTACTATTTTTGGATTCGACTTAATGACGAATAGAATGTTTTAATTTCAAACTTAAGGTTTGCAAACAATTTTTGCAACAAGTTTGTTCCTCTCTTGGCTCTAAGACCAGTTATTGGCATATAATTTATATAGATCCAAATTGCAAAAGGTTTGGACGTATCGTGACACGATACAATCCATAAATCAGTAAGTCACCGTAGCACTCCAGTAACGCAAGTTACCTCACTATTCAACAAAACGATACCGCCTGATGCGTTGAAAGACAAATTTTTCAAGTTTATTTTTCAAATACGCTTAGCTCTCCGGTACGGAACTTTTCTCTTCTCCGTTCTGGAATATGGTAAAGATCTGCCGTTCACTTTGTTTCGTTGTACATGCCTCTGAAGTATTTCCTGCAGCGAGAAGCAGGATTTGCACACCAATTCGCCGACAGCTTCAAGGGAGCACAAATTATGCCGCCACCTTTCCGTCGGGTCTTTATAAGCGCATTCTATACTAACGTTGCTGAATTCCGTGACTGCAGGTCCTCCCGGACACAATTTAATATTGTCAATATAAGCCAGTATATGCTCAAACTCTTCCACAGTTTGAGGAGCACTCGGCTTGTCCTTCAAGACCATTTTAGTGTTCACAAAAAACACTTCAAAATTCAACTTCTGGTCAAATACGATCTGCAACAGAATAATTAAATTTGTATAGAACGATACGAAAGATTCTTCAAGCTTGATGCGTGTGGCTTCTTTCTCCTCGAGTTCACCCAAGTTACCTGTTTGATGTACAGCGGCGCAACTTCGACGTTATGCTCAGTCCAGGCGGTGAGCTCACTGGCAACGATGGTTTTATTGGGCAGCGGGCTGCGGTGAATGGCCCACGAGCAGTTTGGCATTTTTGGAACTATCAAGTCCGAGTAGATCCTCTCGAACAGGGTGTTGTCTTCGTCATGAATGACGCAGTCGTCTGTCTTAGGCACTACATCGGAGCAGGATGGATGTGAATCGGTACTTTCGACCACAGAGGCAGACTTTTTCTTCTCGAGTTTAAGTCTCACCTTAGAGCCGCAATTGACTCTTTCAACTCTCGGCATGTTTGGGCAAGTAATTGTCGACAGGCTGATCTGATGTGTCACAGTATTTTGATCTCCTCAATTTTTCGTTGTTACGTTGATTCGATTCGAATTTACTGCCGCGAGCTCGTTCAGTGCTAAAAGTTATATGTTGATGGTATTATCGGATCAAAGATCCGCGAATGGTACGTTGTGTTGTTATCTGTCATTGTAAGGAAGTTGAACAAGAACTCGTATGTATTGTTGAATATCGTAAAAGGGTGAAAATAATATGATGCTAACATTCGGATTGAGCAATAACGTCGTCTGTTCTTACCTTCTGTACTTTTTATAGCATAACGCTACTCTATCAGCCTTTTATTTTCTCAAAATCTCGATTAACCAGGCTTCTAATTTACGTCCAAGTTAACAGCTGACTTGCGTTCGGAGTGACTTAATTTGGTGGAATATGTATCTACATTTAACTTATTCGCCATTGATTACAGCTGAGAGAGACGGCCGAGCCTTGCTCGAACGGTAAGACCGTAAAAACGAACTATTAACTGCAGCCGCTTGCAGCGCTTCGAGCGTAACACTTCACACTTGAAAATTACTCGTGATCTCGATAAAAAAATTCAAAATCGGTGTTGATGTGTTGACGGAAAACCGGCGGCAGCCTTTGGCAATGATCGCCGAAAAGCACGAAACGCATTGTTGCGATTCAGGGAAATATACGTCTAATATCGCAATCGCCGAGTGTGTTAGGTTTCAAGGACGCGTGCGCAAGTCAAGTGTGCTGCTTTCTTTCATAGCAAAGAACAGCAAAGTATCAAGTCCTAGCTCGCATAGCACGGTTAATCTCAATATGAAACACAATTGAAGAAAATCGAAACGAAAGCCGTCTCAAAAATGACGAAGAGACGCCCCGAATGGCCAAAAATTTATAGTTTGCAAAAACGACTTCGGAAAGCTGGAATGCAACATATCAACGATTTTTAAAACAAAAACTTCTTCCGGATGCGTTTTAGTTTTCATATTGTGCAAGGATAGAGAATATTTTAAGGTTTCGCATTTTTAACCCAAACTTGTCGCAATTTTTCGTATTTGTACTACTTTTTAAGTGGCATATTAGTCGAGGAATTTTTCTCATCGATTAGGCCGTCGTGAATACATGATTAAGAAGCGAAGATAGCAATCTTACCCCGGAGGAAAACAGTGATGAAATTATTCATTTTTCTGTATTGATCAGTATTTCCATACGGCAAAGGATCTCGTTTCTGTTCAGAAATTTATATATGTATATAACAGAGAATTCATACGGCTATTTTTGAAAATTAGCCAAATTTTGACTGAAAGAATCCAAAGGGCTTAGCTTTACTTTTTTGAACAAAAGGTTTTTAGTTTACAATACTCTACGCAGGGAATGGAAGGTCGGAAAAAGTACTAGTATCAAAGGGAAATATTAGTTAAAATTGATATCAGTGATCTGCCTTTAACGTTCAAGAAAACACTGTTGAGTGTGAAATTGTTATTCGTAGAAAATTGTTTCTGAGGTTTGATGACTGTCGGAACCGATACTTCCAGACCAATTAGCACAGAAAATAATAGGAGTTGAACTTGATGGCGAATGAATTCTAAATTGGCTTATTGAATAAAAGTATTAGTGAGAGGTGAAATAGATCTACATACTTGTATAGAACGTCGTTGAAACTGTAGGTATATCTTCAGCAACGCAACAACGATCACAACTCCTCGAATATTGACTAACTAGACTCATCCGCGGAACGCGCACGTCTTGATAGCTTGACGGACGCCGAATTCTCCCGATCATGACTCCTGATTGGCCATCACTCGTCTGGTGGTCACAAATGGTCACAAGACGCCGTCGAACGCCTTCGGCTGCGTTCGGAGATCTTCGGACGTTCGAATCTGTGTGACATGCAAACCTTCCCGGACCAAACGTTGCGAAAATTATGTACAAATTTAAAAGAAAATACATGTATGATCGTGAATACGTATGTTCAGATTGATGAATGACGTTACAAATTCGTACATTTATATCCGTATATGTTTTTATTTTTCATATCTTACATAAGCAAAGTTTAATCAATATATCGTAAATTGCAATTGCTTCTGTATAACAATGGGATATGTATATTATACTTTTAGTTTACAGAAATACTTTTATTCTTACTGTTATTGTGATTATTATAACTATGTATAATAAACGTATAAAAAAATGTGTCTCCGTATGTATAACTACATGACATGCTAATTCAGAATGTGGATTATGTATATATGGAGTATCACTGATTACACAGGTATATTTACAAATACATGGTCAGTATACAACTTAATGTATTTTCTAAAATAGTTTTAAAAAAACGAAAGAAAAAACAAATCCAGAAACTTTTTACAGACAGGGGCCAGGTAGCTTCCACTGTATAGTCATTTTGAGAAAATCCTTCCATTTGTAATTTATATTGTTACATGTCTAAGAAATAGTAACAAATTTCATAGCATAATAATAATGCATACAGCTTATGTACTCGTTTGACATGTGTTTCTTTATGTTTATTATGATACAAAGTACGAAGTAATTGTTACAGGCGGTAAAAAATATTACTACCAAAATATCGATTCAACGCGCCCTCTCTATACCCCGTAGTGCCTGACTTGGAACTCCTGGAGGAAGCGTCGACACGTCGTTACCACCCTGAGCTTCGACGTCGTTGTTAGCTGCTTCCGAATCTCGGTACCGCTTGTACTTTCCTGATGAAAATTCGAATGCCAATTAATATGCGCGTCAGTTTCACCCACAGTATGCATGTAGAAAAACTCGGTAAATTTATCGGAAAAGCTCGTTTTCTACATCAACTGCATTTCGAACGATAACTCCGATCTGCTTTTCTCACAAGTTTGAATATCGTTCGAATTAAAGCACTCGATGAAATTTCATCGACTTTGAATGATTTTTTCCCACTTTTACACGCGCTTCCTGTCGATACAAGAACGGTCCACCATCATTTTTATTCCGTTTCCTCAATTGTTCCCGACATGATCGATCAAGGCTCGATACTTACTGGCCAATCGCACCATCATGACTCCCCACCAGATGCTCCATCCCCATCCAACGAGGCAGAATAACACAGTGAACAATTGTCCCACACCGACTACCGTATTCACCAAGAATGCACCGAATCTTGCTCTCGGACTGGCCACAGTGGAGAACCTCGGCTGTCCCACGCACAGATTGAACAATCCACTCCAAAATGTGCCTGAAATGAGCCAGAAGATTCATCTGGATATTTCCGCAGACACGTACGTGGTCGTAGTTTTTGTAAATTCGGAAACGTGGGATCAGTAATTCGCACCTGTTCCCGGTATCAGAACATTGCACACGAGGCAAAACCAGGCCAATGGTATTGGAAGACAGGGAATCGCTCCTCGCATTATCGCGTTGTGTTCGACCAACACTTCCGGTATCTTACTCTTCGGTTCCTGAAAAAATACCTCGATTAATTTTTCCAACAATTCTCAATTGGTAAACGGATTATTTTCACTTCCAATTATTCCCCTTCGTTTTCAATTCCTTGATAAAATCCCTGATATAATCATGGAAAAAGTCTTTTAACAGGAGTCAGAAAGTTATTTTTTTTTTTAAAGAGTTGAACCAGAAAACTATCGAAAATTTTATATCTCACGAGATCGCAACTTAAATACATACTCCGAGATTTCTTATCAAAGGTCTCGGTGAGGTTTGCGAAAAGGTCAAAATCGGGGTTGCGACCGGTCAAGCTGTCGTTACGCGTGACCAAAACGCGGATCGGAATCGCAGATTAATAAACGCAACCGAATTCCGTGACGAATTTATCCCCCAAGTTTACCTCCGGAAGAACCGGGGCGGTGACGCTGGTAAGGCTCTGCTTGGCCTGAAGGCTCCTCGTCTGTTGGGTAGAGTCTTGACGCTTGCAGGAACAGCGGTTGCAGAGCCTCCTGAATACTGCTCCGCACCTTCTTTCCGGCGGGCAACAGCCAGCATCCTCTGCAGGAGCGACGCGACTTCCTCGAGAACATCCCTTCCATTTCGGCAGACGGCAACACCTGTACACGAGTATAAATTTTTCAGGTAGACAGCAGTAAAAATTAACCGTGTCAGTTCAACCTTACACGTTTTAATTTTGAGTTCACTTTGAATAGTTCCAAGCTCTGAAATTTGAAAAATCATCCCTTGTTCTTCAACTGCATTCGATTTATTCGAATCGACGTGATTCAAAATTTTTTGTACGATATGGTTTCGAACCTTTTCGTACGATTTCGATGAAATTTGATAGACATTCTATTCTGAAGCCACGTTTTTGAAAAAATTAAAATTGTTCATGTCCGAACTAGCCTTTCTGAGTTATTAATTAAAGATGCAATAAAATTCTATACAAAATTCAGTACGTTTCTAAAAAATCATTTTTTTTTATAAGGAAATACAAATAATTAAAAAATAATTCCTTAATGTTTTTTTAGAATTTTATCTCAACTCAAACTCGTGCTGTCAGAGGGTTGATTTCTCCATTTAACCCTTTTCAAGGAGACAGTAAATCTATCAAACGGATTTCGATAAAAGTTCATCTAGGGGATTTCCTTGGGTTATTAATTACGAATCTGAACTCGAAATTTTGAAATTCAATATGGCCGCTCCAATATGGCGGACAAACATACCAAAAATCACTTGGTACCTACTGCTATATTGAATCAGTTATTTTGAATTTCAAAATGTCGACTTCAGACTGGTTTCGAACAGACTATTTTTTTAATTATCTGGATTCGATCACGGGGGTGAGACATTAGAAATTCAAAAATGACCTTTTCAAGGATCGCCCTAAGTGTTATACCCAGGAGGTGTGCAGCGTAAGGTTCAAATAAAGACAAAAGAAGACAAGGGCATTTTACCTGCTCGAAGCTTTCATCTTGGACAAACAGCCCGTCGGTGGGTTGGTATTGGTCCCCGGGAACATCGAGGGTTGGTTCATTTGAGGCTTGAAGCCTCTTCGGCAGGCGAGACACCTCATGCTTTTTCCAAGATCGAAACAGTTGCACTTGCACTTGCAGCACCCGCAGCAGCGGTCAAATATCCTTTTAAAACGGCTCTCGGGTTCGTCGGGAACACCGCGCAAGTCTTGATCCTGGTCCTTTCTGTGAGGATCTGATGTCCTGGCACCTGGCAGCCTGAAAGCAAGGCGTGTCTGTAAACCTGTTAGCGTTATTAAGCTCCTCGAGTTGTGCTCGTCGATACAGACGTATACATGACACCCTGAACTTCCGTTCACGTTCCTCAATTCACCTGCAACCCTTTTTTATCGATTGTGCGGCTCGGCGTGTTACCGCGAAAAATTTATCACCGTCATTTTGAAACTATTTGCATTTTTCGAAAATTTTGTGTAAATCGTGTAAGTTAAAGCAACGTTGCGAACGATCACCTGAAATTCTTGGCAGTCAATTTTCTTTCAACCATCAAGCTAATTCCCTATTGATTTGATTTTCCTCGTCGTCGTTATAATAACGATTAGCGGTATAGGGATTGTTACAACGGTTTTATGTATATATATGTAAACCTTTCAGGAATACACGTTTCTGAATATGTGTATACATATCATGGAAATTATAATGCTGTAACGCAGCGTCGTTCAACGGACGGATCAATATTTTTCACCCCCAGTGTAAATCACGACTGTTGACTAACGAGTAAAAACTGATTGAAGATAATTTTGGGAAAGCGTGTAATAATATAGAGGGAATGAAATAATATCGCATCACGTATTGTCCGCGTCTTATGCACACTTTGCACTTTCGCCAATTATTACGTCCCAGTTTTGCCCACGTCGCGTATAATAAATATGCACGTAGGTATATTTTCCTAATCGAAAGCGTAAAATGGCCGGGTATGAGCATTCTTGTATAATTTTCCTACGCGACGCGTAACAGCTTATTTTCAAACAAAGAATGCGGATTTGAAAATTCATTTCATGCAGTCTTGCGTTGCGTATACGCTACACTGCGCTAAATCGTGCGCATTGCAGCATGTTATCATACGTCGATTACGGTAATCAGCGGGTAAGTTATAATATATTTAAATCTTGAATAAAGTTGTGTAATTATCAACGTAAAGGCTGATTGATTCAGTCTTCGCATATCCATAATACTGTGAACAAAAGCGTCGAAGAGATTTTTGTTTTTAAATCGTGATCTGGGTAAAACGGCGAGTAATTTGAAAGAAAAACATTTATTCCGCAGCATTTAGTCTGGCAAACGAAAAAGATGTACTGTAATAATGGATAACGTTGTGCACGATATTTGTAGAAGCGTGAAATTGCAGGAATTAGTAAGATCAAGGTAAAAAATTGTCAAAAATTTACCTCTTCTCAGACGCAGACCGCTAAAATCGCCGGACGATTTTCGACACTCTTTAAAAAGTAATTCATGCAGTCATGACGAACAAGTTTAATTCCTGAATATTAATGCAGCGCGGCGAAAGGACGATGATCCTCCTAATTTTTCCACCCCTTTCCTCCGCCCCGCGCCTTCGCCGTCTCTAAAAGAAGCGTCTTTGCTCTTTGGAGGTTCGGCTACGTCATGCCGTGCCGCGAAAAATGACGTTGGAATATAGTACGAATGCAGAAAAATCAGTATCTGAGCGCGTATTTCGACTCTCTCGGTTTCGTCCGAGTGCGACGATAAGCGAGTTTGGATTGATTGCGAGTCAGGGATTGCAGGTCGCCGTGGTCAGCGGTTGGTCAGTCGGTGGGCGCGCAACCTGCCGGCTCATTTTCCCTCCCAAGTTTAAGTCACGCAAAGATTTCTCGCTGGTGCCTAACTCCTTCCTTGCTTGGTTTCTTGCTTGCATACGTCTTGCAATCGATACTACTCGCTGCGCTCTACGCTGACCACTCGAGAATCCGCGAATGAGTAGGCAAGCCAAAAATTACACCCTCGCGATGACGGAACGTCCATTCGATCCTCGCTCCCTTCACCCTTCACCCTTCATTCTTCGCTGCACCTTGCAATTCCGATGAATCGAATGACTGTGGTTGATATGTTTGCACAGTACGCAATACGCGAGGATTGATTTTTCAGCTTGATAATTATCGTTCCCGCGACGACGAACGGCGGTCACCTCCCCTTAACGTAGTTTTTTAAATACCAATAAAGTCACCCGATGTTTAAACTTGACACCGCTATCGATTCGCGATTATCAACGGCCAAGTTCGCGCACATGATACTTTCTACGGCGGGCCTACAAAGGTTTTCTTCAATCAATTGGGCGAACAAAATTGGGTGACATGGACCTTGAGATTATTTCGAATCTTCTATCACGAGTGAAAATCGTGGCACAAGAATTTACTTCGATTCATCAGTCCATGGTCTGGATGTACAGGGGTATTGGAGAGGCCGGTTAAACGCGAACACCTTCAGCTTTAACAACGTATTTAACGGTAATTGCAGTGTGTAACGGATGCATGTTGGATCCGCAGCTAACCGACATCAGCAACGCGTGAAATTTATAGTGAATTGTTAATAAGCCCACCCTCCGCAGTCGCGGGTGGTTTGTGTCGAGAGGACATGATGTATGTTGATACCGAGGTAAAACGGGACCGCAGACGTGGCAGGGCGGCTTCTGGGATGGCGATAGGCTGCAGGGGGCCAACCATAAGCTGCAGAGGAGGAAGGCGACGGGCCGAAGGAAAGCCAGGCACACCTTCAAAGACACAGTAAAATACAGCGCGATATTCGACCTTGGCCGCACGCGACTTTGCTTGGGTCACTCTCTTACGTACTGCGTCGATTTTCGGCTATGTGCCTCACCGCCATCCACTTCGGTGCCTATAACACACTTTTACACACCATCGACTCACGTGGCGAGGCTCTAGGTGATCGCCGGGCACAACTAAGTTCGCGGGACTGCGTGACACCCGATGTGTACAGGGTGTCGTTCGAACAGAGGTCACGGAACTGACCGAGACTTTGGTATTACAAGATCCAAGGGACAGGGAATAGTTCGACCACTTATAATCGTGATGTTTTCCAAGATTTTGGTTTTCAGGCTAAGATGGCGTGGATTGCGACACACATGCAGATATGGTATCGAGATGAAACTGGCCAGCAATTTTCATTTGCAAATAATGTTTGGGAAAAGTTTTTCAATGGGACATTATGAGCGGTTTTTCATTCTATCAGGACTAAAGAAGTGATCTAAAACTCAGTTTTGAATATCTTGTACGTTGGTGACGAGAAAGCGTGGTTCAAAGTCGCGAGGTGGACTAAACGCGAAGATTTATGGACGCCATGATCCCTCGCTGTCCGCAAGTGTCTGTTACGTACTATTCATTTCCAACGGTACTTAATTCCCGGCTAAGCGTTCGCTCTTTTTCGAAATTGTATTTATCAAGTTTTTTTTTATACATCAGGTAAAAAATTCAAGTCTGTACGACACACCCGAACTGTTTAGTCGTAAGTTGACAAAAAATAAGCAACTGGGTTTGGTAAACGACCAAGAAGAATCATGGCATAGAGTATTTTTGCGACACCGAGTACATAGTCAAGTATGTATATGCAGAAGGGCGGGTAGCCAGAAGTGCGAGGTATAGGGTATACATTTTCTGAAGGTAGGCAAGTCTCTCGGAGATTAGCAATCGGGATCCCTACGGTAGATCGAGCGATAAGGTAGGCGCTAATTCGCGCTACTTATTACTTCAGCTCCTTATGCATAACGATATTTCCACTCGACATTGTGTTAGTGTATAACATCCGTGCGTTTGTGTGTATGTGTGGGCAATACTGGGGGGGGAAATTCATGAAACCTCGCCCTGGAAAAAATCACAGCCAAGTTTGTGGCCTGTCGGCATTTGAAGAAAAGACGTTTTATACTTCTACCAAAAAATTTCCTTTCCCCTTTCTTGTTCGTAACTTATATATCGCAGATTCGCGAGTCTGTTCCAGCTAAACAGTGATGATTCTAATTAGCGTTCGCGACCGCGTGTGCTAAAGACGGCAACGATTCGTTCCAAAAGCAACGACCTTCGCTCAGCTAATGTATCACAGGTAAAAAGAATAATCCCGAGGTCAACCGATCTCGCGATCAAATTTATTAACCCTTTGACACCCCGGCTCGACCCCATCCTCATCCCCCCCACTCTCTCTCTCTCTCTCTGTCTCTCCCCGCGTCGATGCAAATCTGGTCAGGGATCGATAAGCAGCTTGCCCGCTCGTCCTCGGAAGCGAAATGCTTTCCCCACCTGAGTGTGTGTACCTAGTGGGCAGACACTGTCCCGGGGTTAAGGAACCCCGACTTCCGGTCCGGCTAGGCCCTTAGGTTCCGCGCATAAATTTACGGGGCAACAGCAAACTTACATGGGTTCTCCGTTCTGCTCCAGGTGAACCACGTTTCCGCTCAGAGTCTCGATGCCTTGGGGCTGCTTTACCATGTGCATGCCACGTTTCTCCCTCGCGGAAGACACCCCGCGTATCGTGTTAACGCTTACACCAGTGTCCGTTGAACCAGTCGACAAACCCGCGGTCGACCTGAGCGACACCGCACTGCCCATCATTCCGTGGATGTCCTCCGATCGTCTAATCGCACTACCCTGATGATTAATCACCACACTTGAACTGTTACTTCCTACACTCCCCGACACATCCATCGCTGCTCTTATACCGTCACTCTTAACTGTCCGCGCCGAACTTCTTACACTTTCGTCCGAGCTCTTAACACTGCCGGTTTTAGACGCGGCGTGGAGATCTTCTCCCGCAGGCGGTTCCGCAGTCGGGTCAGCATTCTCCTTGGTCCCTTTCACTGTTGGCAATTTTTTAACAGTCATTAGAAGTTGCATTATAAGGTGATGTAGCTAAGATTAGTAACATCAGCTAAGGATGTCCTTCGTGGAAGATGATCGGAATTCTGGTGAAGATGTTGGCAAGGTGACGGGATGATTTTGTCGCGTATGCGGGAACATAGGAAGCCAACAAAAAGGGGTACATCATATACTAGAAAATTGATTATGGGTGTGATTAAGGTAAAGCACTAGCTGGAAGACCATGTATAAGTTCGATAAAACAGACTCTCTTCAAATGCCAAAAACGAATCAGCTCTGCAACGAACAAAAACCTTACCATCAGCGATGACGCGGTTCTGAGCACTGCCCATAGGATGTCGTCCACGGTTCATATCCGGCGTCAAAGTCACCTCGCTGTGTTCCACGTTGGCATTTTTTCCACTTGCATTCACAGCCTGTCCATTATGCGTTTTATTCCCATCGGCATTGTGACCATTGGGCTTGTCGACAACCTGATGCAGGTTCTTTGGGGTCTCATGTTTTGGCTCTCGGATGGGAGAATCAGACGCCACTTCAGGCTTCGTCGTCGCAGCGGATGTTTTCTGGGCCCCGTTGATTTTCGGGGGCAAAGTGGGGGGCGGAACGCTTATGGCGGAGGGCCTAACGGCAGGAGCTTTTTTCCCGCTATCTGGGTTGCGCCGCTTCACTTCAGACTCCTTTTCCGAAGCCTTGCCGATCTCACCGTCGAGCAGCGCCGCCGCGTCGATTTTGAGAGGCTGAGCAGCGGTAACCGTTGTCGTGTTTACGACGCTGGAGGTTCCACTGGCCCCCGAGGACTGTTTAAGCAGCTCAACGAGGCTCGGTTCTTCGGCCTTGGCCTCCGACTGTTGCACAGAATCCTCCACGTTCCCAACGGTGTTTCCTGACGCGTTTTCAGCTACGGAAGTCGCCTTCTTTTCAGTCTTTTTCTGGGGTTTTTCCGCCTCCTGTTTTGGCTCCACCGGTTTTTCCCGCGACGTTTTATCCCCCCTTTCGGCGGTCTTTGTAACTACAAGTTTGGCCACCGAGCCACGCCGCGAGGTCTGGGACATCTGAGGCGCCTTTTTCGGGCTCTTAGCTTCCGATATTGAGTTCTTTTTCACGGGAATCTTTGACGGCGAAGTATCCGGTTGCGGTTTACTCTTCGTCGGTTTGCTCGGCGGCTTCGATCGCGTCGTTGGCGCTACCTTGACGCCACTTTTGGCCGGTGGTGGCGCCACCGAATTCCGCCGCGATTTTACGGGGGATGGTTTCTTCCCGCCGACGTTCTGCTGGCCCCTTCTCTCCGGTGGCTTCGTCGGCGTTCCCTGGATCGGAGAGAGACCCGGCACCTTCAGTGATCCTCGTCGACCCGCCGCCGCCGGCGTCACTTCCAAGTAGTTCTTTGCCGTCATCGACGCACCAACTCGGCGTCCGTACTTCGGAGACCCTCGAACGTTCTCCGTCTTCGTCAACGACACGGAACGGCGTCGCGCAGGCTGCGGAATCAGGCTGCGTTTCGGGCTATTTTGCTGCGATGCCGACACTAGAAATATGCAGTCAGAAATTAATCGAGTTCGTAAATTCGACGACAGATTTACGTATTTACGATTAAATTAAAGAATCAAGATAACCAGCTGGCCAAATGATTTTTTTCAAAATACCAACTGACGATGAAATCGAACAAAGATTTAGTATTCTGTTTTTACCGACATCTTGAAATACCAAAAGATACTTGAAACCAGTTGTTTTACAGTTTGCGTTACTTGAGCATTAATAAAAGCAATTATCCTTACATCGCATTGTTCTTTTTATAACTTTTATCGAAACAAATTCTGAGAATTTGGCATTGAAATTATTTTTCGGTAGTGAAAACTTGTTTCCGAATCAATCCGTACGCGGAGTCTCTTCGGAGTATTAATATACCTACCTCGGGAATTCGACAAAAGAAAAAACGAGCAGAGTATCGTACAACAGCGAGGCATGCAAGCAGGGAACGCAAATTAATGCGATATCTAATTTTACTACTCGCGGTTTTGGTGGTCTGCAGTTATTCAGCCGTAATCTTAGAACCTTCGTTGAAACTTTTCTGACTCACGACTCAATGCAGTTGACGTGGAAAATTCGAGGAGCTAAAACCTGGGCCGTTTTACAAGAACCTCTTTCGGTAAGTCTCATAATTATACAGAATGTCTATTTATTTTTTTAACGTATTCTGGTCAAAAGCTTCAAACGAATATTTTTTACTCCACTTCTAAAATTACAGTTTTCCAAATACGTCTTGTCTCTTTCAAACGTACAACAACGTCCAGAAAAAATTAGTCAAAAGTTTCAAATTATACACTCCAAAATATTTAGATTTAAATAAATCACTAAAACAGAATGACGAAAATTTCCTGATCCTTCCAGGTTTTTCAGATAGAGTGTCATCCCTGCTGAGTTACTAAAATATAGCGAGAAAAAAAAAATTCACGATTTACTAGACAGTTTCAATGCATTCAGAAAATTCATAAGTAAACGGAGCAGAAAACAGAAAAAAAACAATCACACGCCAATTCCAGAAGGTCCTGAGTCTGAAATTTCGGTTTTTCAAAAAAAAAATCGACTAAATTCCCTGATCATTTCAGGATTTTCAGGTTTCCTGACAGAGTGGAAGCCCTGCTGCGTTACTAAAAAATATCGAGAAAAGTTCAACGATTCACTGGAAGGTTTTGGCGCGTTCAGAAAACTGAATGAAAAAAGAAAAAAAATTTACACGCTTATGTCACAAGGTCTAGAGCGTAATTAAGGCGCGAATTTGCATTTTTAAATCCGTCAGGGGTGTGATAAATTGAATTGCACGCACTTCTCCGATCCGGCCGACTAGGACGCCGCGTGTCCTTGGCCTCCGGGGTCTGCGGTCTTGACTGCGCGTGGGGTAACGGGCCCTTAAATCCGCGCCCCCTGAAGGGCGAGGCTCTGCCGGATGTGAGACCGGGCGAAGGGCTCCTGGAGGTCGGAGTCGCTGGTCTGGCCTCGGCGATTATGACGAAGCTTGACCTTCTGCGCGCTCTGTTCGTCGACATCGAGGATACCGCGACCTTGTAGGGTTCCGGAGCCAGCGCCGGGGGCGGTGAGGCTACCCTGAAGACTTCGCCCCCGTCCCCGAGGACCCGGAAGGGTGGCGCGGCCCGCATGGCATCACCTTCCGTCCGCCTCATCGCTGTCCGCTGTTATCTCGTCTCGCCTCTCGTATCCAGGAAAAACCGTCTCACCTACCGAAGGAGGAAATACATTGCCGAGGAAAGAAAATTTGCCGGGGAAATTTTATCGAGGTTTTACAGGGCGATGTCAAGTAAACATCGCGGTATGTTGGATTGCCTACCAATGAGGGGATAAAATATCGGTAAAACAGACATACCGAGTCATTATTACCTTTGTCGAGTCAAGTCGTACAATCACTTTAACGTTAATACGGAACGCGATTGCGAACCGCTTCGGCATAGGTTATAAACAAACGAACAATGGCTTGGCCAAATCCACACAACCTTGCAGCACGGGCAGTTCCGGCTCAATTTCGAGGGATTTAAACGCGCTACTTGCCGATAACTCGGTAGGTTTGTATTACCGATGTTTTTACTCCTTAGTGGTAGGCAACCCAACATAGCAGAGTTTACTTGAAAATATCCTGTATTATTGACGAGGGATTTTGGTGTTCACGTCGAATATAGCGGTGAAAAGAAACTTTACTTAGAAAACTGGAATCCATGAATTCTTGCAACAATTTTTAATTCATGGTAGCAAGTGCCTCGATGAAAAAAATTTAGTCTTCTACAATTGTAAGATAATCCATCGTGCGATTGTACGTATAATAGGAACGTTTTGAAGAAATTTCGAAAAAATATTCGCAACTTTCAAATCGCTCGACTTATTGGGTTCAAATTTTAATCAAAGTCTATTTCGGAGTTTTGACGAATAGACCAAATTTATCGGACAGAAATATTCGTTAAAAGATGAGATAACTTTGAATTGTACCGAACTCTCATCTTAATCAAGTGACAAAATAATAAAGTATATTTTTTAAACGTCGAAAATTGAGGAAAAACAATCCAGTATGTTATAATAGATTTTATGAATTTTAGATCGATGAAAAGATTGTAATCATTTTTTGAAAAAATTGACTAGGTATGTATTGTAATGGTGAATTTTGAAAACCTCGTTTTCTCTTCTCTTTCAATTTTATTGTGATTGCTGTTATGCATAATTTAAAAAATTGAGGTGCTATTAAAGTGGTCGAAAACGAATACAACAACTTACAAAAAAAAAGGTATTGATAATCATTTAAGAACGATGATTAAATTATCACTAAAAATATGTCAAAGAAATAAACCCGAACAATAGTTTTTTTTATCGGTTTTTCAATTTCACGTACTTTTACGTATACGATACTTACAACGGAAAATTTTTGTGGAAAAAAACCTGCAATGTTTTCCTATGTGTAAAAAAAAAAAAAAAAAATACAGCATTTCAAAATAATTAATTCATATTTCTCCATTTCCGTTTATCATACGAACGATAATTACAATTGCAAAAGTGCAATATCCAACTGAATTTCACCCTTTCCAATTTCCACAATACAGATATATTGCGTATGTTCGTGCCTTTTACAATCTGCCGATAATTTGCTCCGACTTTGTTTCAAATGAAAAAGAAGACGAGAACCGATAAATTATTATTTCGACGTGAGCTAGTGAGAT
Organism: Neodiprion virginianus; assembly: GCF_021901495.1. Classification (NCBI taxonomy): domain Eukaryota; kingdom Metazoa; phylum Arthropoda; class Insecta; order Hymenoptera; family Diprionidae; genus Neodiprion; species Neodiprion virginianus. Next base: position 28,644,997 of record NC_060881.1, on the reverse strand, counting down.
GCGAAATTTGAAAAAACTTGTGAAAATTTCCACGTCAACGCGGTTCGAGGAGGGTGCAGACTTACCGAAGGCTGTGTAGCTCTTCCGCGGAAGGAGTCGAGCTGATCCTTCTGCAGGCAACGTCACGCTGACAAGAACAGATCCGCAAGGCATGACATTCACGCTCTCATAGCCGGGGTGACCGCCGCGACGATGAACGCTCGAGTGCCTCCGGATCAGCCTTCATAGGCCGTAATAACTCCGCCGACCAAGACCAGCTCATTATCCCTTCGGCCAGGCTTCTTCTTCCTGCACGCGTGCGTGGAGAGAAAGTTTAACGGTTCAATTTCTTCCTACCTTATTTATTTTGCGTCTTTTTCAAAAAGGTGCGTTCTTTCGTTCGTTTTTCATTTACAATCTAAAAAATGTCGATCCAAGTGTCAAATGTTGCGAAACTATCGAGCCGTGTGTACGAGGGTGGTTTTTGTTGAAAACTTTTTCGAAATTCCATCGAGACACGACCCCCAAATTATTTTTCAATAAATGAATATAATTCTCCTCGAAATAAAAGGGATACGCATATTTTAATTCTAAAAACTCTCGAAAAATTAATGAAGTTTCTCGTTCAAAGTATACACATTTTTACTCAATTTTCGTAGGACTAATTATTTACGAAGAATCTTATAAGCGTGAGAAATCAATCGGCATTGATGCTACTGGTTGATAAAAATATCAGCATCGTCGATTCAATGTTTTACGTCAATTGTCCGCTGATATGAAACTCGTAAAAAAATATGAATTCTAATTCGTTACAGCTGACACGGAATGCTAATATTTTTACCGAATATTAGAATAAATGCTAAATGATTTCTTAGATTGACAGATTTTTTTGTTTTTTTTTTGCAAACGATTGTTCCTGCGAGGAAATATATACTAAAATTGTAGTAAAAACGTGTGTATTTTAATTGGGAAACTTCACAGCTCTTGCGCGAGAGTTCAGAGTTTCAAAAATCGAGATCTGCGGTTTGAAGAAGATTTTCATTTATTTGATCTGCGGGGCGGTCGAATAAAAATTTGAAAAAATCTGAAATAATAACCACTCTAATATTTACACGCACAAATATGTAATCTTGTAAAGTTTTACACCGTTGTTGCAACGACGTCTTATATTATAAGTATTATAAGCAGCTAGAACAGATTTGCAAGGAAATCGTGCAGCTCGCGTGACTTTTTATTCGCAATTAAGTATCAAACGCTACAAACAACTTCGACACGAAAACTTAAGGTACACACAACGATTCGGACCCAGTGCCTGTTATACTCCGAATACACTTACACAGCTCTTTATACACACACGTACAAACACAAAACTCATCCTGCGCGCGTATACGCGGAATGATTATTCATTAATAATTCATTGCAATGCTTGTTTCGTCATTCGTCATTGTCATTATCGTTGTCGTTATTATATTTGGTAATTATTATCATAGTCGCGGAGTTCTGCGTATATTCACGGCCGCATTTTGGTTCTTAATTATTACCAAAGCGCGTGTATGTTTCACAGACGTCAGTTTATCGCAAATTCACGTTACACGCGTTCGCGATACTCGCGTGATTTATTGGCAAAAAGTACAGGGTTCTGGGCATTTTCCATTCGACCTTACAGCGATGATAATTTTATTGAAATCGGAGAATTGAATAATTGAACAGTCGTCTGAGTCCGTTATTCGCAGACCAAAAATGCGGAATGCTTATCCGCGAAACGCCATTTCACTTATTTCTGTAATACCGGTGCCATTGATTAGTCACCGAAAAATATTTGGTAAGTAAAAATTTTCTATAAATTTTCACAAAAATCGGTTACAGTTTTTGAGACAAAAATATATCGTTAAAGACCAGAGTCAAGCGGTGAAATCATTGCGCAAGAAATTCGATAGAGAAAATTTTACTTATTCGATACTTTGATTGAGAAGAAAACGTAGACTCGGAATCAGATCTGAGATTGGTTGTCAGCTGGATTTTTCACGCTGAGATAACGGCTTAAATTCCGGGCATCAAATTAATTAGAGATATTGCTCTTCTGATTAGTTTTTTGTCCGATTTTTGTGAGGATGCTAATTGTAAGTTACGCCGTAGTCATGCGGCTTTGCGCGTGTCGTATCGGAGGTGAAAACCAGAGAATAATTATACACGTGCCTGCGTGATAGCTGTCATAATACCGTAAATACACGCGCAAACACGGAATTGGCATTATCGCATTTATCCCCTTATCGCCGTGATAAACATTTGGCAATTAGTGAGTTTCTTTAAGCTCGTAACTCGTTGAAAGTTTTTTGAATCGCGTAAAAGCCTCGTCGAAATTCTTCGTTGAATAATTATATAATAGAAAACGTAAATTCTTAAATTCTTACTGCACGTTCCGTCGTTTGTTGAAATTTAATGTGCGTGCGCTGAAATTCGAGAGCAAATGTTTACCAGGGTGACCAACTGTCTCTAACCTCAAAAATTTTCACAGTTCTCGCGTATTCGCGTACGTAGAAAAATTTTTAGGTTAGGGACGGTTGGTCACACTGGTAAACGGTTGCTCTCAGATTTTAGAGCATGCGCATTGAAATTCAGCAGACGACGGAGCGTGCATTCGTTAGAAATTCACTCCGTATCCGCGTTCCATCCGTCGTTATTAAGCATCGATTTTTCTCGATGCGTTTGGACTGGAAAAGAAATAAGAAAGGCGAAAGAATTTCCGCCTCGTTTTACCGGACGTAGTATCGTCGGCTCTATTTCCGTCCAAGTGGCGTTTACATTTCTGTGTTAAAGTCAAGTTTAAGCTAATTTTATAAAAAATCGGTGCAGCTGTTCGGCACTCAGTCATTCCCAGACTGGAGTCTCTATGCTTTTGGGTGCATTCCTGTACATGTCGTCTGTTTTCTTTTTTTTTTTTTTTCATTATTTTAAGACTATTGGAATCGTCTTCACGTTGCAGTTTACAAACAATTGTGCAAATCGTACGTTTATTCAGGAGAAAGAAAAAACGGCGCAACGAAAATTGCATATGCAATCGATGCATTAATTATCGCCTAATTGGATGTACCTGCAGCGATTTCTATTTTCTATACGTTACGAAACCACCTTTGCTTTTGTAATTCTGTATCGCTGGAATAAATTACAGCCGCACGCTAATTGTGCGTATTACAATTTATAAATACTGGATTTCGTGTCTAGCTTGGATCGCGCAGATCTTATCGTGGATTTGAATTTCATTTTTCTTCGTATAGACGTTACGCCTGCCGTAGAAGGAAAAATTCATTTTTCACACTCGGCTATAATGCAACACACGCGGGGATAAAGTTGCTCCACTTTTACACACGCGTTATAACTTCTACGTCTAATGCAAATTTTCACAAATTATGCTTACTTAATAAGTACATTTAACGGCTTCTTTTATTACCCGTAACCTCAAACCACGTGTAATTTTTTACAGTTTTCACTTTTATTTTCAGTACGTTACGAATGTAACAGAAAATGCTGTCGGCACTTCCGTTTCCAGTAATTGATTCACTCGATAAATACTGCGAGCCGATTCTTTGTTTAGAATTGCAAATTCACGGGTACGTTCTTTAATAATTTATACAGCAAATATCATCCAATTTGTAAATCGAACGTCCGATTCCCGTGGTGTTAAAAATTATTTTCGACACCGAAGTTCCGCAGGAATTGCAAAGTGTAATATCTTTCACACGCATATAATCCGAAAACAAAACCAGTCGACACTTTTGCCCACATACGAACAACACATCGAACCAGGGATGAAAAATAAAAAAACATTTCCACACTCAAACACAACGATACTAAAAATGATCGTACAAATATAATTACCAGTAAAAAAAATCTCGCTTCTTTCAATCGCAAAAGTAACGAAGATTGCACGCTGTTAGAAACGCGGTGTTGAATCAAACACCGAAAACATTCTACAGAAGTCCAGACAATTTTATTTTAGATTTTAATACCACTCGGTGTCAATAATCGAACGATTTACACCGACGATATTTAACCTTGCACTAATCGGTTTGGACTTTTATCTGTACCGTGAATATTTCCCACGTAATCACGTGGTTATGAATAATTAAAAAACAGTGAAAGCTGGAAGAATAAGTTCTCCGAGCGACGAAAGCTTTCAATTTCACTGCACCGGAGTCGAACTGTTCAAAGCCCGAAAGCATCGCATACATGCGATCGGTTTCCGAAACGACGTTTCAACCCCGTGAAAAAGCTTTCGCACGTCACTCGATCAGTGGCGGACGGAAATCAAAGATCTTTCGAAAATAAGCTCTCGTTCACGAGGCGAGGATCGCGCTAAGGTGATGGAAAATGTAAAGGCAGAATGATCGAGCGACTGCCTTCTCGGTCCGCGGTCTCCGGTCTTACTGAGAGTTTCACCCCGTGTTAAAACTTTTCTCCCCCTTTTCATCCGCACCCAGAAAGCCGTGAGCTTTCGCGCCGACAGCGCCGCGTACCTTCTGCACGCTCCGTGAGTGAAGCGGGTATAACAGAGGCGATATTGTCGAGTGATTTCCTTTCCTTTTGTGTCCAGTTCTGAAAACCACCCCTCTTTAACCCCGCGCCCACGATACAACACATACCTTAATTAAACCCACCCTCGGGATCAATTCGCGAACCTCTATGCACGCCTCCCGATATTGCAAGCTTCGGGATTGTCGTGCAGATATTTTCTTGAACTTGGTGTGAAGATTTTGTCACGCGTTAAAAAGCAGAGCTCGACACGTTCTTGAAACGGTTTTACCCAAGTTTTTTTCTACCACCCTCCGCGAAATCTTACCTTTTTTGAAATATCGGCGATTAGGATTCTTCGACTTCAAATCAAACGGCGACATTGTATTTTTTCGCTACAGGGTTATGGATGTGAAAATTATCACTAATTGTAAGGTGCGGGGCTAGTTTGTCGTTTTTCAATTCGATGTTTCTTGGTCTTTTTTCTTTCGTACTTCGTCTGATCAAAATTTTTTTTTCAAACAACCCACGGTCATTAATTGATCATTAGAGTCACGTATTCTCATCGATAATCTGTTTCTCAGTATTCACTAAAATAAAGCCAGTCTCATTTTCAGTTGAGAGGTTCTTTAACTTTACGGAACAAGAGTCGCTACCGCAGAGAAGAAAAAAAACTGTTCCACTTTTAATTTTTCGATCCTATCGCCGACAAAGAATGTAAAACTTTCATAAAAATTTCAACCAATCCCAGGATGAATAATGTTTCAGTTTTTTTTTTATTCTTTTTTTTTTTATCGCAGAGATGTATAAATTGTAATAAAACATGACGTTAGACGAACTTCTAGACTTGGAACCTAATAAAATCACACAAAAAATAAAATTGCCAAGAAATTTCTTTTAAACTAATTTTTCTATCGTTAGCAAAATTTTTATACAACGAGAGAAATTTGTAGTTCCGGTTACGCGGTACCTCGTTTTTCGTAATTCCAACGATATCTAAACAGTTTTTTTTTTCAACGATACTCGTTCTACTCAATTTTTCCAATTACTGTGCCAAGTGAAAATTTTCTCAGTGTAAAACAGGTCTTGAAACGGCGTAGACCGTATAGCCGAGACTCTATTTCGCATATTAATATATATATATACACAAGATTGATTCACTCACCGATATATATCGCGTAGGTGAGATAAAGATCAGGGTTTATTTCGAAGTCAGGTTACAGCTCGCTCGTACACCCGAACGTTTCGTCATAGGATAAGCAGCGCGGCGAGTTCGTCGAAGAACTGAAATGCGAGTATATTATGCAGCATGCAGCTTTCTTCCCCGGCGGCACTCGGCGCCATCGTGCAGCCTTAAAGTCTTAATTTAAAGCAACTTGGGTTATTTTTAAAAGCAACTTTTTTCCCCGAACCGAGCGCTTCCGCTTTTCCGAATCTACCGACGTCGCAGCCGCCCCTCGTTCGTAATAATCACAAAGCTAGCGATGAAAAGCACGGGGAAAACAGCAAAAGTAAATGACGAGAAGTAGAAAGTCGATTTGGTAAATTTTTGTAAAATCAGGGGGTGAAATTTTGCGGGAATAGGAATTAAGGGGTTAGGTGGGTTTCAAAATTTCAAAAAATCGAATTTTTTTTTTTTTTTTGCCTATCTTATAATTGAATATGTTGAGAATATTCCTTTAAAATTTTAAAACGATCCGAGTCATATTCTAAGAGATATAGCCTTTGGATGTTTCACCCATCAGGCTATAACCAAGCGTGACGCAGGTATATGGAGGTTGTCTGCTGCAAATCAAGAAAAAAAAATTAACGTGTGATGAAAATAATGTTGAAGATACGACAGATGTTACCGTGTCAGGTGATGGCACGTGGAAAAAACGTGGGTTTGCATCATTATACGGTGTAAGTACGATTATTGGCTACTATTCTGGAAATCTTCAATCGCGTTTTTCTCGAAACTACATTTTTGAAATCGGTAGTCACGATTTCTCGAAAACTTATGAACCGATCTCTTTCAAATTTTGCACACTTCTTCAAAATAACATTATCTCGTGCTTGAACGAAGGAATTTTTTTTTTTCTATTCCGAGTAATTTTTCAAGGCCATGAAGGGTGAAAATTTTACTCAAAATAAGGGTTTTTTGTTTTCAACGTCGCCAAAAATGTAATTTTTGTTTTTTTTTTTTTTCCTTCGTCCAAGCACGAGTTTTAAACATCTACTAACAGAAAATTTTTGGTTTTTGCATTTCAGATGAATCTGTCATGAGTTATCCTGACTACGCCGAGAGAACTTTTTTTTGAGGGTTCATAGCAGACGACGTGTCCACGCCTTAATTTTCAATATTTTTCAACGAAAATTTCACAAACTACTCATAAAATATGTATCTTTTATGTGTTAAATTGATGGAATGAAATATTCTGTTGATTGAATGAAAAAAAATTCATAAAAATGTACCTATTTTGAGCTTTTGAAACCCACCTAACCCCTTAAGGGAGAGAATCAAGCTGAATTATTAACGGTTTCTATCCGATATAGTAATCGGCGGTAACGGGCTGTTTGCGTAAATAATTGGCGACTGGTTGCGAGGGGGGAGCGAGGGGCGAGAAAATAACGAAGGTCCTTCGAAAGAGGACAAGGGATGTAGGTCGCGGAAAAGAAGGCGGTTTGCGTATCTGCAGCCCCCGATCGCGCCCCTTTTTTTCTGCCTCTCTCACACTCGCGTCCGGTTTTTATAGCAGAAGAAGCGAAATAAAGAAGACGAGAAACGCAGTGTAAGATGTACCAGAAATGGTTGATCAATTTTTCACGATTTATCGAGTGAAATCGATTGTATTTCACCGCAATCGATCTTTCCTTTTTACTTCCATGAACGATGCGATAAAATATCAATTTACGCGATTGGATTATTATTAATTATTATCATTGTTTTACTTACTAAGCACCTGTTTGATACAATAAGTGAAAGACGAATGAATTTTTTTCATCTGAAATTGAACAATATTTTTAAATGAAATTATTAATTGTCAAAAAAAATTTCCGCGATTAAGACTGTATAGTGAAATTTACGAAATTTTTGTTTCGTATGCAACGTTTTAAAAAATTGCGAAGTATTCGATCAATCGGCTAATTTTTAACGATTCAATCGAGTCGTGTTCGATTATTTTTTGGACTCGATCAATCGATGGATCGATTATTTTTAGCTTACGAATTTAATAGATTTTAAAAACTATTTGGAAACGATTTGGAACAAAGTGTCGATATATAATCGTTTATTTTATAATTCCGGTACCTTTGATCTTTGTATTTTCAATGAGATATTCGTAAAGCTTGCGAATGTAATAATTGGCCAAGTACCGAACGATCGACTTTCTCACAGTAAAATTGATAGCAAACGTTGATTCTTGTCCAAACAATCTCCTCAGATTTGTCAAAATCGTATCGATAATGACGAAATTTTCGAATTGAACTGATCTTCTCAACTTTTCTCCCGACATTTATGACCTCGAAATCTTTTTCACGTTACTACAATCCTATCGTTTTACTTTCGCCGTCTTTACGTACCCGAATAATATTCACTATAGTATCCTTGATGCGTGCAGATCGGAGCTTTGCGAAAATTGGGGTGACCGCTGAAGGACTTTGACCTACACCTGCACCCCTTATCCTCGTAGAATATCTCATTCGGCCAGCCATAAGTATAAGTGCTTTCAACACTTTTCGCGTTTTAGTTTTCCAATTTCCGAGCTCAAATTCTCACTGCTCGAGTTTTTTTTTTGCTTTTTTTTTGCTTTTTTTCTTCGTGATTTTAAAAGCTACCGTTCAACGTCGATTCGATCCTTTATTAGACAGGGAATAACGGTGAATAAAGAATAATAACTTCTGTTGACAGCGATGAGTTTTTTTGTTTTCACGAGAATTTTTAAAATTAGCGTTAAAAATTTATCGCAATTTAGAATTGTCCGATGGAAATGTTGTACCTATTGCAATGTGAAAATTACGGATTCTGGATGAAATCGTTTGAAATTTGACGCGACAGATTGACGATTAAAACTGTTACTGATATCCTAAAAATGAAACGAGCATACGTGAGTGACGTCAATTTTTTTCTTCAAAATTTTGGGGCGAGGTTGAAATTCTGGAGACGCCTAATTCTGAGTTATTTGGTGACGAAACTTGAAGCAAGGATGTCAAACTTTTACGAAACAACAAAGTTTTAATTGGTAGGAAAAATCAAGTTGCGATAGAACAAAGTTTTAAAAAGTAACGTTCCGAGGGTGCAAATTCCCGAAAAATAAAGTTTCGATAAAGTAAGACTTCGATAATTAAAATACACTCACACAGCGTAGTGAAGAAATCCGGAAAACCAAAAATCGGGAATGACCAGGATTCCGAGAATAAAATTGTCGGAATTCCAAAACGAAGAAAGATTAAAGTGTTGAAATTTCAGCAAGCCAAAAGTTCAAAAATCTCCGCTGATCCGGAATTTCGATGTTGCAGATTTTTAAATCTTCTCATTTTTGCACTTTCGGAGCTTTGATTTTTCGGAATTTTGCCCTTTCGAAACTTTGGGGGTCGAGTTTCGGACCATTCAATACTTGGATGTTTCGTCAGAGTTTGGTTTCCGCGCTTCAAGATTCGGCACAAAAAATTCGCAATTCGGCTCTTTCGGATATTTTCAAATTCGGAATTTGAACCCTGAGCTTTTCATTTCAACTTTGAGCCATCGTGTTTCCGACCAATTAAAACTTTGTTATTTTATGAATGTTTGATTTCCATACTTCGAGATCCGCAATAAAAAATTCGAAATTAGGCTCTTTCAAAACTTTTCAAATTCGTAATTTGAACCCTGAACTTTTCATTTCAACTCTGAGCCGTCGTGTTTCCGAACAATTGAACCTTTGTTGTTTCGTAAAAGTCTGATTTCCGTATTTCAAGATACGCCACAAAAAATTCGAAATTAGACTTTTTCGCTTCTTTTCAAATTCAAAATTTCAACCCTGCCCCAAATTATCTAAACAATAGTATTATAAAAATCGACGCCCGCGCCGAACATTTACTAAGAAATTATTTCCCAGTGGTTAAAGTAGGACAGCTCGGTTTAATTATAATATACCTAATATATTCAAGGGATGTTATTTGAAGAAGTTGAGCGGGGTTTGTTGGAGGGGGTTTAAAAGGCGACCCCGTTGAATTTTTGAGTGCGTGCGGGTTAGGAAGAATCATTTCATGTGCAAAGGGCACGCACGTACACGCAAATAGAAAACAGGTGAGTATTTAGCGACGCGACGTTCCGTTTAGTGGTTTCCACCCCTTCTCCTTCATCCCCCCCCCCCCCCCCCCCCCTACTCGGGTTTAAAACTCGGTTCGCAGGATGGATCGCGCGAAATTCATGCCCGGCTTGGAGAAAACACGCGAAACTAGATTCAGGCCAAAATGATAAGGTCCTCGGACGCCGCGCGAATAATCCCTACATTCGGGTTCAACATAGGTATAACACGAGGCAAGAGAATGTATAATTATTCAACACGTTCACCCTTAAGGGTGGAAAACCACGAGCGGCGAGCTTCGAAAATTTAGAAGCGGCTGCGAAACTGATTTTTATCTTTGTTTTACGTACGAAGATATTGTGCAATAATTTTCGGGGTAAAAGGACATCCGGGAAATCGTGAGGGTGGTGAAAAAAAAAAACCAAAAAAAAAAAACACGGAGTAATTTTTAGCGCTGTTTTCCGTAAAAGTTGTAGAGTTAAACATCCTGCGTCGAAATTGGCCTCAGACGTTGATTTTCGTCCATCATTTACGAAGTGACGACGAATTCCGCGAAATGTCAGAAAATTCTAACGTTTCAGATTATTGAAATCAGGATCTTGTTTAAAATGAAGATTGCAGTTTTCTCGTGTATTATTTACCAAACCGCTTCGTAAAGTACGGTGAAAAAAATGTATGTTACGTGTTATAACCTATAGAATGATGTGATATTTTAAAAAAAATTTTATCACACCTAAAATGAACGTAAAGAAAATTTCATACTTTTCGCGTTTGTCAAGATTTACGTATTTTTCCACGTAATTAACGCTTCATCCAAGGTAATTTCAATATGAGAAGGGTATTTAGATTCAACTCAAATAACAGCTCAAATTGGTGTAACTTTTAACCCGTAGTATTACTGCAATGAATATGCCTCTCATTATTATACGATATGACATATACATTTTTTTTTAAATATATTCTCAATCGTTTAATAAGCTTAATATAACTAATTCATTTAGCTATTTCTAAAGAAAATTTTGCAGGAGCGTGAAATTAACTTTTTTTTATCATATCACGTGGGAATGTCTGCTTTCTTGTTGTTCTCGGTGTGTAGAATATGAGTCGTGTGGTTATACGATTGAAAGTTTTGAATTTATTCATTCATGGAAATGTTTTTTTTTTTTATTTCAATTAATTTTGATGCGTGTATTAAACTTAGTCAGTTGCAAGATATACGGATACACTTACAATTAATAACGAAATCGTACAACATATTAATCATTTTGTAAAGGTACTGGATATATAAATACGTTGTACGTATAGCTATATTATTGAGCTGTGCGAAGGGCAATTTAGGTACCGGAAATTACAAGTTTATACAGTTTCGTCGTCATAATGAAAACGGGGCTCGATTTTTCACCAAATTTAAGCCAAGAAAAACAGTCTAGTCATCGCACTGCTGAAACTCGTGATTCAGAAATACGTTCTTGTAACATACGTGGCAAAGTAATGCGTGCAAATACGAAACTTGTTACGAAATTTCGGTCGAATCGTGTCCCGATCAAATTCGAAATTTTTATGGTTATATAGAAATAATTTTTGTTAAAAAAAAAAAAAAAAATGTGGGGTTCGACGGTAGTTGAAAAACCTGATGAATTGAAAAAGGTTTAGAGAGCAATTTTCTTTTTTCTTTTTTTTTTTAAAAAACTTTAAAAAAACAAAAATGGCAGAGACAGCCTTTTTCATTTCTCCTCTTGAATTATTCCGTTCCATCGGTACTTTGCATACTTTATGCAGAGTATAAAAGAAATACGCGCAGTTACGAGTAGATTCAGGGTTTAGCTGCTGCTTAAGAGGGCAAGGCCATATTCATTCCTCCATTCATTACGCCTTCGAAGGCTGTTTGCTGACTCCGAATTATTGGAACATTAGCCTGATTGGAGTACGATGGGCTCGGCCCTCGGCTCTCCTCGCTTCTTGCCGCATTCCGTGTGATATCAACCGATATTCCTCTTATAACCACACAATTCGATACTATCCTCAATTTATTCCACCGCACGAAACCCCGCCGTTTCCTCGCTAATCACCCATAATTAACAATCCACTCGTTACAAATGTATCCTCGTTCTGATTATCCGGCATAATCAGTACCGTTTATTTTTTAACAAGAAGGCAAACTCGGTTTTTTCGGCCCGAGCGTAAGTTTGCGATACGAAACGTACGTTAAGTCGAAGATGAATATTGCAAATACGCGAGGCGAAAAGATCGTCGCCTCCTTTGTTTAAGCACGAAATTGAGGTTAGGGTCGCGTAATGACAGATTAGTTCGCGACGGCGCATGCGCATCAACTCCTGGGACTGGAAAGTGATCTTTTCTGCACTCCGCGCATGCGCATTCGCAGTCTCGCTCTACCGTCACAGAAACGGATACTTTGTTCACGGAAATCACGCATGGAAAATTGCGTAAAACATGCTCGCGTTATATAAAGGACAGTTTTATTTATTTAACTTCCATTATTTTCCTCATTCGAAACATCAACGATTACAAGCACTGCGTATAGAAATTTTGAACAGTTTACCTTTTTTTTGCTGGTTTTATACATTAACAAACAAAAAAAAAAAAGAAGAAAAATAGCGAAAACTTCGACAACTTTTCCACGAATCCTATAAATTTTTTCTTCAATCATCGCAAGGAGTGTTTGAGATTATTTGTTTTACATTCACATTGTACATGTATTGTTTGTATTTTTTTTTTTTTTTATTATTGTTTATCTTTCATTTACATACAAATATCTTATAGGTATATGTATAGCATATGTATAGGTATCCATCCTTGCCAAGTGAAACAATAGTCAGCAACGCTCGCGCGCATTTTCAATAATATTAATAATAATGATAATAATAATAATAATAGTAGTAAGAATTATAATATTAATTATAATATTGTTTTCACTTTTTGCGGTGGACATCCAAGTACAAGGTACGAAATATTTATACGCACCGAGCGCGATAATAATAATAATAATAATAATAATAATAATAATAATAATAGAAATCATCACTATTACGTAATACGTCGTTATTACTATTATATGTATATGTTGTATTATATAGGTATAATATTGTAACGTGTATATATGCGCGGCTTTTGCGGGTTCCGCCATGATTTCCGGTCTCGCAAAAAGACGATATTTCGTCATTAATATTATCACCTCGTTAATTAATTTATATATAGTTTGCGTTGATAATATAGTTTATACACACATCGAAACCTTGCAGCATATAATTTATACGTATACATGTAAATTATATATTTCATGTATACATGTATATATGTATATACACATTCTCTTATTATACTTAATTATTGTTAATTACACGATAATTGTAACATCGTTACACGAAATAATTTTTTTTCACGCCCACGTTACGAAAAATATGTGAAAATTTTATTCAATTATGATATTGTTTATCGTTACTATACATGTATGGAGGAAATATTTAAATCACCGTGGTGAATGTTGGACTATGATCCCGGAGAAAAAAGTTATTTGCTAATTAATTGGAATATCGTAAATACGGCTATTGAAGATTGTGATTGTTTATAAATATCGCTATCGTTCGTTACGAAATTTTGTAAAAATTTCTAACCGCGCCCTGAATCTTAAATTACATTATTTATCGACGCAATTTGATCAGAAAAAAAATTGAACAACAATTCGTGTACAGTTACAAATCACGAACGAAAGTTCATATAATCTTTATCCTCTGACAGAATTTAATTCACGCGTGATTCCTGTTTTCAGATATTTTTCCCGACTTGAGATTATAGAATAGGGCGTGAAAATTGAAAAAAAAAAAAAAAATATTGAAAAATTAAATACTCTGTTCGATCAAGATTTCATCATTATTTACATCGTGATTCGCCATCACGTTCTCTTCAGAATCTAACAATCAGTTTATCTTTCTTATCACGCTATACGCTAAAGGTGTTTATTTATTTATTTAATTATTTCTTCTTTACCGTGATTCTCGGTTAACGGAATCTTATTTCATCATCAACAGAATAAATCCTTACTTTATTTTTCATGTTATCGTCTGTCAATTTTCTCCGTCAACCAAGATCCGAATGAATTCGATGTATGCCACGAGAAATTTGGAAAAAAAAAAAAATAAGAAGCCGAAAAATCAAATCCTTCATCCGTCGTCCAAAAGACAATAAAAAACAAACAATAATAACATATCCACGCGTGTACTGCGTCCTTTTTTTCTTCTCTCTCTCTCTCTCTCTCTCTCTCTCTCTCTCTCTCTCGTTCCGTCCGTGAAATAAACTTAAGCCCCACGGTAAGTAAAGCTGATTTAGGTCGATTTCCATATTTTGTATTTATACGCGTTTTGAATGAGACGAAACCACAATTCGATTCACGAATTACTGTATTAATTTTCTTACTACACCGGCGATATCAAATTTTACAGTTACAAGTATATTATATACGTATGTATATATAGTATCTTTTGTACGCACGCGGTTTCATTCACATATTTAGCATACCGAGCAAGCACAACAAACGGCAGTGTGATTTAAACGTCAGCCAGTTACGACTCGAAATACGCTCCTTGGCAATTCGTCCATTGATTAAATAATTTTACAACGATGAGTAGCCATTTTTTTTTTTTTTTTTTAAAGTTGTTTTTTTTTGTTGTTTCACTTTTCACATATATCAAATTTTGTATTTTCATTTTTTTTTTTTTATTTCTACACACACACGCACACACACACACACATATATATATACTTTATATTACGATAATAATAATAATAATAATAATAATAATTAAAAAAAAAAAAAAAAAAAAAATGGCAACAATTTTCAATATATATATATATATGTATATATAGATATATTCATAATATCCATAATACGTTTGTCGTCGAAACGATATTGGAAAACGATGAAAAAAATTCCTTCCAAAAAGCTGTAGATATGCATACGTATAATCGCTGGGAGGGCAAATATTTTTTTGGCGATTTTTCATCTTACGTTCCACTTTTGTTCCACATTTTTTTTTCTCTTTCGTTCTTAACCGTAATCATAAACCGATCTTTCAGTATGTTGTATAAAAAAAAATAAAAATATAAAAAAAAAAAACACAAAACAGAGAAAGCAAAAAACTGCAGGCTCATTGTCTCCGACCGCGACTCGCGACAAATTTTCAATTTCCTGTTATAATGTATTCATAATTTTTATTAATAATAATAATAATAATAATAATAATAATAATAATAATAATAATAATAATAATAATGACGATGAGAATAATTAGAATTTTGAAGTAATAGGATAATGCAAAGTTGTTGGTCTTAATCTCTACGTTCTAGGTATATTTTCATATCATATATCTTAAATAAAACTAAGATTTTCAACCATCGTTCACCGTGGAACACTAAATATTTATATTATACATGTATAATGTATTATCATTTATTTAATTTGTCGTTAAATATTAAAAACATTCTTAATACTCGTAGGTCCACTTTATGTGTTACGTGTGTTTTGGGTTTGCGTGCGTGCGTGTGTGTGTGTGTGTGTGGTTATTATACTTAACAATTAATCACAATATACTTGTATGTATTGTATTGTATACGTAATATTTATAGTGTATATAAATGCCTTCTAATACTAGCTGGGCCTTTCGCTGTTGTGTAAGGAAAGGAAAAAAAAAATAAAAATACAAAAATAAAAAAAATCGAATGCCAGTGTACAAAATGTGCGTATAATGGCAAACTGGAGAAATACTTTACGCAACAGACTTTTGTATTCTTAACATGTGATATTGTTAGTAATAGTAGTATTAGTAGTAGTAGTAATAGTTAAAATAACAACAACAACAACAACAACAATAATAATAATAATAGCAACAACAATCACAATAGCGATCGGTCGATCGAATTATAAATATTCATAGATTATCGCGGTAACGCGTGCATATTAATTAAATCCATTTATATTCTAGCGTGGAATGAAACGGTTTTACTCACGGATTTCATACCCAGTCCGGCAACGATGCTGAAATATAAAATATCATCGTTATCGTTGCTGTTACTATTATTGTTATTGTCATTATTGTTGTTGTTGTTATTATAATTATTATTATTATCATTATAATTGCAAAAAATTGCGAAACAAAACAGTGCTATTTAAAATTCTAGACGAATTTCTGCCGTTTGTATAAAATAATAATCGTTATGATATATTTGTAATGTAAACATATGCGTGTCTATGTATGCATAAAATTAATACATATTTTGCCTCGTTGCGGAAATATGCATAAGTTTAGATGGAATACAGTCAAAGAGAGATGTGATATTCTTCGATTTATACGAAATGGAATAACTTTGTTCAAATTTGATCGAAAATAACGAGTATCCTTCAACATTCGACGATATTGCTTTTCAATGTTGTTTTCAATTTATTTCACCCCGTTTTCGTTTCAGGGCGCAAATATTCGCAAAATTCGAGACTCTTGTTTCGTAAAAGTGTGAAATCAGGTTTCTCGTTCAAAAACACTAGACGAACGGAAATTTCGTTATTTCGAAGTGATTGAAGTTAAAAAAAAAAAAAAAAATCAAAATTTATAAATTACAGTGGAAAATTAGTACAATAGAGATATATATATATATGTATATATCATCCTAGTATGTATTTACAAGAGAATTAGATCAATGATAATTCAGTATAATATATGCGTTGTATAAAAATGTCGAGAAAAGAAATAGAGAACAAAATGACAAAAAATTCAAATAACATAATGAAAGTTTTAGCAATAAAAAGTTGTATCACTTATCGCCCGTAACGCTGCGCTGCGTTAAACAACTAATTATAAAATAATTTCTTAATATTGCCGTATTAAAAATTTAACATAGTCATTGCATTCAGGGTTAATACAAATTAGGATAAGTTAAAAACGTAATTTCATTAACGATACAGCTCGGGGGTTTGAGATGGTCGAGAGATACCGAATCGCCATAGATTTACTGGATTTAACTAAATACCATTTTACACCTCGGACTAGAAACGTTTTTTGAATCACCAAACGAAATAAGAAATAGGTTGAGTTGATGAGGGAAAAAAAAAAAAAAAAAACAATGGTATTTACAGTCGATCAATATTTTAAATTCTCTTAAAAGCTAACGTACAATATTATTACGGTTGTTGTTGTTATTTGTTTTTTTTTTTTTTTTTTTTTTATACAAACATAATAACCGCAACGCGCGTATCAATTCAATGGCAGCTGGCGCGATCTAGCAATTACAATACTTATTGTTAACTAATTAAATATAGGAAGTTTTCTTTTCTTTTTTCTCTTTTTTTTTTTTTTTTTTTTATTTTTTTTATTTTCAATCTCTTTTCAACGCACAATCCGGCAAAACTTATGGAAAAATGGCAATCGCTGAGGAAAGGAGAAGAAAAGAAAGAAAGAAAGAAAAAAAAAAAAAAAAAAAGAAACTAATCATACAACATTCTCACCAACAAGCCGACCAGCCTTTGAGTTCGTTTGTTCGTTTGACACTTTTGTCGTGGAATTTACTATACATATAATTATCGTGGAATATAATTTACTTTCTCTTTAATTTTTTTTTTTTTTTCTTGTTGTTTTTCTTTTCGTTTTTTTTTTTCAGGACAAAACGGCAAACACGTACGAAAGTACGATAATAAAACTAATTATGATATTATCAGTTAGGATTTATAAAAGTATCAAGGTTGAAAAATCTTTTGTCAATAAAATCGGCGGAATGATTACAGCAAATTTTTCGCTCGTACGTACGATCTCACGTATGCAGAGTGTATTATCACACTATGGCATTGTCCTTTTTGTCCACCTCCCGTCGCTTCAACGTTATTCACATCACAATAATATACAGCGATAAAATATCTATATAAACATTCAACCGAACGGTCAGTTTCACATGATCATGATAAAACCGTTGTGTCGTAAAATTTCACAAGATAATAATTTAGATGCTCGATTAACACCGCGTATTGTAAGAGAAAGAAAAAAAAATATATATATATATGTATATATATATATATACTACAATTTGCATTTTTTTTTTGTGGGTATAGGTACTTTTGGTTAAATGAGAAAATGAGAATTGAAAGAAGATTTAAGAAAAACAATTGCTAAAAATTGATTAGCGAATAGATTAAAGAACTATTCGCGATTAATGTTACCATTATCATTACAACTATTATCATTATCATTATTATTATTATTGTTGTTGTTGTTGTTGTTGTTGTTGTTATAATTATTACAGCATCACGATTTATGATTGTTATCAATTACAAAAACTGCCAATCGGTAGGTAATAACTTATATGATTACCGAAGAGTTGAACGGGTGCTGTTATAATCGTTTTTTTGTTGTTTTGTATTCTTTTTTTTTTTTTTTAATCTTACGAATGTCAATAGGTCATTATTATTACTAACGTATGGCGCGTATTTAATTTTCACGATACAATTGTACAACCGACTTGTTACGTTTGGTTTTCTTACATTTCTTAATTGTTTAGAAAAAACTTTTCTTCTCTTTTTTATTTATTTATGTATTTATTTATTTATTTTTGTCGGAATTTCGTTTCACCTGCGATTTTCTCACATCATCCAACGGTCATTGTTATTTTTTCAGTCATCGATAAAATTACGTCTATAAACAATTTGACTATTATAATATAATGCGTAACCCAAGGCAGGGATTATTTATCGTCTAGTCGTAAATTATACATACGTATATATATATACATATATACATACATATAAATATATGTACGTGTATATATTTTATATATATATATGTGTATATATTTTTATACACGTATCAATACAATTGAATTATATGTATATTGTATCAGTCAAAACTTGCGTTTCATTGCAACGAATTATTATCATCGTTATTCGAAGAAGAAATACGTTAATTTTTTCTCCTCAATACTATTTTTTTTTTTTTTTTAAACTTTGCATCTAGCAAATCTGTGGTGTCGTATCAATTCTAGGAATCTACGCGGAATTAGCGGCAAATGAAACTGCGATCAGAGGCTTGAAACATGGAAAATAGGAAAACCTTTGAAAAACGAAAGACATACGAAAGATATATTGAATAAAATAATGAAACACGGGTAATAAAAAACACTCGGATTATGACTGCGACAAGTGTACATCTTGCCATTTCGGTTGAGGATAAAATTGCAAATGTATCGCGGCTTAGAAAGTAGATTTAAAATCAATATAGAGAGATAAAATAATTTTCGAAATGTGATTATTTCTGAAGTATATCACAGATACCACAGATCTTTACTGACTTTGATCCCTATTAAATGTACGTCAATGTTCACAGCTCGATTACGTCGTGGAAGGGCGGGCGGAGGATATGACAGCGCGTCTAGCGATTAGGTAATTCAAAAATTTATGCGCCTACGTGTGCGTTATTTTTATCCTTATTTTTTTTATCATCAAGTATCATTTAATGATCTCGAATTGATATCTAAAACTTGCGTAAAATTCGACGTGTCTGGTTGATATATATTTTTTTTGTTTTAATTTATTTCTTTCTTTCATTTTTTTTTTTTTTTTTTCACTCAAATTCTAAACGAAGAGATAAATTGAGCAACTGATCGATATCCTTTAATCAGCAAGACAAGTTTAAGTAGACCGAACGTCGTTCATCCTGAGCGTGAAGGAAAAAAAAAAAGTATTTAGTTCACAAATATATCAACCATCGACGTTCCCGATTTTGAACTCTTTCACGAGTTTACACGAACGCACAAATTTTAATACGCGCTTATATACCCAAGTCGGTGACAATTGATTTCATAATACGAAACTTACGATAAAATAAGAATATAGTTACCAAAAGCAATCGAGTCCAGACTTATTTTTCTTTTTTTTGTCTTTTTTTTTTGGGGGGGCGGGGGCGAGGGGGACAATTACGTAAAACCGTAGATTTTTGCAGTGTCGGTGATCGAATTAAGGAGAAAAAAAATTTGTGGTAGATAAATATGGTGATCGCGGTACACGTTGTTTACGAAAAGAAAAACCTTCGTTTTAGACGCGACAGAAGGTGTTTCAGGCCCAAAATAATGGACGACAATGAGCAGCACGCGTTATTGCGACGATTATAAGTGTATCGTTAATTATTATAGGTAGGTAGATACCTATTTTGTTATATCGACCGTAAAGGCAATATACATACATACGTGTAGTTATGTATATGTATAATGTAAGAGACGTAATATACTAATTATAATTTAATTTAATTTAAGTTAAGTTAATTTAAGTTAATTCAAGGTACTTATACATACAAATGGCTGATATACATGGATATTACTACATCGTGTATGTATCTCTCTCTCTTCTTTTCTTTTCTATTCCCGTTCATTCGCTTTGTTCTTCCAACAATATCTTCTATTGGTTACTTTCTCCGTTGTTTAGTTTTGTAACTTCTATTCTGATTTTCTTCGGTTATTTTTTTTTCCCCCCCAATGTAAGTCTGATGAAAATCGGTGTCTTCCGCGCTTGTCGATGATGAATTTCTTACTTTTAACTTATTTTTTTTTCTTCATTTCTTATGTGGTTTTTTTTCTGTTTTAGTTTTTAGTTTTTTTTTCTTTTTTTTTTTTTACTTCAGTAGAATCCATTTATAAATATACCGTAGAAAATGAACCTTAAGATAAATCAGGCTGACTTTACCTTCTGCTCAATTCCGACCTGAGTGCTGAAAAATAAAATAAAAGTCCCACATTCATCGAATTCCTTCATATATACAGAATAAAATGAAATTTCTTAATTTTTAGCGAAGAAAAGATTGATGATAAATATAGATATTGTTGTAATATCCTTGTCTCTTTCCGTACACGTCGAGAATGCCTAAAATTTGAAACATACCTTCGATTATCTCCTGTTTCATCTTTTGAAACTCTCTACGAACGTCCTTGATTATTTCAGCCTTAAATGCCTCCATTTCTTGGGCGGACAACGGCGTACCTTCGTTGACTCCGTTCACCTTGAGCAATGTGTCTTCCGATGCGGAGCCGAACCTCTTGCGAGCTGACTTTGGGGATTCGGCGCCATTCGCGAATTTGTTATTCGACGAATTGTTCTTATCCCAGGTACCCTTTCCCGGCGAATTCTCTGGCTCCTGAAAAGAAAATTTCACCGTCTGGTCAATCTCGACAAGTGAATTCAAGGCTGATCTTACAATTTTTTTCAGAATAAAGTAAGCGCGACTCTGTTACTTCTTGGTACATACCGGAGGCTGTTCTGGCTGTTTCTTTTCAACAGCTGCGCGCCTGCGTGCAAGTGTTTTAGCCATCTCATCCATCATAGAAGCTATTCCTCCGCCTCCGCCACGTCCAAGTGTTCCATAGTTGCCGCCCCCTCCAGTGGCGCTACCACTACTGCTTGTGCTCGAGCCGCTGTTCTCGATTGGCTGGGATTGCTAAAAAGTACAACATGAGGAGAAAGAAGCAAAAAACGAAACAAGAAAACGACAATGGTGATTGATGAAAATGAACGGATGAAAGACATCGGTCTGCATGTAAGCCATTATCTTCTCTTCGCTAGAAATCCAGGGTGTCCAGTCAGGACTCAGCATGTGATTTCCTAATTGTTGATTAAAAATGCGCATAGAAAAAGATCGATTTCATCGATGGAGTTGTTGTACAAACGTGCTTCAGAGCAAAGATCTTCAGTTGTATTAAGATACATAAAATCACATTCATTGAGATACCAAACAAATTTGGATCATGTAATATCGGAGCATGGAAATTGTTACAACTGAAAATTCTGAACAAAGTATATTTGCTGTTCGGAACTTACCTGTTTCTTTTTAAGACGCGCAGCCTGGAGGGCAGCAGCTAACGAATTGGTATCGGGCGGTGCATCTGAGCTGTTTGAGTTAGCGTTGGGTGCGGGCGGAGGTGGAGGTGGGGGTGGGGCAGCAGGGCCACCAGGTGGGCCCATGGGGGGTGGCGGTGGGCCGTTGCTGCCAACCGGAGGAGCATAAGTGTTAGAATTCAAAATGGAATGAGAGCCGTACTGATTGACCAAATTTGAAGGGGTACCGTACGGGTTTGTCGAATTATTATTACTCAACTGGGTAGCGGTGGTCGACCCATATTGCTGAGTACCATTGCCAACTACCGCATACTGCGACTGTGACTGAGTCTGGGAACCGTTCCCAACAACCGCGTACTGTGACTGTTGATTATGACCAGTGGTCGCGTACTGGTTTATGGAATTATTACTACCGTACTGTTGCTGTTGTTGGCCGTTCTGAATGCTCGGATTACTACCAAAGTGACCGCCTTGAATCGTCGTCGAACCGTACAGACTGTTCTGACTACCAGTGCAGTATTGGTTAGCACCGTTACTCTGACTCACACTACCACCGACACCGTAAATACTGTTTTGACCAACAACACCGTACTGGTTCCCCTGATTGGTACCATATATTGGCTGGGATTGTGACTGGTTGGGATTTTGGGAGGATGATGCGTACTGGTTCATCATCATCGGGGGCGGTACGGGTGCGGTGCTGACGCTCGGAGGCTGTTGCTGTTGGTAGCTTATCGTCGCTGGTGGACACGGTGGACACGGCGGACACGGCGGGCAGGGTGGTGGGGGTGCTGCCGGTGGTTGTGGCGGCGGTACCGGCGGACCACCGCCCCCTATTTGTGATTGTGCCGGGTTTATAGGGCCCGGCATTACCGGCGGTTGAGGCGCCGGGGGTGCTGACGAAGTCCGATGATGGCCGGACTGTTGTTGGGCCGCTGGCGGACACCCCGGTGGAACCGCAGCGCTTGGGCTGCTCATTACTGCGAAGAAACCATCATCATTAGCCAGGAAAGCCAATGGGACGGAAAATGTTGATGAAAAAACCACGGCCCCATTCGGATTCGAACCCAGGACCTCTCGATCCGTGGCCACGAACGCGGCCGGGGCGCTGCCGACGCCGAGGCAATGATTACGCAAGAAATGATTATTTGTTTTGAAAATTGCAACGTTCAACGTGTTTTGAATGGAATTTTTTTATCACTGTACCTTGGTTCTGTTGAGACATCCGTCGCTCTTGAATTATCGCCACGTCTTCTCTGGTCATGGTTCTGTGTGTGGTAAAATTTTTACATGAATTAGGAGGTCTGAAGTTGATTTTTTGTTTCGAAATTCTTTTCTCTTAATAAAAGGTTTTTCTCCTTTAAACTTGCGTGAAAAATAATTTATTCTTAAATATATGTATTTGAGGTTAGAGCAAAGCGTATTAGTCAGCCAGCTAGACTAACATGATTAGAAAAATTAGGATATTTGGTTATACCTCTAGAAACCAGCTACCTAGAAAGGATGCTAGTAAAATTTGAAACATTATTGATATTAGTGGGTAGTACAGTAGAACCAGTTCAGTCCGCATTAACTGGCGTATATGCATAGAGGCAAAATGAAATATAATTTCGATGTAGGTTAAGGTTGTAGAGTCGCCCGCTGTGACGATCGCTACAATCCAATTTTTCATTTCCTTATTATAAACATATTTTGTTATTCACAAGATTTTATAACTACATTACGCATAGCGGAAAGACATATAACTGCAATTAATTCATAATCTCTAAAACTGATCAAGGGATCACATCGCATTGATGATTTGTCATTGTATTATTCAGGGCACCAACGCTGAAGAACATGCGCGCTGTATCGTTATTGGTAAGAACCTCTGCACTTGGATCTTCGATCTATTCCCAATCGCTCTAACTGAACGAGGATCATCAATTTTGTGAAATCACTTGACGAATAACGATAGTTGTAGCAGTTGATAATTTTTTATATCAACTTGAGGAATACTCAGATCACTCCGAAATTTCGTTTGTTCTCTACCTAAAGGCCATTTGATTTTCCAAAATGTATGTCCGCCCACCCGAGTGGGTACTCAAAATTCTAGAATTTTTCCGATCGATAAGATGCGAGTGATAATTCACCAGTACCGAAAAAAAAAGTGACAAGATTCGTAAATCCAAATAAACAGATAAAGAAACAAAGAAAAGCGAAGTGTGAGTTGAAAGGTCAGCGGTATTTGAATAACGTGACAATGTTATTTGAGAAATATTATTTCCAGCACCGGCTTTACATGTTATACCGCATATCTATAACATGGATGTAAGCAGAGACAATGATATCCGGCAGTCGTAAGTCACCTCATGACGTTCTCGCGATCAGCCGGTGATCCCCGACTCGCAACTCCACCCCCGACCTGAATGACGGTTGTGATGCCGCTCGCTATCGGAGCGGCGGTTGCCGATGGGGGGGCAGGGCTTCCACCGAGGTGCCCCAGGGACAAGGAAACTCTCGACACGCTCCCTACGCTCCCTATGCTTCCTACCATCCCCAGGCCCCCCTGAACGGGACCAGATCCGCTTTGGGCCTGGCTTTGGCTTTGACTCTGACTCTGACTGGAAGCACCCAACACATCATTGACCAGTGACGATAAGTAGGTACCTGCTATTTGCATGGGATCATTGAGGCATTCAAACGGTTGGTAACTCATTCTCAGTAGTTTCTACATCGATGAAGTTATTGCTACAGTCATTTCGGTTATCTGGATTGTACTTTGTCAGTTGTTATCTTGACTGAGCATACAAGATACAGTTGATCGTGAGTTGTCTCCTTATCCTGCATTGATTCGTTTATCCATCTATTTATAGACACTTGTCATCGCTGCTATTGAGTCACTTCTTCGCAGTAGATATATTATCTTTATCTATCCAACTGTTTCGTTAAATTAATTCGTTAATTCAATACGCAGTAATTTAATTGTCGCGATTTATACTCAGCTATCCCCTTGTTCGCAGGCGACACGGAGTGATTTATTCAATTACCAGGTGTCATTTAGTCAGTTGGAATAATGAGTAACTCGATCAAAGTTTCCGGGCGGCCTGATTGCACGGAGCATATGTCCTGCAGAGTTCAGGGACTTTGGAATTGCACCTGCGGTCTAAACAATGCCGTAAATTTTTCCTTATTCAATTTATTTCGGAGAATCCCGTCAAAGCAATGTACAATATAACCGAAGTATCATTCGAGTAAAATTATGCATCGTATTTTTCAAAATAGCACGTAATTAGCAGCTAATTAGCACCCAAAGAGCCTCCTTACCTCATGTTCGGTATTTCTAATAATATGGTTCTACTAATATTATACTAGTCATAAATTATATAGTGACAAGAATGAAAGAGACGGAGCAGGTATGTACATTGTGAGTTTAAGAATAGTCAGGGTCTATTAGTCCTCTTCAGAAATCTGAGTCGATGGATCCTTGCAGGAACATTTACATATAATCGTTGGCAAAGTGCCGCTATTCGGGTTCTCGAATCGTCCTGAAACGCCGTAATCGTCGTCTTATCCTGTTTACCATATTATTGCAGATAACATACTCCC
The DNA here is from genome assembly GCF_021901495.1 of Neodiprion virginianus. Classification (NCBI taxonomy): domain Eukaryota; kingdom Metazoa; phylum Arthropoda; class Insecta; order Hymenoptera; family Diprionidae; genus Neodiprion; species Neodiprion virginianus. The sequence goes on along the minus strand of NC_060881.1, from coordinate 28,619,782 downwards.
GTCACGTATTGGACAGAAACGAAAACATCGGGGACAAAGAGAGCACTCGAGAAATGGAACACGGAACGTGAATCGAGGTGAAAGGTAAAACCGCAAAAAAAAGATCAAGTAAAATTGGATAAGAAAAACGAATCTAGGGACTGACCTGTATCCCATGTCCTCTTCGTACTGCTGGGTGATACCAAGAGGCTGTTGCTGTTGTTGTTGCTGTTGTTGTTGCTGTTGGGACTGTTGCTGTTGCTGGTAATTCGCCGGTGCTGTGGAAGCGACTGCCGGACCCAAACTCCTCGAGATATTGCTGCCGTTGCTGAGGACCTGGGACGAAAATTCAGACGGATTAGTACGGGTTAAAGTTCGATCTTTCAATGGCTACTGATGTATCATAATACGCCGCGAGCTCAATTTACTTCATTATAAAGTTAAAGGTTTCTAAATTGATAGACACTGCCAATTGTCACGGTTATTGGATAATCGTCGTTGATCTGTAACGAAAGGTAAGGAGGAAAAAAAAACTGCATAATCTCACGCAGTGAGTCGGATTCGGAAAATGGAGCGGCTGATATATTCGAGTCAGGGTTTTGGTAAATGGTCTTAATAACCGAGTTGAATCTCGTTTGTGAATTATTGGAGTGAAAAAGCGAAGGCTGACGCGTTGACGTAATTTTTTGCATCGGATATAATATTCGTGTGGCCGGGAGAAGTTATCCAATTACACGGCATGTGGCTCGATGCACTCTGCACGTTGCCTTCTCTCTCTCTCTCTCTCTCTCTCTCCTCTCTTTCTTTCTCTTTATCTTCTTTTCTTACTCCCACGCAAGCGTCCGGTTGATTTCGTGTGCGACCAGCCTGACAATGAAGTAATTCAATATATATCCGTATCTCTCCAGGTACAGCTGTGTAAAGTGTATCGAAGATAGTATATGTATAAAGGTAAGAAAGCCGCCCCATTTTTGACGTCCGCATATCATCTCCGCAGGGTAAACAAGTGTAATATATAATACGAGAAGTGAAAAGATACGGGGACCTTTCTCCAAGGTGCATAGTTCCAAGACGGGAATGGTTGATAAAAGAAAGAATTTCGACTCGGCGAAGAGACAGAAAAAGGGAAATAAAAAGTATACACAACACTTACGTCGAGGGCCTGCAGCATGGCCTTGGCGAAAGCATCGGCGTCATCTTTACTCGAGAAGTTCAGCCCGTAAACTTGTTTGTTGTCCCGCCATTGGTGAAACGTAACCGTAGCCTGATTGTACTTCAGTCCTTTGAGGATAGCGCAGTTTATCACTATCTCATGGTCCTGGAGCTTCCGACCGACCACTCTGAAGGTGTTGTTCACCTGGTGATGGTACAGCTGCACCTTCGATAAGCCGGACGAACTTCCGCTCGGCACCCATTTCTTGTTCACGTCGTCGTACACCATCACCGACGCCCGTGCTGATGATATGCTTACCTCACTGCGAAATGGATAATGACATTGTTTCGTTAAGTACGGTACACACCAAGTACCAGAGCGAAGTCGGTATGTCGATAAACGATAAATTGAAACCAAAACGAGTTCGAAATACTCGCGTACACGACGAATGGAACAATAACGGATTCACCGACATTGTGACACGGATTCGGTAATCTGACGTAGGAACATCGCGTGTTTCGGAAGTAAGATTCGATGCAAAGATCCACCATACTCGCCAAGTGGTAAGAGATCATTGTTATTCGTCATTAGAGACGCTGCCACGCGTGCGTTGGCTTAGGGGCGAGCCGAAAACAGAAATGGAACAGACGGTAACGAACGGCTTGGAAGCGAATGGAATTAGTTAGCATTCAATACCATGCCCAGTAGGTATTCCAGTCGGACCAACGTTTGTGATTAGCGGTTGTCATGTCGGCGATGGTCTTGCCGATGAAGGGTACGTGTCGTCCTTGGGTTGTACTTTACCCTTGTTCCGGGGTACCGTTAGGCGTTGGCCCGAGCCAAGGACAGAGGAAGTCACCCTGTCACCTTGTTTATTTTTACAACACTGTCCGAAGGAGGAAGCCGGCTAAGACGATTACTTCATCGCCGCAAGCTCCCCGCCAGCTTTGCAAGTAAACGATGCCATTTTCGTGACACCTCACCGCGCGAGTCTTTCAAGGATTCGCTTTACGGTGTTGCCTCTGGTGTGCCTCCGGGGTATCGGTTGACTTTTGCGAAACGGGGAAAACGCGGGGATTCAATTACGTCTGCAGCATGTTGCCCTCGTTGTTTCGTGGTGAGCACCCTGTTTCACACCGCTACCCGGAAAGTTTTATCATCGACGATAATGAGCAGTGTTCGAGCATTCTCAAACTTCTTTTTAGCGATTCATCACTGAAAAACGAACAACTTTTTCCGGTAAATAATTGCCTCGTCCTTGCGGTGTAAAATTAGACGTTAACCCTAATTCGTCACACCGCGGCAGAATCGAATAACGGTTTTCCAGTTCCAAAAAAGCGATATCCTGCTTCGACAATTTGTTCTAAAAATCGCAACAAAAAATATCTAGGTATTGTTTAAGGATCGGAGAAGAGGCTCGATTCAGTTTTCCTAACCACAATTCATTGTTTAAATATTGCAAGACATCGGCAAAGTTGAGGTAAAATGGAAAAAAAATTTGAAGGAATTTTTTTTTCGATTACAGAATTGATTTCCACCAAAACGAACGACTGTCAAAGTCTATTCCTGAAATCTACGAGGAGTTTGATAAATTTTTGGGATGAAATTCGCTCAGAATGATTCATTGAGGTTAAACGAGTACCTGATAGTATTGGTTTGATTTCGATTATTTTTTTTCATCCAATTTCATTCGCTAACGATGTAATTTTCTTTCAGAAATAACTTTACAAATAAAGTTGAAATATCTTTGGCGACGGTATATTTTCGACGTTCTCTTGTCTCTTAAAAAGTTAGTAGTCCTGGCAATTGAAATCGGACCGACATCTCAACTCGGACGAATAATTTCTATGAAAAATGTTCTTTATCCCACACGACTGAACACGTATACATATATACATTTTATCCCCATACGTCAAAGTCAACTCATACTCGTCCCCTGAATCCCTTAACTTTTTTCTCCTCGGGTTGCGGATTCGATTCTCCTTGGAACAAGGGTGGTAAAAAATGGTTTCTACGATGAAACTTTTTTGCCCTTGAGTATTGTGAAATGAAGTATATAAATCGCAGTATAAGCGTTACGCCGTTGTTGAACAAACTAAAATTTATAGAAGAACATCGTTACATAACATCTGATAATACATCAACCGATATGTCGAGTATCGTAAATACATCGCCACCATGACGGTTACGTAGGATACTAGGAATGAAATTCAATCGAGCGAACTGCATATCTTTTACCACCGTTCCGCTTCTCCTTGACAGTCTAATATTTTTCAGCTTTCGATAAAAATCATAAGAAACCGTATCTCGGGTTAATACCGAAGTCGTTAAAAAAAAAAAACTTTCTGCACTACACAAATGAAACACGGTCACGAATCCCAAGGAGACAGAAGTTCACCGATCACGTTATGTCTTTCCAACTTCCGGCAGATATTCGCGAACCCGGTTCTGGTCCTTCAAGACGTTCTGATCTGCGGTGATCCCGTAACGTCCAACGCTTCGGACAACTTTATTGTACAGACTGAAGTCTCCGGATGAAATGTTTCACTGCAGGATGTTGCCGACCACTTCCGGCTGCGGTACACATTCCTCCTGATAACAACAATCGTACGCGCGTTTTCTATCCTACGTGACACATATTCCAGGGTATTTTTAACCATTCTCGCTTCATAGCTGGCAGATTCGCGAAAACATTCGAAAAGGACTATTAAAAAAAATCCCATCATCATTGCTGTGGGAATGGTGCGGAAAAACAATGCGTTGTTCCTGTTACCGCTTGAAACTGTTGCTGCAAATACGAATGGATGATCTTTAATCTACACCACACCAATAGATTCCCAAACTCGTAACATCGACTTGGTACAATTGCCACATTTGATAGCATACGACGTTATCGACCGAGTGAAACGAAAGTCAGACACGTGTGCCTGCAGCGAAGAAACATGAATAGTCGCCGATGACCTTCTTAATTACACGGACGATTAACGCGATTACTGATTAACGGAGGTTGATCGCGATGCCGACAATCGTAATCGGAGCTTTGGAAATCGATCGGCGGGAAGCTTTTTCTCTCCACACTTCCGGTCATCCGGAGAAACCATCGTCGGGAGGTTCCGCGTACCGCAGCTTAACAGAATGCAAAACAAGAGCGTGATTCTCAGGTTTATACTTGCAGATCACGAGACGACGACGGATCGCTATCACGTTTCAACTTCTCGCATCCTTCTTCCGCGTTACGTGAATACCCGGATCTAGATGGTGTGCATGGTGCAAGGCACGGTTCCTTGCTTCTTTATACCTATAACCGTGAAACTCTACACTGAGAATAATTTCATTTGTTACAGTAACTAGAGAAATTCAGTAAAACTGGTATCGTTGAAAAAACCGTTTGAATATTGTTGGAATTACGAAAAACGAGGTACGCCTAAACATTTCGCGCTATCGTCGATCCTTTTTTGGTTATCGCAACGCAAAATCAGTTTCCGAGGTTTACTCTACTTTTTTAAGTTAAACAAGGCTTTAACGTCAATTTATCGTTGCACGAGCGTTAAATTTTCGCAACAGTTGCAAGAAAATCTAGCAACAGCGATCGTAATGAGAAAGAATAGCAACGGATACCAGACTTTCCGGTAACAGCTAGAAAACTAATTTTCATTTTCTACCTGGAACTATATTTTTCGATTGTGGTAAAAAATGAAAATAGTCAAGGACTGAGCGGTAACCGGAATAAGAAAATTTCTCTTAGCGTACACCGTCTCTCCTTGCCATTGGGTTGCAACTCTAACGCCCGGCCACTCGACTTAGGACTCGAGATTAGGACTCTGGATTGAACAAGTTCACGACGAGTGCATGAAATTCCTTGGATTTCTCTCTAACCCGACGGTGACGGTTAACATTTTCTAGATATCGTTAGAAAGTAAACAACTTCTGCTGCTGTTGCTGCTGCTGACGATAACGTGGTTGATAATTATTATTATTTTTTATCAGACACATTCGTATAACCTGACTCGTTTGTCCCCCACCCGATTCCAGACTTTAAGAAATTTAATTCTATTCCACAAAACTGAATTCCCCGAATATTCCCTCAACGCTTAAGCTCTAAATGAGCAAACTACTACCCGTATTCAGGACGTTCAAAAAGTGAGAGAAAAGCTGCACTGGAGGGACTGCGCACAACGGAACAAGAGAAATAGAAGGGAAAAAAAAAAACGAGAAAAAGAGAAAAGTGAAAACCAACTTCCCTGTTTCTGGTTCATTCATCCAGGTGGATGAGGGCTTTTGTCATCCCGACGCAACGGAGAGAGCGAGAAAGAGCAAATAAGCGTGCATTACACTTACGAGATACGTGGAGCGGTAAAAGTCCGCGGTGATATTTGTTGATCGATGAAAGCGTTCCTTTCATCCTTCGCAAAGCAGCCGCGATTGAACCCGATAAGAAGTATACTCGATAAGTACGTGAGTGTTAATCCCTCTTTAAATGTACATATGTATCTCTATCTCTATCTCTATCTCTAGTGACATCATTTATTCCAATTTCAATACCACGTAGCACGTGTCAGTTCGTTTAGAAAATACTATGCATATTCGTTATACATTTCAGTGTTAAACAATGACGGCATACGTCGGCCAAAACGTAGAACCACCAATGACTGACACGAACGTGTCAGACGTACAGAAAAAAAAAAAAAAAAAAAAATACGCGGGTGGAAGAATTTTTTAACACCGTTGTACGAGCATCAGTTTCTCGGTATTTTTATTTTTAACTTAATTTTTGTTTTTTTTTTCTTCTTCTTCTTCTTCTCTCCCTTCCTTCCCCCTTGTAACGATTCGTGACGTTTCAGCGGACTTGATTAGCTGCGATCACAATGCCGACGACAACGAAGACGATAAGGGGCCGATCGTTATACCCAACAGCGTACCGATCCAAGGACTATAACATTGGCCGTATTTCTGCAGACTGCACACGCCGCGGCACAATCGCATCCCTCCTTTTCATTCCCCTTCTCGTTATTCTTTTTCTTCATTTTCGCCGTTCGTCATCCGCAGGGTAGTAAAAAAAAAAAAGAAAGAAAAAAAAAGAAACCCGAGCTTCAGTCACCTGCTCGGTGAAAGGAGGAGCCGGCTTCCGAATTGGCTCGCACCACCTCGTCCGTAACGATGCCGGTCATGATGATGATGACGATGATGATGATGATGATGATGATGACGATGATGATGATGATGATGATGACGACAACGAATACCGAGACAAGCCGGTTTTATCTTACATAGTCGGGGTAATGGGAACGCGATGAGACACGAGCTGTTAGTCAGGTAACTCGGTTCCTCGATCACCTCGATGATTCACCTGTTCGTCATGTCGAGCTAATTACGTTCGGCTGAATCTGACTCGCGGTAACTTACACGATGTTATTATATGTATATATATACCAACAACACCGACGAGTGTCCGTTACTCGACGGCAATTTACCTGAATCCTGACAATTGTCGAGCCGAGTAGACGTTGTAATTCATCATCGCTGCGGTGAGTTTGAAGGGTGACTAAAACGCTTTCGATTGATCGCAGTTTATTTTACTAATGAAAAATTATTCATCGCTGGCGGATCGACGATTTGAAATTGATTCGTCGTGTTGATAATCGTCGATGAATTTCATCGTTTCGCATGGGTGGTTGAATAAAAAATCTAAAAACGAGAAAAAAAAAACAAAAAAAAAACACTCAGGGTAATGTTTCAGAGTTGAGACAACTGCAGAAATAAATTTTGAACGGTGAATAATTTCATTTGTTACAATAACTGGAAAAATTGAGTAAAACAGGTATCGTTATAAAAAAAAAAAAACTGTTCGAATATTGTTGGAATTACGAAAAACGAGGTACGCCTAACCGTTTTGCGCTATCGTCGATCCTTTTTTGGTTATTGCAACGCAAAATCAGTTTCTTCGGTTTACTCTATTTTTTTTTTTAGTTGAACAAGGCTTTAACGTCAATTTATTCTTGCACGAGCGTTAAATTTTCCGGTAAGACCTATAAAACTAATTTTCATTTTCTACCTAGAACTATACTTTTCGTTTGTGGTAAAATATGAAAATATTCAAGGACTGAGCGGTAAACTGAACTAAAAATTTCTCTCAGTGTATAAAGCTGCGTGCATATTCGAAGGAATTTTGCAGAGACAGGGTCTCGAGGCGCAGGTTATACCTATTTATACATAGTTTAGATCGAAATGCCACAGGGCGTACAATGTAGGCGAGTGCAATCGTGGATATATATATATATATAACAAAGTCGAACAACGAGACCGATATTCTTAAAATTAGACCCCGCAGTTTAACGCCTTGGGCGATCGCAAAAACGCACGTGGGGGGGAGGGATTCGCGACTGACGTTTCAGAGCAGCGGAATATAAGAAGCAGAAGAAGCTGGGAAGGAGGAGAAGTCATCGTCCTGCGATTTACATTTACGTACCCGTGCAAATTTAACCGGCCTAACCGAACCTAAGCCGGCTTGGAGGCCTCTCCCTCCCCCCCCCCCCACTGTTTTTCTTCTTATTCCTCTTGTTCTTCGTCCCCCGTTTTTCCCCGCAGATGTTAATTATACATGCGCATTGGTCCGCAACGTTGTTATTGTTACAGCGTTTTTACAATTTTTTTTTTTTGGGAATGGCTTAAAACTTACCCTTAAAGCAAGTCTGTTCGGGGTGTGAGGTGTTTACGCAAACCGGTCTGCTGCTGATGCTTCTGCTGCTTCTTCGCCATTCGTTATTCCAATTATCTTATCGACTTGAGGTTTTTTGTTTTTTCGATTTTCTTAATTGCTTTCATTACTTCTTCACCCTCTCGTTACATTCTGTGATCGTTTAAGGCGTGTAATAACTCGCGGTTTTTCCGTTATTATCATCGGGTATACTATTAGATCCGAGAAATGATGTGTCATCGCGCCAATTGTAATAATAAGAAATTTTTTTAACGAGGCGATTAGACGCGAATAGTAATTGAACGGAGTAACGGTGATTCATCATCTCCGAAATCATATTTACGTGGAAAATCTATTGCCTCAAGTGAGAACGAACGTATCTATTGTGAAAAATGATGAATGTTCGAATAGTGTAATTTTTCCGGCAGCATCTTGAACGACCCGCTGCAAGCATTGTTGTCTGTGGTCAGGAACTCGGAACAGATTGATACGAAATTACCGCAACGGCCGTTGAAAAGAAAGTCTATTGAGGAACTTTGGTTTTCGCGCACCACATTTTTCCAATACACGCGTACGCCATGTAATACAGAGTGAAAAAAATACGAGAAGATGATTAGAAGCAAGTGAACGTAATGCGTAGGAATCATAAATTATATAACGTAGAAGAAGAAATCACTGTTTTTTCAATATTACAACGATTTTTAATGAACTAAGATTTCGAAATATGAATGTGTGCTTTTTTATTACGGTTGACTGAATTTCAGACGGTTCCAAAACAGCGAAATAAAGGTTTTATCCTCAGCATTAGTCGTTACGATGAAGCTACTAACTTCAATATGATGAAAAAAACGAGGTTGAATTTAGCAGCGTTAACGCAACGAGACATGAAAGAAAAGTTCGTTATTGTGCATTCGTGTTACGAGTACGTTTTGTCTATTATGCTTCGTTAAATTTCAGACAATTCTAAAGGTGCGAAGGAACGATGTTTCTTAAACATGCAACGTTACAGTAACGTCACTACACGTAACTTGAACCTCACGAAAAACACGTTTCGTGAATTATTGAGGGATTAGTAACGAGAAAAGACACCTACTTATACATCGAAAAGAGAAAGATGAGTAAATAGAAACAGAACATCGAAGAATGAGAATGCAGGGTAAAATGGTTTTGGGAAAAACCATCGAATTGAAGTTAGTCACGTTATCGTGATGATTCATGTTGAGGAAAAACCGTTATCTATTCCATTTTGGAACTGTCTGAAGAGTTCGGTAGATCGTCGTAAAACAAAACACACTCGTATTTCGAAATCTTGTTTTCTTCGAAATGATTTCAAACTTGAGGAAATAACGATTTTTCCCCGATGTTTCGTTGCTATAACGTTACCAAGTTCAACCTCGTGAAAAAACCAGCATGGCATGTGCGTACAAACGGTATCAGCCCAATTCTCGGCCCAATCACGTTTTCACGAGAGGCCATTCGCTTCCGGATCGGGTAACAAACGAATGCAAGGTTTCAATGAGTTTATACGACACTCAATAATTTCACTCAATTTAATGCTATTTCAAGCGAATTTCGAACGAGCTTGAAGTTGGTAACTTTAAACGAGTGTAGATAGATTGAAATAAAATGATCAATTTTTAACTTGACGATACATATATTTGAACATGCGTTTGGGTTTTCAGAATGTACTAGGCTCAAGTTAGTAACATAAACGTATCGAAAATGTTGAAACAAAAATTTACTATTTCGCACCTCTGGAATAACTGAAGAAGTTGAATGTACAAAATCTGAGTTTGCTGTCGCTGTATCATCGGCTTATACAAATTCCACGTAATCCCAAAGTTGTAAAATAACGACTCTTTCTAAAGAAGAATCATTACAACAATAACCGATTATAATGTTATATTTGGTAGCATCGGACCCTCCTGAAACTGCATAACATCGAATTTTCCCTAAAAATATATCGCATCGCTCCCGTGACCAACTACTTACTAATATTTTACCGATTTCGAGAATTGAAACGAAACGAAACCCGTCCGGCAGCCGAAGCACGTCGTTTCGTAGGGATCTCCGCACCCCGGCGAAACGTTAACTTCTGTCAAAAATCGTTACACGAGTGGGAGGCGGCGGGTTTCTCCGCACTTCGACGAGGAGGCGGCGAAAGTCCGACTTCCAGGATCTAGAACGCTGCACACGCTGCGGGGGATGCCGGCGTGCGTATGCGACACACACGCGTGTTGTGACAGACACGCGTGCATGCGGATCGAGGGTAGTTTTGGGCCCTTTCGCGCCTTGCAGGCTTTCATTTGTTTCCCGTTTGTACTTCCCCTGTCAGGCGGGTTGCGTTTTCGCGTTAAATTAGGGGAGATTCGACGTTGCCCGACCAATGAGCGTGTGAGTAAGTCGCGAGACGAGCGTTGTTCCTTTGTCAATCGGTCGAGGGTTCCTCAAGTTTCTCGCTTTTCTTCTCCCCTCGATTTACTTATCGCTCCGCGGTTTCTGCCGTAAACAAACGACGATCGCTGGCAGGCCGGACGAGCGAACGTGTTGTTGGAAAAAGAATCGAGGTGGGCGAAGGGAGGAAAACAGTTGACGCAAAGAGAGACAGAGAGAGAGAGAGAGAGAGGGAGAGAGAGTGAGTGAGTGAGAGTGAGAGAGAGAGAGACGAAGGGTGGCGAGTCTGGCGGAAGGAGCGAAATGAGTCACCGTGTTTCGGGGATCATTCGAAATGACGCGGAGCGGGCCGTTTTAATCATCGACGAGGGCAACGCAACGGCTCGTTCGGTGTATTCGGTTTCTTTCGATTCTTCGCAATGGTACGTACGCGACGTTAACCGCTGTACTTACTTCATGTTCCCGGTTATTGGTAACTGCTATGCTCTCGTACAGGGCGAATGTCTTCGTTTGCACAGTATTTCACTGATCCCATGAAAACAAGCGAGATTTGGACAGGATTTACGGTAATTCGACATAAATAAAACCGAACCACTAACACCACAGTAACACCCTATTATACTTCCAAGCGGCCATATTGCCGACTCCGAGGAACCGAGGGCTTCGATTTAGCGCAACACGAATGACCGAGAATGGAAACTCGACTCGCCCTCGACACCCGGCACCGACTCGCCTGCCGTCTAACGGTCGCCGTTCGAACTTTTCAAAACAATTGACGGAGCGGAGAAATCGATTCTCGCATCAGCTCGCTACTTATCACTCCATTAAGAGGATGCTGTAGTCCGTTCTTACCGACCGAGTGAAATATCGCTGAATTTCACCGTTACGCTTACGCATTGCTATTGCGCGAAAAAATCTTGTTATAATATATATTAGTTATAATATAACGTAAGCTTGACGGATTGTGAGATGACCAGACCGCAATTAGCGACAATAGCACGACCATTTTACGACAACGTTTAAATGGATTTAAAGTTTTGCAAAAGAATGAAATAGATCCTCATGAAAACTCTTAAATCTGTCACGTGACGGCACGCTCAACACACTTTAGTAAGTAAGATATGTAAATCTTTAACGTTTGTTTAATTATTTTTTTTTTTTTTTGTGCACGCGGGTATTTATAGATTACAAGGTCGGATTTTTGCACATAATTAGTAAAAGGTTTTATTAAGTTTCAGTTTCTTTTTTATCGAAAAATATCATTTGACAACGGGCTGCTTGTTAATATGAAAAAGATATTTGCAAGTGAAATTTTGACAGATCCTGAATAACAACATTTTCCACTGTATGACTGTATGATTTTTAAAAATATTCGATTGTCGAAACCCAGTGACTGCTTTGTTTCGATTCGAAAAATCACTTATAATCGGAAAAAAAATTACGATTTCACATATCGAGATGTAAAAAAATGCTCATTTCCGTGCACGTGAGACGGGTAATATCAATAATTTTTAAAGAATAATATTATAAAGACAGGTTTCAACTGGTATTGCATTACCTCAAATTTATTCTCTCGCATTACACATTATTATCATATCAAAAATTAGTCTGGCATACTGATTCATATTCGTGTGATATGTATTAAGCATTAAAAAATATGCCAACGGTACGGTATAAATTACACAATTAATAAATGGCTCATAGTTCCGGGTTCATGTAATGGTAGTGCGAAGTTTGCGCTATGAGAATCGTGACCCAAACGAGATAAGGTATCATGAAAAGCGCTGCCTTCCTTGTTACCCTGTAGAATAGAACGATCGTAACGAAGACTATGACCCACAGGATAACGATATTGATCAGGGCCTGAGGAAAAAAAAATGTGGAACATTTTAGGAAATTGAGAATGCTTGTAAACACTGAAAAATAAAGCAAACATTATCTTATAACACCATAATTTATCCAGCTAATGATAAGACATTGCGCGATTATGGAAAGACTTCTTTGTGTTCAGTACATAACGCTACAACATCAATCTTGCATTGCTCGTGAGGCTGAATTAAAAAAAACGGTAGATGAATAACCTGCAATTGACTTATACTCACCGCAAGTACTAAAACCCAGATAAAAAAGAGCGGGGTCCAAAACCAGTTGACGATCAGTTGACAAGTGTACGCTGCGAAAGGTATCCAGAGCTTTTTCCTATCCTGTCCTTCCTTCCACACGTAATACGACGCAATTCCCATCAGCGTGTACATTACCGTCCAAACTATGGGGAATATCCAATTTGGAAACCTCCATGATGGATGACCGATGCGATTCTAGTAGGAAAGAATTTTTTTTTTTTTTTTCTACTCATATCGATTGTACCGAAACATTTTGTTCAGCACACAGCTTACTGGACTCGGATTAAGCCTTTTGAGGCTTGATTAATAACTGGACCATAATTGAAGGGCTACCTCAAACTGTTCATTTTCCGTCCAGAAGGAAAAGCCGACCCAACCACCAAGGTTCGGCACCACAATGGCGGCAAGGAAAATCCAGACATTATCGGCTCTTTTCTCTTCCATATTGAATGCACGAAAATCCCAGTTAAACTGATCATCCTATCTGCGTTATTATCTAGTTATAATATCACGAACCTTCGTATCTCACGATTAGACCACTCCGGTGCCTTAATCAACGCGTCATCGGTCATGGTCAGATAGAGTCGCACCCCCTTATACCTTCCAGATCCTTTCTAGTCTGGTGTCAACTGATTCTTGGGAAAATCCTGCGAAATTTAATATTTCGGGTATTTTACCCCAATTTTTTCGCATGATTTTCACGGACAAATACGTATTGCCTGAATTTGCAGTGAAAATCGAAAATTTTCTCATTATTTTACTCTGCGGGTTTTGAAGAATGGTTACGAAAACTTTCCAATTCGCAAAGTTTGGTCGAATTTTTCGTGAAATTTGTGGAAGAAAATTTCAGCGACTTCTCGTTTTATAGAACTAATGAAATTTCTGCTGTTATGCGACGCATTCAAGCCAAACCTTATTCAATTTTCATGCAGGTATTTCCGCACAGAGCTAATTGAAAACAATAAGAGTAAAATCATCTTTTAGCTATAATTATTGTCATTCAAAACTTGTAGACTCCTGGAAATAATCACAAAGCCGAAATAAAATTGCAGCGACGTCAGTGCAGTCGGCCATGTTGCAATCGCACGCTTCGAGTTCTATTTTGGCTCTGCAATTATTTTCAGCACTCGCTTGATGTCGAACGCTATTTCAGGCCAAAGAAAATTATGGCAAGAATTGCTGATCAGTGACCGCACTCTTGGGTAACACCTAAAAACCGAGAATTTAGTCCGTGAAATTTACCCCTACGTCTTGTTAGCCAAATCAATCCAACGATGCGTGAACATCGCAGCCTGTCGGGTTGCCTGCGATCTGCAAGCGTCGTGCAATGTCATAAACGCCATTGTTTCAGTTGTTTATTACCGTGTGCATGCAAGTTCTCGCAAAGCTTCCGACTTCTGAAACTTGATTCACTTGACTATGAATTCAACGTAATATAATTACGTATGATCAGCGTAGTACAATTGGACGCAGATTTTGTATACTGTGCAAATTTCCAATACGGTTAAAAAACGGCAATGATTTTATACGTTCTCACTGTGATTCATTACGACAAAGAATGAAACGCTGCGTGATAGTGATATTTATTCACGCAAATGTGGGTATAACTGATAATTCCGACGTTTTTCATGACAGCGTAGTGAAAAAATAGAATCTACGTCGCTAAATGATGTTCCGATGAATTATCAACTATGTAAAATTACGAAACAAGCCGCTGCTTCGAAGACTGTTGTTTAAATTTTGAGGATTCATCATTACTCGTTCATCAATGACTCACTAACGGGATTAATCCGGCAGTGTCAAATGTAGGAAGATAAAATTCCGCCTGTAATCAACGTTCACGTTCAAATCGATTATTCATTTTTTACGTAACTTTTCTTTATTATCACTGGATCTATTATACATCATATAGGTATAAAAACCAAGGCTCGCGTGTTTTTCATTTACGTAACATACATATCGTTTCAACTGGTCATACAGGCACGTGTACAGGTACGGTAAATTACATAATAAAAAAAATTTCTTCAGAGGTCCTTATTGAGGTGATAATAATGAGAGTTGAGACCGGTAGCAACTGTGACCCAGGCGATGTAGGGAATCAGGAAGCACGCCGCTTTTACGTTCACCCTGTAGAACACGTAGATCGTAAGGGCGATCAGCACCCACAAGATCACGATCACGACCAGCGACTGTGGAGGAAAATTGTTAAATAGAACAAGCCTGCGTTTATTTATTTATTTATTTATTTTTTTCTAAAATTTCTTTTACTGGATTGTTAATATACGTGAAAGTAGTCCTGAATGTAATATAAAACGAGATTCATTTGATATATATCACGTCACATACACACATGTCACATTTAGCTGAAACTTTGTTATATAAAAAATAGGTGTAAACTGCAGGTCAAATCGAATAAAACTACCTGTATCTAAAGTTTTGATTACACTGGTTAACAGTCGTCTTCTTACCCTTGATATTTGAATAGTCTTAGTAAGATTTGATCTCAACGACCTTGGGTGTAAGCGCAGTTTTTTTGAAATTGTTTTTAACTACCTATTTTATCGAGATTTTCATATAATACTACAAAGCTACAAACTTGTTTTTTTTTTTCTTATTGACTCAATTTTCCGTGACTTTACGTGTTTGAAATCGTAGAATTTAGGTATAAAATCAGGATTATATTAGAAACTTTAACAATACTACAATAATATAAAAACTAGGGCCAATATAATATACAGTGAACTTTCAAGCTCATATTATACGCTAACTTTCATAGTTGCTGAACACTTCTTGGTCAATATTTTAACAATTAGGATATTTTACGTTGCCTAAAAATTTAGAAGCAACAGTTTTGAAAGAATTCCAGGCATTTTTTTCCGAGCTTGCCGCATTATCAAACTCTGAATTTTCATACCAACGAAGTAAACATGAATTGACTAGATTACTCACTCCTTTGAATCTTATTGAAAAATATTCATTTTGCCAGAGTTATGCTGAGAAATGTATCTCTCCGTGTATAATATAATAAAATAATAAAATCATTATGTGATATGTAAAAACGGAGTTGATGTTTTGTATCGGTAGACCAAAAATTGAATATATCATGTGCAAGTATCCGGAAAACTTTTCCATCGTAGACCTGTGCAATTGGTCACAAGTGCGGAAAAGCGTATTTTCAATACGGCGAGTGGATCTAGCACTGGGGAGAAATATAGAATGGGGAAGGGAAATCACGAAGAATAATTATTTACAGATAATGTAGTTGAAAAATATTTGTAAACGAGCATTCGTTCGATACGAAAGTAACGAATCGGAGAGGTCCGATCCTGAGAATTATACCAACCCAGAGCAAAAGATGCCAGACGAAGAAGAACGGCATCCAGAACCAGTTGAGGATCAGCTGAACGCAGTAAACTCCGAGCGCGATCCAGAGGTTTTTACCCTCGCCATGCTTCCAGACGTAGTACGATCCGATCCCCATTAGAGAGTATATCAACGTCCAAGCGACTGGGAAAAGCCAGTTTGGTGGCCTCCATGACGGGTGCGTTACTTCATTCTGGTGGGAAAAATTTTACGCCGATAATAAATCCCATAATCCGTTTGAAAGAGTTTTATTTCCAATGAAGGTCACTTTTCAGCAAAATTCAATCATATCTGATCTGCGAAAGAATCGTCCGTGATGGTAGGAATGTGATTTGTTGAATCGACATTGAAGAAGTAGAAATTAGTGTGATTTTGTGATTATTCAAGTCAATTTCGAATCACGGTGAAATTGAACATGTTCAAATGCATAAAGAGTAAAGCCACTTCTATAACAGGTTCGCTGAATGTCGTGCTAAGATCTAGAAAAATTTTTATTTCACAGGGTTCGTAATTTTTCAAGAATTAAATAACCAAAGCATAGCACCTTAGATATTTTGCTAAACGATTTAATAACAACCGTTTGCAGATTTTTTTACGAAGAATTACTACGAAGGTGAAATGAAATACCATAAGATAATAGATGAGCAACAGATAAATAAAAAAAAAGAAATGTGAATCAAGTAGTTACTGTACCGATAAACTAAAATTAGCGCTGAAATATGAAACGATGAAAAAATTCGACCAAGTTCTTAAAGATTTGAGGAAATATTTAAGACGGTGAGTATTTTCGACTCTTTCGGTTTGACAACGGAATGTCTATAAATGATGGATTCACGCTCCGCAGTTCACGTACGGAGTAGAGAAAAGAGAGAAAAAAAAAAGAAAGAAAATGTGTAGAGGTGGATAAAATTTGCGAAATGCTTACCTCAAACCAATCTCTGTCCTGCCAGAGAGAGGCTCCAACCAATCCGCCGGCATTTGGTAGCACAACGGCAAAGAGGAATATCCAAATGTTGTCCGGTTTCTTTTCGCCCATCCTTAGTCAGTGAGAATTGAGGTTGAACTGGACGTCCTTACGGCGATACGATCTAGTTATAATGCAACGAGCCCCCAGGGCTGATTTTAGTTAGACAGAGGTAATCTCTAAATCGCTAATTGATAATATTTTGACACTGTATGATGCATTAGTCGAAAAGATGAAAGTACGTTACAGGCGTAATACTTACATGCAGAAATCTAGGGGTATTCGATAAGTGCGAAACGTGGGATTGCTTACATAACATAGATGTGTACGGTTTATTAATATAATTGATTCGACGGTGGAGAAGAAGAAGAAGAAGAAGGAAAAGAAGAAGACGATTTACCCGTCATTTTCTCCGTGAGTATAGTTTGAGCTCTGCTGAGCAAGATCACCAAAAATCCTTATAAGACTGTTTCTCAGATTTCAAATACGACACAAGCTGATTCACCGACGATTTAGTAACTTTTCACTAATTTTTTAACAATTTTTAACTCCTCTTTTTTCAATTCATTGGGACTGACAAATTACGCCCAACTGTATTTTGTTGCTCTGAAAACAAGGCGTTGTTTCACAAACTACAAGTTCCGTTTACATTATGTACAGAAAATTTTACGTGAAAACATAAAAGCGACGTTCAAGTATTTTCTTTTATTCTCATTTAATTTCAAGATCTAATCGGAAAAATGAGGGTCTTATTAGGATAATTCAATGCCTAGCGGATAATGAACCGTGGAATCGTACAAACTCGATAAAGTGTGATATTTCCTTTAACGATGTTATCCGCATTCGGGATTTTTATTTTGTCCGCAAAAAATTGGATTGATAACATTATTTCAGCAATCCTTTCATGTTTATAAAAATCGGGGCTTCCGATTTAAATAACCAACATGATAGCTAATAAATTACAACGTTATACATTCTTATACATCTCTCTATACTATAAAGATATCTAATTCCTTCCACCACCTTCCCTTCACTGTAACCAAATTTATACCCATGCAGATTCAACCCTTCATCCTACGCTTATGCCTTTATGGCTATGAATATTTAACCCTTTGAAATACGTATTATACGTATGTAATTTTTACTACCTTTTGATACCTGTACTAGCATACCCCCTAAAATTGTACCCCCTAACCTATATATACATATATGTACACATCTGCTGATTATATAACTGCTTCGTATTTAGAGAGTAATGGTGCATGGTTGAAAATAATTTTCACCATCCGTATCGTTGTGATAACATCGAATTAGAGAGAAAATCAACCAGTTTAATTTCATATGACAATGCAACAAAAGCATAACTCTGACGATAAGCCTTTATAAATAAATAGAACAATCAATCGAGGTTCTCGCAACAGCCACGAGATGTCAGTCGGCGTTCAGCGGTTCTCGCTTTCAAAATATCGCGATGTTGGAATAAATTTTGATAAGAACACAGTAACGCGGAACCTTAAAATATTAATCGATATTAGCTGACGTTACATTATCGGCGTTGTCATGTGTGCCCTCGATTACAGTAAGATGATTCACAATATTTACCGTGTCAGATAAGCCTAAAACATGATTAACCTCGCAAACTTTATTCAATGATCATTAGGGCAGCCCTAAATGTGCGTACAAGTGTAGTTGAAGTAATCTATCAGAGCATCGGAATAAGTCTTATGATACGGTAAGATGAAAAGAAGGACTTATGACGACACTTCGACAAAGAGTCAATGATCTCATCAGAATTTTCAAGCAAACTTTGCACCGGCTCTCTGGAGGTAAACCGTATCGAAATATTATGTGATGCTTGTCGATGACTTTGCTGAAACGTTTTCTCAGTCCCCCCCCCCCCTTTATCATTTGTTGACACAAAAAGTGTTTGACCGCCTAGAGAAGTTTCCGGTGATTATATTGCGTAAGTGCAAAGTTTCTAAAGATTCCATTCGCGTCTCTGACGATGACGAGATTGCTTGTTTAAAAAATTCGCAATTCAGACTTGTTAATATAATTCCTGCTCACCATAAGCGGATTAATATTATAGTAATTGGTGAATTGGGTTTTCATTAGTCGCAATTTGATTTGTCAGTAATTAATTTTATTATCACCAAACCTACAAGTATCATATAAAATTTGATTGTCACTTAATCGTTTGTCCGCTCCCTTTCCTTTTTCACATACTCTTGTCATATAGCATTATACAGAGTGAATTTCTAATTACCGCATGCGCTATAATCCGAGAGCAACCGTTTGCCAGGGCTACCAACCGTTACAAATTTATACGACAGTTCGCCGCGATGTTTGACTTGAAAAAATTTCACAGTCGTCGATGTCAGTTGCGTTCGATTTACAACTGTGAAAATTTTTGAGTCTGGAGACAGTTGGTCACCCTGGCAAATGATTGCTCTCGGATCGCAGCGCATGCGCATTAAATTTTAGCAGACGGTGGACCATGCAGTCGTTAAAAATTCACTCTTTACGCACGCGTGTATTACTCTGACGCAGTTTCATGAGTATATAATTATGAACAGGTACAATAAATTGCACAATTATCACAGCTAAGGCTTAGAGATCCTTGTTAAGGTGATAATAGTTCGCGTTCAGAGCAGTCGCGATCGTTACCCAAATGATGTACGGGGCCAGCATTAACGCTGACTTCTTTGAAACCCTGAAGAACAGGTAGATCATGACAACGATCAGCACCCACAGGATCACGATGTCGATCAGCGACTGAGGAGAAAAGTTTGTTTTTAAATAAGAAGTCACGGATACGGAAATCGGATATCTGTTATTGCAAGTGAATTGAAACGGACTTCGCAAAAAAAAAAAAAAAAATGAAAACCGCGATGAGGAAATCTGGTCCCTAGAATTACACTCACCACGAGGATGAGATGCCAGATGAAAAAGAACGGCGTCCAGAACCAGTTGAAGATCAGTTGTAGACAGTAAACTCCGAGCGGAAGGTAAAGCTTCTCCTTACTCGGCGATTCTTTCCATACGTAGTAAGAAGCGATGCCCATCAATGTGTAAATTATCGTCCAAGCGACTGGGAAAAGCCAGTTTGGTGGCCTCCATGACGGTTGCACAACCTCGTTCTATAGCGTGTAAAAATTATCGAACGTTTCAGTGTTCGATTATTAAATCTATTCAAAATCTAAGAAAAGTCGGAACGCTAAAAATTAGACCATTACTTTCTACGGAAGTGGAAATTGGAAAAAATATCAGTGAGCAAGCGGAGTTTACTCCAGAACCGACTTTTACGTAAAATTTTAAAGTGCGCGTGCTTGGATCAGGGTTTTTTGTGCAAGTGAAATGAAGAATGATTGAAAAAACTTTGGGTTCTCAGAGACCCCGTACACGTATTTAATGTTGTTTTGCTTTTTCTGCTTGAGAGAATTTCACCCACATCCTCCATCGTTTTTCGCTAATACTAAGATTGGATTCTATGTCTGAAGTGTTAAATTTGCTAAATTTTCTCTCATAATTTTGTTCAAGTAACAACGTTCCAAAGCTGGCGTGTAAGTGATGTCAAAGTTTCCATAGGTGTAAGTGAATAAGGTTAAGCTTACCTCGAACCAGTCCTTGTCTTGCCATAGAGCAGCTCCGACCCATCCGCCAGCGTTTGGCAAGATAATGGCAACTATGAGCAGCCAAATTTTGTGCGGCTTCGACTCGCCCATGTTGAGTTCGTGAGAACAAGCGTGTAACTAGTCGTTTTTTCGACAGTACCTCGTAGTTATAACACCACGATCACCCGTATCTGATGCTTGACCGAGATTATCTCAGTATCATAAATTGATAAAATTTTGACAGTATTGGGCACATTTGTTCAAGAACGTCTGGAACATCGCATAACGTACTGTTTGTATATTAGGGGAAATGGAACATGAGACGACTAATTTTTTCGACAAGGTACTTACGTTGTCAATGCAGACTCGGCCCAGGTTTCTAATGAAAAAATAATACATTGACCATTAAATTTAATTTTTTAATTGAAACTTTTTACGTTTAAAAAAACAAAATCAATGGCTAACGGAAATCTTAGACAATTGAAAAAAGTAACTTCTCGAAAAAGTGGGCCACTATTTCAGAATCCATTTGCACAAGTGTACTTGCCTGAGAATCAAGTATTTGATAAGTACGAAACGTGGTATTGTTTACGTAATGTTGTATTGTTTACGTAACGTGGTATTGTTTACGTAACGTAAATATGTACTATGGTCCAAGGCGTTCTGTGACACTTGCCGGTTACGTCAGGAATAGACACGTAATCATACGTGATTATAGAAAGTCCTAGGCTGATAAAGATCCGCTTTAAGTTGTCGCAAAATTGAAACCAATTCGGATCAGCTCGTCATGTATCCACACGTATCAAATCATACTTACGTATGCAGGATTAAAACATTCACAGCGTGTCACATTTTTAGTAGAATGGTCAAATATCGTACGATAAACAGATACTGTACAAAAATGTTACGGGGCAAAAAAAAAAAATAAAAAATATATCTCATTTCGAAAAGCGAGTGGGAATAAAATTATTTTTGGCTCTGTATAATTTTATTCCTCGTTTTTTTTTTTTCTTCTCATTTTTTAAAGTTTCTTTTTTATCTTACGTTCGATATGAGTTCAGCTTTTTCCTTTTTTCCAACTTCTCGCTTCATCCCGACATTTCTTTTCCTAACTTTGATATGTTCCCCATTTTCCGCCCAACTCGATGGGGGAAAAATCGCAATATTCATATCAGGGAAAGAACAAAGAAGCATTGCGAAATTTAACATAACTTCGCGCATTATTCAACAGGCATGTCAGCGGAATTTTCGCGGATGATGAATCAAATGTACGAGATACCGTTTAGCTCGTTACACACGTTTTCCGCTTGCGCAAACAAAGATAATACAAAAAAACTGCGGCAACACGCGAAACGTTGAGTTGGAAACGAATACCGTGTGTATAATGCTTTGCTACATTTTATCACGGACATCGATTAGGACTTAGGGTATTATTTTTGGAACGGTTTGAAAATCGATCGACTGCGTTAGCTCCCAGTCGACGTATTGACATCGACACAAAATCCTAACTACGCAATTCTTCGTGAAATTCTTGTACGTTCATCCTGTAGAGAAAAAAAAAAAAAAAAAAACTGTTGGAACATTGTCACCGCACTGAGAGAAACTTTTAGTTCCGGTTGCCGCTCGGTCCTTAACTATTTTCATTTTTCACCACAATCGAAAAATATAGTTCCAGGTACAAAATGGAAATCAGTTTTCTAGTTACTGTAAGAAATGAAATTTTTTTCAGTGTGTACATAGAAATATTTTAGATCATGATTATGTACTCATCGGAGAAGACCGTGGTTGTTGACAGACTAATCGCGACCTTTGGTGATGCGGTAACAGATTGTAATGACTGGCATATGGGCGATTTTTAACCGATACAAATCTACACAAGTATATTCCGATCTGTCTGTGTAGATAAAAATTCCTCTGTGGCTGACAAAGCTTCGGTGTAACGACTGGCACCTGAGTTACGTAAGTGCCAAATCCGACATCACGAATATGTGAATTAGTAATAATAAAATGAAGATTATAACGATCCTACGTCAAACATGGTATTGTCTATCGATATATTCTATATAGAATAAAAAAAAAAAGAAAAAGATTTAACATCGATGGGGAATTGCACAATGCCATATTTGAATCTACGCGCTCCTCAATTTTTAAGAAATATAACTTGTTTTTTTCACTGTTTTCTCTGAAATCTTCTCCAATTAGTCTCTTTTGTGGTCGACAATCGATTACAGAATCTGTTCTCGGATATAAAAAGAGTTAAAAAAATTGCCGCGATTAGCCAACGTTTTTATCAGTGAATCACTTAGATTTGAAGAATGGAAATACCAGCGAGTGTTAAGTGTTAAGTTGAATCGCAATAACAAGTACTACAAGTATAATTAATGTTTGTTGAATCGAACAATGCCGATTTCCTTCATGGATTGAAGGAAATGAAATCCAGGCTTGAAAACATCTCGCGATTCATTGTGACGTAGAATTTTTCCTAAAATCTCGAAAAATGGAGGGAGGCAGCACGGAAGGAGACAGGTTTAAATTAATATTTTTTTTCCTTCTGGTAAGTTTAGAATCGAACCAGAGTTGAAATTCCGTTAAAATTCTATGTATTTTGTGTGGTATAAATTGTCATATAATCGCTGCAGATTTTATCATTACACATTTATCGTTATCGGTATAATTTATCTTGGAAATCCAATCTCAAATACGATTAAACTTACGGTTTCTGCTAAGGCCGAAACAAAATCGCCGTGAAGATTATCAATTTTCTAAGAATAAATTCGGGGTGCAGTTGCAATTGTCGTCGAGTAGTTGATTCCCTGGCAGGCTTTTGACACGGAGGACTTGGCCAGGTAATTGGTGCTGAATTCGGTAATAGCGCAGAGGGCTGACTCTCAGGGGTTGTGCATAATTGGAAGGAAGCTTGGCCGTCAAGTCAGACATCTCGCGACAGACGCTAACGCGAGAAGTCCCAGGAGCATCGAGGCTGCACAAACGACTGACAACGTGTCCCGGTAGTAGCTGGGGCACAAACCCTTGTCCAAGCATCTCCTGTTCATGCGAAGGGAGAACATAAGTCAGTAAAATCGCAATCGTACGGTGCAAGGAAAACGACGATGTGGACTTCCATAAACCATCGTTTGAAGTCATCCCAACGGTATCTGATCACAAAAAAATGTGTTCATCTAGGAAGTATCCAGCAAGAATGCGACATCGACTTCCACGGACCACAATTTGGAGTGATCCTAACAGTGTCTGATCACAAAACATCGTAATCATGTAGGAGGTATCCAGAAAAAATTCAATGCGGACGTCCACAGACCATAATTTGGAGTCATCTCAACAGGATTTGATCACAAAACATCGAAATCATATCAGAGGTATCCAGCAAAAATGCAATGTGGACTTCCACAGACCATAATTTGAAATAATCTTGACAGTATCTGATCACAAAACATTACGATCATGTAGCAGGTCCCAAGAAACGAGCGATGTTTTTTTTCTTATAGTGACACGAACAGTAGTTGTTGACATTCTTGTAGCATAACGCGTGTAGGTATGACTCACAATTTCTCGATGAGTATCACCACCAGCCCAGTGACCACTTTGTCCAAGAACGTCACTACCGAGTAGACAAGAGCACTGCGTTCCGTTCGTGGTCCAATCAGTTCAGCGGTCACGCTGAGAGACGTGACCATGGTGATGGAACTTCCGCTCCCAATCAGAACGGCCACAAGGTAAACGACCCCCGTGCTGCTTCCGGCGAATTCTATGATCAGGGAGGCCAGGATACCGATCAGTGCTCCGATGAGATAACAGGCCTTAAAAAATCTGCCGATTAATTTTTGGAACCAATCATCGTCATTCTTAATTTCCGATCACTTATCAAACTGCGGTCTGAACCTTAGTGCCGCAGGACCTGTTCATGTGCTTGAGGCAAAGCGCCGCGACGAAGGAGGCGAGATATGAAGCCAATGGAACGGTGGCCAGAGCTTCTTTTCCACCAACGGCGGACTCCTCGATGTAAAGTGGCAGGTAGACCATCGCGAGGGTGATGAAGAGCCGGCTCGCGACGTAGAGGAGGGCCACCCTTAAAAGGAGGGTAGTTCCTGACCAATACCTGCGACTAGCCAAGGACGCGTTCCTCAGCGGTGATCGATCGCCGTTCTTGTCGCTCTGCAGACTCTGCGGGATGCAGCCGTCCTCCAGGTGTCTCGCCTTGAGGAAGACGTGGAAGCAGACACTCGCCGTCACTCCGATCACAGTGCAGATTATCACGATGTTCTGTAAATCGGTAATTGCACGGATCAATTGATGTTTTTCCAGGCTCACGACTTCGTCTTGGTGTTCACGTATGCGAGCATCGAAACTCACCCGGAATTTGTACGCGTCGTTTATCGTCACCTGGACAACCGAGTCACCCTGGGTTGGAAGGATTATCCAGGTCACCACGAAGACTGTTACAGCCGCGCCAACCTGGGCCGAGTATCTGAAAACCAGAAGCCGAAAGTGATAGTCGACAAAAGTAATCATATCCACAAAAATGGAAGATGTGAAGAATTTTCTCCGCGTACTCAAACGATTAGGCAGCACTTTAAGAAGCCTCGAATTTTTTCGTACCACACGATGTCGACTGGGTTAAAAAGAGGTTAAAGTAATTAAGATTGTACGCTATGCACATCGACTTATGGCCGAGGCCGATTGGCGAGTAAAATGATAATTGCCTTATTGCTGTTAGATCGGTTCTGGCCAGCTGAGATCTGGCGAGAGCAGGGATCATCGAAAGGTGCGATATCTGAACGGCCGCCCATCCGGTTTGAAATACGGATATACTGGCAACGTAGACGAAGGTCGCGGATGGATTTCTCACGTCCAAGAACGTCCCGAAGATCACGGGGAAGCTCAGGCTGACCAAGACCGAGCCCAACACGTGCCAAGCTTTTTTACTGCCGTAGCGATCTACCAGGATGCCGAAGACCGGTGTCATAAGTGCGTCCACGATTTGCCCTGAAGAATGAAGAAGTCCGATCGGTGATGAGATATTTTTTTCACAGTTCAGAAATGGTCATATTTAAAGTACACAAAAACAATATGGAACCAAGGTCTAAACGGTGGAACTAAAGTTGTTGGAATTGAACTTTGTTGAAAGAATCTCAACTGATTACTTTGGGAAAAATAATTTCGAATGCCACTGTTTTAAGAACAAAAAGTTTATACAATTTTTCTGCAAATCTGGAAAAATCTCAGTCTCCTTCTGATTTTGTAATACCAAAATCGTAGCCATTGTTTGTGTTATTCGCATGATTTTATTTATAAATTATTAATTGACCAACAAACCTCGTGAAATCGGGAGAATTGACAGGTTTCCATTGATGAAAAAAGCTCATAAAACAGCAAATTATTGGTCTCAGCTTATTAAAACTTTGGTTTTTCTTTCACTTCGAATTCACGAATCCATTTCATTTTTTTATTTCCTTCCACGCGTTGCAAAGATACTCTACAATTTCAATCGAATTCAACAGTGTTGTCTTCACCCTCATAGCCCAAATATCAATCTCTGTATTAGTATTTTTTCTTATTTTCCATATCGTTTTGTTCACAAAATAAATTGGTTAAATCTTTGACCGAAGTCAAGTTCCGGACCAGCTTGAAACTCACCCAGCAAAAGCATCGCGCCCGCAGTTACCGGCTCGAAAAGCACTATCCTCTGGAGATAGAGGAGCGTGTATGAGAACCACATCGCGGCTGCCAGGTCATTGAATACGTGACCGAGGGCGTAAGACACCCTTACTGTCCTCGACATCTTTCCCTCCACCAAAGGTATCCGCTCCCCGCTAATGTCCATGGCTGACGGTTTCAATGAAAGAATTTCGTGTACTTCCGCATCTCAGGGTTCATCTCATGACTTAATTTTCCTCAAACGAATCTCACACCGGAACCGGAACTCGTGGATGACGATTGACACATTGCTGCTGAAGACAAACGATTCGGTTCCCTTTCTATTTCCTCTACTTCTTCTCTTTCTTGATGTTTTCGAAACTCTCGCTGAAAAGTTTTTATGCACATTTGGTATAACGTGCAACTTAATAAATTTCAAGGTATTCCAATTTCCGCAACGGGGAGTGAAAAAACATCCCAAACGAATTCAAATTTCCTCCCGCAAGATAACAGCTCACGTTTTTGTCTCGATACATCGACCGTAATTCAATTTCGTTATTCGTTAGTAAAAAAAACAAAAAGGTTTTTTTTTCACCCACGTGATTCTTTACCAAAAAACTAAGAATATGAGACACTGTGTAGGATCTTCGACGTTCGATGTACCGGATAGATGGAATTTACAAGATTGGGGAGTTTTTTCACCCCCGTTACCGGAATAGTTACAAATAAGAAAAAAAAAAAAAGTAACGTTACAGTTCCCGGATTAATCGCCGGATTTGAGCACTTCGAATTACCGTCAATTTTGTGTTGAACGGTAACAGCAACCTGTTTTACAATCAGTATCGTGTTGTACAAGCTAATGTTTAATCGCGGGGATTTTATCGACTGATACGTTCATGGATACTCGTACAACGGGTAAGATATATTGTTGCAGGAGTTGAATAACGCGACTGTTTACTTTCTCGCCGGAAGTGAATGGTGCACACATACGTGATACGTGCACACGCGTATGTAATATGACAGCGTTTCAACCACAGCTGTCCTCATCGATTGTTTACGCTATCGATTTACTCGATATCAACAGACGTCCGTCTTGAGGTCCGATTTTGTTTTTGAAAACCCGTTGCTCGGTACAAAAAATATAACCAACGAGTTTTTATTTCCTCTTGCGATTGCAACGCGTACTCGGTTTTTTTTTTTTTTTTTCCCAATGGAATGGTTCGCGATTATTCGATTCTTCCGCAACATCAGCGTCGAGATTCTAAATACGTAGGA
Source organism: Neodiprion virginianus (assembly GCF_021901495.1). NCBI lineage: Eukaryota > Metazoa > Arthropoda > Insecta > Hymenoptera > Diprionidae > Neodiprion > Neodiprion virginianus. Next base: position 28,592,571 of record NC_060881.1, on the reverse strand, counting down.
CACAGATTTTTAATCGTTGAACGCCAACATCTTTAAATTTTTCGAACACGTAGCTGGGTATATAATTTTCTGCCGATTCAGTTGGATAGAAACTTTTTCCAACGAAATAACGAAAGAAAACGGTAAAACGAATTCATTTTTCTTTCTTTCCAATACGTGGTCACATTTCAAAATCTAAATCAGAGGTAACGGATGTATTTTCCTGTTGGAATAACAAACTCGTTAAATTGGTGAAAGAATTTTTGAAAATATCCGATTAACGCGTGAATAATCGACGGAAAACTTCAATTATGTGTTTCAAAAAAATTCATTGCTCTTCTCTCGAGGACGAAACAAAAAAAAAAAAGAAACAAAATAGTCATCGAGTATTTAACGGGAAACAAAATCACCGTGTAGTAAATTTCCGGTCGATAAGTATGGTAAATAAAACGCAGCTAGGAATTTGCAGGTGGGTTTAAAATAAACATTTCAGTCAAGAATGTTGTAGATTTAGCGAGTAAAAGAGAAGAAAAAGAGAAAAGAAAAAAAAAAAATTGAAATCTTGTTCAGTTTTTACCGTATTCAATAATTATTATTCCTATCTTTATTGCGCACAATATATTCCTAGAGTCAGAACGTCTCGTCATCGTTACACACACTTTTTAGTACGACAGATTTTTAAGAGGCTTCTTCATACAGCGGCGACTCACCTTTGCTCTGACGAATATTCCCCGCGAACACGGTGATTCGTATATTTTTACAATTTTGTCGTACAGGAAACGCGAATGATACGTGTCGCGGATTTTTTCCTCCCGTTACTGAATTTTTCAGCGTGTGTGTCCGGAGATATCCGAGTTCATGCGAACGGTTCGCCAGCCGCTTTCACTCGGTGAACAGATCTTTCGAGGAGTATTCGGTATCCGAAATCAGGAATTACAGTCTCGCGTGTTAAGTCAGATCGTGGGCGAACTTATAAGCTGACGTAAGTGTTCCTCAAACCATCAATAAAAACGAGTTTACGTTAATTTCCTTGCAGGAATTGGAGATTCCCAAAATTTGTCAAAATTTAAAACAGCCTTCTCAAGCTCCACGATTCTTTACACAGAGGATAAAAGATGAATCTATCAGATCAAGCGCGATATCGAAACGTTAATCAATTCTAATTTCAAAACTGTCACACAGTCCGTTGGTTTTCGATAAAAACAATATTTTCGGATTATTTTCCACGACCTTTTTTGCGCGGCTTGCTTCAAGATCGATTCCAAGTTATCCAAAATGGCGTCGGGTTAAATCGCGGTTCAATATCGACTCGCTAATCCACGTCGATGATTCCGGGGATTTTTGACGACCAGAATTCGCGGAGCGTCCTGATTCTGCGACAGGGACGAAAAAGAGGGCTTGACCGAACCGCACCGGCGCCTTGTTCAGGCCGATCTATGGAAGTCCGGTGTAATAACGTAACACAGGGCGAGCCGCTCTGTAACCTGAGATTACAATGAAAAATACACGAGAACCAAACCGAACCACACGACGCGACGTCTTGCGAGTCGATACCCTCCCGATGCGATGCGATGCTTCTATTCGCTGCTATAAGGTTTCAACGGGACGAGTCGAACACTCGGCCAGCGGCCAGACCAGCTCCGGCTACTTGGTAAGAATTCTTTGAGGTATGCGAGTCGAAAATTTCCCATAAAAGACACTCACAGGGACAAAACACAGGAAGTAATTATGGGAAGAACCAACGCGGGGTGGGATTTCAAAAAATCGGGTCAAATATGTTCGACGAAAAGAAATTCGACAAGACTCCGAAAGATTTTTTTTCAATATTAATCTAAATTATGATGACGATGATTTGTACAATCGATCAAATTTTTTCATTATTTCATTTCCAAATTTGATACAGATTTGATTTTTCTCACAAGCTTTGAACCGCTTGCATACTTCAAAAGTAACAAATTACGTAAAATTATCCGTACCGATTTTTTTTTTTTTAATATATTTCTTAATAATCTGTATATTTTTATACGTCTCTGCATATTTTTTTCTTTTTTTTTCTCTGCATAATCGTTTACTGCTCAGACGAATATTGTATGAGTATTTTCATTAGCCCGAAAGTCAAGAGCATATTACTGATTTAACGTATTATTTGAATCTGGAAATCTCAATCCACTAAAACTACGCTGAGCAATGATTTGTTTGAATTGAACGATTTCCTGCGGTTTCTGAAACGTGATCAACCTCCATCTTATCGACTTGACAAGTTATCTTTTGTAAATCGAGTACCTACGTAGTTCACTGGTACGTTTTACTTGCCGCTGTTACACACGACTCAGTCGGTACGAGCTCTGTTGGTAAGTAGAAACAAATGAAAAAACCTGATCATGAGTGGGTTTATCATGATGTTACAGAAAAAAAATTGGGAACACGATGGTTAGAGAAAGCGTATGAATTTCATTTTCATACATGTCTAGAGTTTAATTTTCCATCGGTACGTGTGATCGAATGTTGCTTGTTATCATCAGAGACGCGTAGGTCGATAAAGAGGAAAAAGCTCACGAGCTAAAATTCTCGGTCGGTTTATTCGAACGGGGTGGTGCAAAAAAAAAAAAAAAAAAACGGAGCTTCTAAAACTTTCATTACTCAATAATATAACAACATTTGTGACATTTGTTTCCATTTTCTAGAACTTGTAAAATGAATCGATACCTTTGACCAATATTCGACGACTGGCTTTGAATCAACGTTTTTTTCTTTTTCATTTCAGGTAATTCTCGTGTGCAAAAGTTTCTCCAAGTGTCTTTATAATCTCAAGTTTCAGAACCGGACAAAGGGTATAAAGTATAAGGTATAAGGTGTAATAAGGTGATTCTGAGAAACAATTATCTCCCCGTTTTTTTTTTTTTTCAACATCTACAAAATGTATCGGCTCGAAGTAGAACTACGGGGGATCAAAGGTCGGAAGGCGTTTACTTTCGAAAAAAATGTTTATTAAAAAAGTGGATAAAAAAAAAAAAAAAAAAAAAGAACAAACCGATATTAAAAACCTTCCAGCCCACCTCGTTCCACTCGTACTTTATACTCGTGCTGATAACCAGCTGCGATCGTAGTCCTACCGATGACGATGATGAAATTCCAGGGAGAAAACCGGACCCACAGGTGAAACGATTGAATCGATACTGGGAGCTTTGATGTAGACAGATATTACACCGTATATTGATCTAGTGTAAAATTATGGTAATTATCAAAGCGGCAAGCAGTGTGGAAAATAACTATATCTATAACGTAATAGTTGTTAACAGAACGTGCGCGACACTTGTATCAACTGAAAATTTATTTTTAACAGTGAAACGAAACGTTCGTACAGTAGAGCTGTAAGGTATCGTCTGAATAAAACGCAAATTTGTATAAAAGTAAAGTGTATGAAAATTAAATGATTACTATTAATTAATACACCTTCGAGCGCAGCAGAGGAACAATAACGTCAATTCATAGTCTTGCTACGGAGGTAGTAAAGGGTGATCGTAGCACCGAGTTTCCGTAATATAAACCTGTAAAGACAGACGCATCTTGACGATATTGAGCTCAGTTACTCGCCGAGGGTTCAAATAGAAACAAGATCTCGAGATCCTGCATTCACAGTTCGCTGAGCGAGTTTGTCGGACCGTAACAATGGTGCAAGCAGCCTTCTTCTCCCTTGCTTTGTCTTCTTTTCTGTCTCTCTCTCTCTCTCTCTCTCTTTCTCTCTTTCTGTAATAATCTGTAATTTCTCATTAATAACTTTCCAGAGTTTGCGAGTTGATGAAAGTTCAGATGAAGCTGAAGAGGCGTCGAACTTTAAATCGTGCACCTCGCATTTTTGATACAATTTTTAATTCTTCACAAATATAATTAATAACTTCATCACTGTGCAATGAACATTGCAAAGATGCAGTTTATTAAACCTTATCGACAATAAGTCGTTATGAATAGCGAGTATGGCAATAAATTTTTTCCAGGAAGATCGAAGCAGGGAACAAAGATCATATACGTTTTTAATTAATATCGAAAAGTATAAGTTCCAAAGAGTCGCGAACTTGGTTGGTACAATAATGTGAACAAATTGTGTGATACAACATTGACGAAAATTTTTAGAAACTTTGTCAATCTCGCACAGTCGTTGCGAGGTGCGTTTATAATGTTTCAGAGATAAAAATTGGCATGTTTGTGAAATTGCTCGACACAAAAATGTACAATTTTTCACCACCGCCTGTAAAAAAACGTAGTTCCTTCAGTCGTGATTTTTCAACTTTGGCGAATTATTATGAATGTTATTGCCATGTGAATGAGGCAGAAACCAAAGAAACTTGATTACTAGTGTGGCGAAAAGCGAAGACAAAAATGGGGAAAAAATCTTTGCGAGTAACACGATATGTTGAATCAAGTGCCGTCAGGGTGGCTAAAAAAAATCTAAAAAAAATTTCGAGACTCTTTTGGGTCGGTTGCAACATCATACTAAAAAATTATCAAAATCGAAGGGGGTGAGGCACATGGGTTGGTTTGACGTAGAATGCATCGTATATACCTATATCTAGCACCGCCTTTCCTCTTCAACCTTTTTACCCTCCTCGAATGTTATAGGGTCAAGTTTATCTATCTTGAGAGCTGTCAGTACCGTGTGTTCGTCGATACGATGAGACTTATCAAATATATGCACGTGACCTATACCCGTCAAGTTTGAATTTAAAATTCGAATGAAAAAAGTGATAGAAAATAAAATGAACAGTCTATGTATAAGATTTCTCATTGCATTTATGATTTTCTATTTAAGATTCATTGTTCCAAGTTCCATCGGCATTGTCGTCAAGGTTTGAAATCAATTGCATTATCGATTCAAAATACTGTAAACATATTAATTCTGTTTTTTTCTTATTTCCAAATTTATGGCTGGTTCGTTTAAAATCGCTACCTTCTAACTCTTCATGTATAAAACACTATACTGTAAGTTCAAATATAGGTACAGATAAAGTTCAAGCAGTAATTTTACCGTCAGCCGAAACTATAATTCCAGTTAAATTGTAGTATAAAAGTTCTTTTCAAAATATTACCTGTTCCTAACGGACGATTTGTGAAAATTAAAATTTCCTCATTTTTGTTACAAAATCATTTTCGATGCTCAAGGTGTGGAAAAATGGCGAAAAGTCTGGTCCAGTTCGAGGAAGCTGGAGGGTTGTCAGAGGGTGTACGTGAACGGTGGTTTTATGCAGGGAAACTGGACCGCCGGTATAGTTATAATGAAATTCGCGAAGTCTATCAAGTCCCCTGGTTTGACGCTGGCGAAATACTTAACTGAGGTGCGGAGTGATCTATGGAGCAAACGTTGTACGCGAAGCCGTTAAAAAGTTGGAGCAGCTGTTTTAGCGAAGTTGTACGGAACCGGGACACCAAGTGTGACCCATGCATCAACCGGCGAACTTTCCTTTCCGACATAATTACCCCAGAGATCGACTACTTCGACCCCCCACCTGCTACTCCTTTTTCCTCTTCCTCCCCCTATCTCTTCTAGCATCCCTAATCGCTTAACGAGATTTTAAACCGAACGACCTAGTCGCCGCGTATCTACGATCTTTTCAAATTTACGCCAAAATATCTGCATCATCTTACTGTATACAGAGCGAGTATAGCTAAGGATTGAATGTTCTGACGCGCATGCGCTAAAAATCTAGTGCCAAAGCCGTGGAGACTAGATAAGGAGTACCAACTACGTGAAAACAAATGGCACTTCGGTGCAAAAGCAACACCAGCGACGCTGGTGGCAAAAAAAAAAAACAAATTAACCTAACGTGTACTTTTTAGTGGGCAGATTTGATCAATTCTCGCGATTGAGTTGGTGCTCCTTACCTAATCTCCGTGGCAAGAACAGTTTCTTTGTCAGGAAGATAAATATTTTTGAGGTTACATGCATCGCGGTGACCTGTAATTTGAACTTATGACTGTTGGTCAACCTGAGGAAACAACTGCTTTTGCTCTACAGTTTTAGCGCATGCGCGTTAGATCATTCGATCGTTAGCTACTCACTCTGTGTAGTTATCGGCTGTAATGTAACAGGCTGACCCTAATGACCGTGGATTATAATGCATATAGAAAATATTTCACGATGCGTGATTGATCGTTGGACATTTTAATGTCCGCAGAATAATGAAACGTATTTGGAATCGAATACAATGTGTTAAAAAACGCTGAATTATCATCGGGCTTTAACGATGGGATATAAAATTGAGTAATTGCTCGACGTTTACGGCAGTGTGCAGACAATAATTGCTGAAGGGTAAAACGTCAGTTGAACATTGATCAGCCCGTGTTGACGACAAATAGGAAGAGGCAATATTGATCGGTGAAAGAGTCTCCGTCACGAGGTGGTGAAGAAAACTCGTCGTGCTCCTTGTCGACGCAGGATATCTTTCAAGAACTCAATAAGGCAACTGAATGCCTCGACGTGTTAACGGGGACGAAAAGCACCTTGAACGAGGAGAAGGCTTCCCGGGATAAGGAGAGGAGAAAGAAACGGTGAAAACTAGCAGGAATAAGGAAGGAGAGGAGAGGAGAAAAAATCGCTAGCCATTTATCACTCGATTCTGACCCTGTTGACGATGGCATTTAGATACGACCTTCTTCGATAATTAATCTTCACAGGGTAGCTGTGGCGTTGATTGCTGCTCTGGGACGTGAATTCCCAATTGAATGATCGTCGGGCGCCTATCTTTTTCCCGATCGAACCGGATGCCCCTATTTTTTTATCCTTGTTTTTTTTTTCTACGCACAACCTGCGAACTCTTCAATTGTGTATCACGCCGATTTCGTTGTCACTGATTTTCTGGAAACACTTTATCTGCAACCGGTCTGTTTGGAAACTCAGTAGCCAGGGTATCGAGGTTTTGAGGTTTTTGGAAAATGGAATATCAAGTATTTTGGATCTTAATAAAAAGGATTTTGAACAAAGAGGACATCAATGTGACTTATAAGATCACCATTACTTTTAGCAATCTGTTCACTCCTTCGAAATCTAAAATTTCTACTCTTGATCAAATTGATAGTGTATACAAAATTGACTGCAACGACTGGACAAATGTTATATCGGCCAATCATCTCGACATCTTCAGAAACGCGTAGCCAATCAAAATACGATTTGAAGTCTCGAGATCCAGACAAGTCTGCTTTAGCTTATCACTCAATGATGCAAAGGCACACACTTGACTTTCATATTGTTAGAATTATAGATAATGATAAGGACTGGCAGAGAAGGTTTAATCAAGGAGATGTCTCACATTACCAAAAACAAGACCGTCGACAAAAGAACTGACATTCAAAATTCAAGCCATCTTTATTCCAACATTGTTCAATTCCAATGTAACTAGTTTAACAAATTTTGAAATTTTCCGCCATAACTTCATCTCCATTCACAATACATTTCAACAATTACCGTCAGCCACCGTCTTTTTCAAGATTCGTTTAAAACGAATCTAATCATGCGCCGAACGTTTTCTCGTATAAATTCGAAGGCTGTTGGATCGCCTAGCTGAGCATCGCGTTAGGCGAAGAACTTGAACTTTTGCTACTCGCTAGCACTTCGGAAGTTGTTGAAACAATTAAGTGGATCCCGTTTATGGCTGAAAGTTTATACACGTTTTTTTTTTTTTTTTTTGCCTCAACAGTGACCTTTCCCTAGACTCTGATAGATCGTAAATAATCGCTTCCCTGAGAGCACAGAAATATCATTTCCTTACGCAGATTCAGTTCATTTTTTGAATGGTGTGTACAGAGCGAATTCCTAAAGACCGCACGGTCCGTCGTCTGTTAAAATTTAAAGCGCACGCGCTGAAATCCGAGAGCAATTGTTTGTCAGGACGACCAACCGTCTCTAAACTAAAAAATTTTGACATTTGTGAGTTGAGTACAAGTGCCAACGATAAGTGTCAAAATTTTTGAACTTATTTGCGTCGCGGCAAACTGTCGTATGAATTTATGAGAGTTGGTAGCCCTGGCAAACAGATAGTTTCGAATTGAAGCACATGGGCATTAAATTTTAGCAGACGACGAAAAGTGCAGAGGTTAGTAATTCACTCTGTACAAACAATCGCACACTTTTTCTACCGAATCTGCTCGTGAGGTCTTCGCTTATTCGGAGTGATCACGAAACCGAAATGAAAAGTTTTAATAAAACGATTAGTCCCTGGCTTCAGCGCGATATTACCGGACACCGTTTGAATCAGTCAGAGGGGGGTGATTCATTCCTTGATTTATTCCCGCTTCCCGATAGCTGATAATGAGAAATAAGAAGGAGGAAAAAGCCAATTAAAACTGTTTCAGATCAAACAATGCGAGATCGATGCGGCCAAGTCGGGGGGGCGAGGAAATGGCAGCAAGGGCGAATCGCGCCCCGCAGCGATGCCTGAAATTTAAATCACCGGTAATTTCTCGTTATGAGGTTGACTGATCTTGCTTAATGTTTTCGAGCTTTTCAGAGGAATGGGACTCGGCAACGAGTTTCAGGCCGCGGCCACCCCTAAGTCGCGGTTTTAGTAGGCGCGTCAGGTTCACCCTCGTGGTACCTGGTATTATATGAAGGCACGGTTGGTTGGCGAGGAGGCGGTTGCAGATATATACGCGGGAGACTCGCGCGGAGGAAACACCCTTTGAATCCTAATTCGCATTATTAGCTTAACTAGCTATCCGCCCGTCTACGACGCATGACGAACTACACCATTACGACAAAAGTTTACCATTGAAATTCGATTCATCGAAACCCCTTTGGCCGGATTTGTGGCCCAGTTTCTCGACCACATCGGCGATCATAGACGAAGGGCGACACAAATCCTTCCAGAAATAATTTTCGCCTATCTGAACGCTCGGTCTCACGTGCAGCGGCTTAAATCACAAACAGCCACAAGCTTGGCCACAGATTCGACTTCACTGTTCTTTGGATCACCCCAAATCTCAGCCCACGACCATTCTCGTACATCAGAAACTCACAAACATGGATTTATAACATTTCCACGCTGTTTGAGCTAGCTCGTTGATCAATGGACGTGCGAATGTGGTCACTTAGTTCGAGGCTTGGTACACTAATCGAAAAAAAGATACCGAAACTATAATCTGTCTCGCTAATGACGAAGCCACGCGAAGTTGCTCAAAATCATCATGTAAAATGTGCCGAGGACAATCGAGGAACGTTATCGAGATGATTTGAACTTTTTCGACCGTGTTTTCGAGCGCGTTCGACCTTTTTCGTAATTTGGATTTGGGACTTGGAGAAGGTATTCCTGGCACATTCGTCGACGCTGAAAACAAAGCCTAATATGATACCTAACGGGGAAAGTGAAGGGAGGGAAGGAAGGGGTTCGACTCGGGTGCAAGTTGAATTGCGGGATTGAAAGAGGGGCGGATGTTGCTGGTGCGGGCAAAACGTGTTTCACCCTGAGTGAACCAATTACATATCGCGTCTGCTGCGTGACCCCGCGACACGGTGCTCAATCTCGCATCGGCACCGGCAAACTGCTGTTTGCAAAAACAGTATCAGGCTACCAGAACACCCCCGCAGCCTTCCTCTTCCTCTATTGCCACTGACCTCGTTTAAACTTCTCCGTAATGGGCGATATTCATCCCTCGCTGTGAAACCGTATTGCAAAGCTCGACAACGCACGTCTCCAAATCCACATCGCTTTCCATCTATCCCTCATCGCTTGGCGAAGAATGGAGGAGGGTCAAAGTGTTCGTCAATTGATCAACTATCGATGGAACTGCTCGTTTCGCATTTTTTGGATCCTTAAGAGGACCGTTATATCGCTGAAACTGCAGATTGCTGCGGGATGCAAGGATACCAATCTTCTTAACGATTACTATAACTTCTGGGGGATTTTCAAGGTTTACAAGTTCATGTTCGCTGTTCCTGAATCCAGAAGCTGATTTTTCGGAAGGTTGAAGACGCAAAACCGTTAGTCCATTCTTAAATGGTAAGGCACCGTTCTCTTCACAAGACAATCCATTTTCGTTCGAGGCCAGTGATTTTCTTCCTCTTCATTATTTGGTGGCAACGAGTAATACACAAAATAATCACGTGCATTTTTTGCAATTCTCCTCAAAGTTGAGCGAATAGACGAGACCTTGCAACTCAAATTTTTTTGTCGCAGACATCCGATTTTCTGAAGGAAAATCTGCCTGGTGAAGTCAAATTGGACTAACTGTATACCTTCAAGCTTACAGCAAAAAGGTTTTACTGGAAAATGAAGACATGCACTGGCGATGAATCAATGATGTGAAATGTGGTTTTTGATGTTCAAGCAGATAACGTCAAACATGGATTTTTCGAAACCGTCAAAATTTACACCATGTACTGACTTTTTGGAATGCAGTCATTTCCAACAAAGAGAGACTCGGTGACAAATTTCATCCTCCAAATCTTCAGAAAAGTTTCCAATTCTTTAGAGAAATGCACTTTGAGTACCGATTCGGTCCGTGTCAAATCACCTGTAGGTATTCAAGGGTTGACACGATCGGTTCGTCCGGTTCATGCAACGCTTAACTTTGAGGTTTCCAGCTCGTACGTGACTGTGAGAGGAATCACTCGAGAGTCCCGCTGGACTGTGACGTCGAGTCTCGGGGTTATCGGCCGGCTTCAAGGCCTTCGAGAACCCACTAGAAACCAGCGTTAGAATCAATTATCTCAATTCCATTTGCCGCGGTTATTTTTTTGTTCTTCATGCCGCTCACGAATTCGTTCGTAAAATTTCCTCTTCGCGTTACTCAATTTTGAGTAATTACTGCCGAACAATTGGAGCCCCTGCTCCAGCTTTTATTGATTTGTTCCACAGCCATGGCGGCGGATATTGGAACGGGTTGAAATTTCGCTTTGCAATTTTTGCCTCTCGATGTTAATCATTCGAATGAATTTTTACGCAGAGCTTTCCGATCGCTGGAAGTTAACCTTTCATGTATTTGTTCAGCTTCTGTCTTGAAGGAAAATTAGAGGAACCATTCAATCGAAGAAACCATCAATTTAACGGTTGGAAATCAATTTGTAAATCAAAGGAACTTGTATGACTGAATGATTCTTTGAAGGAGCCAGAAGTCAATCGAGACAACCGAAGTCACTATGAATCGCTTGAAATCACATGACAGCGGTGAAGATATTGCTCGAGAAATCGTTGCAAGTTTGTCGTAAACGCGAAATGGTTTTTATAGACTTTAATTTTGTCACGTGCTCTGGTTTATTTACAGTGAATTAAATGACTTTCATTGATCTTCGATGATTTTCGAACGTTCTATGCGATGTTGAGTGATTCGTTGTGATTCCATTCGATCCAGGAATGACTGAAAATCGTTCAAAACGCTCGGAAATCATTGGAAACTATCCATGGACTTTACGACTGAAAGATTAGGCTCACAAAAAGGTGTTTGTTTGTTCGATAAACCAATTTTCGCATTCTTTTTGAATTCAGGGAGAGAAGAAAAAGCCGTGATTTTTGCCGAGCCCACGCAGCTTCCCGTCAAAGCTCCTTCGAATAGCTCGAGGGCTTCAGTAGACATCGTTTCTTTGCGTTGGGGAGGGCTCGTTATGTACGAGCGCGGTTAAAAGATAAAGAGTCGATAAAACAGAGCGGAGGAATGGCGTCGCGACGCCTCGCGGGCCGAACAACACGGTAGAAAACGGGCGTCTCATCGCTTCTCAACCCCTCCACACATGTACCGTACCCGGCGTATTTTCCCACGGGATAAAACACCCGAAATTCCCTTGTCACCCCGGCTATAACTGTGCGATTTGCCGATAATTCCTCGCAGTCGATCTGCCCTGTCAACTTGGAGCCGATAAACACAACCCTTAAACCCAATACCACCCTAAAACGTAGGAAATAGATCTGCGACGAGTTAAGTTCGTTCCTTTAGGTAATCCGGGAAGAATTGCGACGAAATTTATCCTTTCCAAGGATCGCAAATATAGAAGTTTTCCTCGTATTTTATTACGACAAGGAAGCATTTGATAAAGAATTTCGAAATGTTGCAGACTCAAAATATCACACACAATATCTTTGCATTCATTTTCATGGAATTCTGAATGATTTTCAGATTATTAAGATCGAGTGGTAAGTTTTGGGGGATAATCGGACCTTTCTGTGAAAACAAAGGGTAAAATTTACTTGTAAACAATTCCTTCACCTTGATTAATTTATGAATGTCACGAAGTTATAGTTTTCACCGAGATATTTTCAGCGATCACCGTACAGCATTGTTGATGTTTTTCCGTCCCATTCAGTCCCGTTTTCCCTTATTTCCTTACCCCGACTCGATTTATTGACGGCCGGAAGCTTCCGTGGCGCGTCCGTCGTGCTACAACGTAACTTTTTTTTTTTTTCTTTTCTTTCTCATCCCCGAAAAATTTCCCTAAACCTGGAGCGAAGTGGATTTGCTGATATATTATGGGACGGCATTCAATAAATCTGTCAAATTAGGTTGGCGAGATGAAATGCAGGGGTTGGGGAGATTTTATTAGCAGCTTGCGGGTATAACAATGCCTGCCAAATATCTTTACATACATATACATAATCTAAACACAGCCCGAAATTGGAGAAGCCAAGATTATATCTTGTAAGTCGTTCATCCCATGCTATGGAATGCTCCAACAAATCGTTGTTAGCTTCAATTTTACTGTTCCATTCACTGCTCCTCCTTTATGCATTTCCATTACACATCTAGGTACATAATACACGATGCTCGATAGTTCATTCGTTTTTGAAATGTAACAATAACGATTCGTCGGTTAACTGCAGGTGGTGAAATGACGGCTGTGTTTGTTGATGATAAATTATTAAGATATTGAATTTCGAATTTCAATGCTGAAAGTATACGTAAATCAAATTTTTTAGTATCAAGTTTGGACTCCGATGAAATTTATTGGATGAATAATCGAAGGTGGTTGATTTTTGAATCGATCAAAAATCAACGAATAAGAGCCTCTATAATCGTTGAACCTTCCGAATACACTAATATCCTAATATCGGTGGTTCAAACTTTGGAATACCTGCGTAAAATCGGTTCGAAATCGGTGCTTTCGGTGCGGAAATCGGTTCCCGTAGATATTGGCGGTGAACGAATCTTCAAGAAGTTTCGGCCGAAGGGGATGAGGATCTCTCATCGACATCAGGGGCGTCGATCGGTAGCATCGTAAGCCTTTGAAGTGGACGCGAGGAAGAGCTGCAAGGCCTTGCCGTCGGCGACGAGGCGACGACGACGTTGGGCAAACGTAATACGTCGACGTACATAGACGGCATTTGCTGTCGCGCATATACACACACCTGGGAATAAATTATACAGGGTATCGGGGCGCCTGTCGTCCGATATGCACGGCTGCACGACTCGGGCACGGTTATATCGGGTTCAAAGGTTAGCCCCCGAAACGAGCCGTCTAATTACTCGGCCCTTGCTGTTTTTGGCGCGGGGACTCGCCTCTCCGTTAGATTTACATGTTGTTTGTCGGGGCCGTCATCCCTGACGATGGGGACGGAACACTCGATGCAGATCGGTTTAATACCCCCTGAACCAAGGCCCCGCCCTTCGCTGACACCGTGGAGGTTTCTGATGAACGTAAAATGTAAAAGGTGATTCTTGGCCTCGCAGGAAAAGTGTCCAAGGCTGATCTCTTTTGTAATTTGTTATAGTAGACTAAAAACTGAGCGATACGTATTTGTTTTTTTTTTTTGGAAATGCAATTAAACACTTTGAGGGGGTAAAACCACCCTCCAAAGTAGGACATGTCAAATGGCAATTTGGCAGTTTCCAATCCAACTGGTCGAGTTTTCTCATAACGAGAAATGGAACGTGTAATATTCTCGGTTAAAAGAACACACTGTCAAATCGACCCTTGACATGCCTTGCAGGGTGGTTTCACCCCCTTAAAGTGTTTAATGACAGATAAAAAGACAAACACGTGTCGCTTAGTTTTTAGTCTACTATAACATATCAGAAAAGAAGTCAAACCGGAAAGACCGATATGAGATACTTTCCTTGTTGGTATGATGAACATGGTTGTTTTCTTGGAGATGAATGTCAAATGTACGAACTCAAATTTTCAGAGGTGACAATATTGAAAGATGAGAAAGTGGGAGGATCAGCTTTGAGAATGGACATGTATTTTGAAAAATCTTAAAACGAAGAACGTCAGAATTCTGCTATTGTTTTTCTTTTTTGTCTTTCGACGTTTTTACCTTCGCTACGGTTGGTTGGCCAAAAATCAATATTTTTTTATCAGCAGTCAAATCAATATCGCTCTTTGTTGTACGTAATCAATATCGATATTATATATTGTAAGCTTGCGTGTACATAACGACGCGATCATAAAGAAAGCAATAAAGTTTTTCAGTTGATATGCAGTCTTCCGAATAAAACGAGCCATCCCATAGCGAGCGAAATCGAGCAAATCTACTAGATTTCACTACAAATCCGTGGTGATTCAAAGCAAAGCCTCGATATCTGAGCATTTATTTCTTTCACCGCAGTTCTGAAATTTTCTGTCCTTGTATTTTGAAAGAGCTGATCTTCGTTGCTCACGAATATATAAACTGGAATATTTCATCTTTAAAATCAATAAACAAAAGTATACACTGTTGGCCACGTGTGGGCGGTGAAGGAAGAACGAATGAAAGTTGTCCGAGGTGCGTTCGCTTGAGCGAGGAACGAAATTCGACCGAGTATATAAATAACGCCGGGAATAATAATTAATGAGTGCAAACAGTTTCGTAAAATGGAGGGGTTCCCGAGGTGTTAATAACACAATCGTTGTTACACACACATCCGAAGCGGGTAGCGGTGAAAATTTCTTGATCCGTTTATATTCTCGCGCCAGTGGGTGGCTGGATGTAAAAGGGTGGGTTTCCCTACTGCGGTTGTGAAAAGCGCGGGTAAACTTTTACTTCAAACTAATACCTTGGCCCGGTATATATGCTCCTTCTCCCCCCCGCCGATGAATATTTCACCCAATTTTCGTTTGATAGACCTTGTCCCGCTCACTCGCGCGCACTCTCACCGAAAACGGCTTACAGCACGAACTACAGGCCGCGGTGTTTGACGGGGATAAAGGCGTGTGTTGGCCGGAGAGCTTTGCCGGAAGCACGGGGCAGAGCTTATTTCAATATTATATTGCCTTGTAGGCTGACGCCGAGCGTCCCAAACCGGGCATTCGAAAACCCCTGGCGATCAAACAGGCCGCGCGTACATTACCCTATGCATATATACTTCCTTGCGATCTCTGCTTTAGCCTCTGTTCGATGCCGGGAATTTCGTTCAAATTTCGAGCTCGAGAGATTTACCAAACGTTGGGTGAAAGACTCTGTAAATAAGTAAGCTAAGTTTCAGCAATGCGCCATTTTTCGACCCTAATTACAGCTGCCTCTGGATACATATCCGCTAATGGGGGCGTAGTTTTGAAATGATTAAGAATTGATAAGAAATTTTCGAGCATCCTGAAAGCCGGCATTCTGCAACGAGATATACGGGGTGTTTCAGAGGAAACGCCGCGGTATGTTGTGTTGCCTACTGCTGAGGAGAACAAATATCGGTAAAACAGACCTATCGTGATAAAATAATACAGTCACTTGAGTCAAGTCGAGTCATATAATTACTTTATAAACAACGAAGCAGCTGCTTGGCCAAATCCACACAACTTGGCAACACAGACAGTTCCAGTTCACTCGCGAGGACTTTGAACATGCTCGATTCGTATCTATCGATAACTTGGTAGGTCTGTTTTACCGATATTTGTTCCCTTCGGTGGTAGGCAACTCAACATACCGCGGTGTTTGGTCGGAAACACCTAGTATATCACGTTCAACTCACGCTCAGAGACGAGCAGTTTGGGTATTTTCCAAATTTCCGGGAATGCTGTGTCAATCCGTATGTGATGTGCATTTCAGATCGTTGCCCAGGGTTTCACGACCGCGAAGCTTAATTTCGTGGAAGCAGACTAAATACAGGGATGAATTTGCAGAGATGTTAAATGGAAGGGATGGCGCTAGAGGTGGCCACCAAAGGCGAAATAGCACGTTGCTTTTGGAAGATCAAAACAAGAGTACCTTAGACCAACGTAACGGGTAACTGAGAAGATGGTGAAGCTTGTAATCAGCGCAAAGAACCTTTCGGTTTTTCACTCAGTTTTACGTGGTGAGACGTCTTCGTCAGTGACTGAAGAAGGTTTAATACGCGGAGTGTACGGGTCAAACGAAACTTTTTACGGGCGTATGGAGGGATCGAATTGACTAAAAGTCCTTCGACTGCATGCCCGAAGAGAACTAATTCAATCAGTGGCGAAGAACCGAGGAAAAGGCAAAAGGCGCGTCAGGCCGGTGTTCAATCCTACGAAATTTCTGGGCCCATTGTTTTCTGGGTAGGTCACAGGAAGTGACGTGGTGGACCTTGTAGAGGCTCGAGAGCGGGGCTTTCGACATAGTACTTTGGTACCGAGTGGAAACAAAAGTTGCTATACAAGTTTTGTCGTATCGCTCCTACGATTATAACTATGAATTTTTTTGGAATTGTTGCAACAGAAATCTTGCTTTTTGAAGAGCACCATTTTTCGACGTTGTTTTAAGCAATATCTGAACACGTATGGGGCATAATTTATTGAGTTGGGTGAAAACCACTTCTTATACGAAGAATTATTACAAGTTCAAATTTTAAGCCAATCAACAAATTATAAAGTTTTACTGGCCTTCCAGATCCTTGGAGATAGAACCTCGAATATGCGTCACTCGAGAAAAGTAAATCTCAAGGACTGTTTACTTTGTGCAGTTTTTACGTTGAAACGAGGTACTTTTGACACGGTATTTCCCTATCTAAGTACTAAGAATTACGTAAGTCCGGAGTACCTGAAAATTTTCTTCAAGTCCAATAATGAGGTCCAAAATATCGTCTCTGGGTTTTTCGGGAAAAATACCTGCAACCCCCATCAAGAGGCGATTAATCTACATGCCGTGACTTCTGACGGCTCAAAGGCTTGATAAGATCCACGGCATAGGGTCCGCTTGTCATTTGTCAAGGGCGGAAAAGCGCGAGGCTAAAGGGTTTTCCGTTAACCAGTCGAGTCCTGGACGAGTGGGCTCATTCTGATAGTGTCAATCGCTTTGTCGGGAGAGGATTCCGGGTGACACGGACGCTACGTGTTGTCAAAACTCGAACCAAAAACTGGTGACAGCGGGGTGGGATCTCAGCCGTGTGTTCGGTCCCGCGGGAGAACTAGAAGGCTCTTGAAGAGGGGAGAGCGATATTTGACCTGGGAAAATGTAAAAACTTTCCCCGAGCATCGAACAAGTTGTCAGGCTCGCTATCCGCGCCTGTATCGTTCCAGAACCTTCTTCTATCCCCGCCCCTGTCATTTGACTCCAGGGAATTTTCTTCCTGATCTTCTTTCGAGTGCTTTTCTTACCTCCCTCAGGATCACCGGAGGACCTCTGCTAGCGAGAGCTGCTCTCATTACTCATCCCACCCCCATTTCACGCCGCGAGAGGAGGAGAAGGTGCAACCAGTCGTACGTCTGCTGGGCTGTGTCACAAGGCAAGAAACAACGCGACGCTTGGCTCACAGGGTGAGGAGAAAAACTCTTTGGTTATTGCGAGGAAAAAGTTGAAGAGAAGGGTTGACTGGAGTCAATTTCACTGATTAGCAGAGTGTTCGACAATTCCGAATCGGGCGATCCGGGGATGAATCTTGTTGTTTTTGAAAATCGCGTGAATTGTTTGTTTATCGCAGGATCATTCTTTGATGGATTAAAAGTCGAGTAGATTCGGGAACGAGGTTTAATTTGCGAATCGGGATTCTTTTTTCCTCTTCATCCCTGACGGAAACGACGCCTTCGAAGCATGACGGGAACCTACGGGTGAGTTTAAGCACTTGGTCTGAACGAGGGGCGGCCGGATTTTAATTTCAAGCATAATCGATGAAAAAACTCGGTGGAATCCTTGCAGAAGATATAATATAATACATAGGTGAGTACACTTGCACGGGGAAATCAGGAAAGTCACAGGATACAGAAACAATTCATTTTCCGGTACAGCAAATGTTATCATCCCTTGATTAAACACAAAGCGTGAGGGCATCAGCTGCGCGATCAAAGGATTATCCGGCAGTCCCATCCCGCAGAGAAACTAACAATCCCCTTGAGTTAAGATCTGTTCAACTCACACACGATAGAAACATACCTTGGAATGCATGTCGGGGGGGGGGTAAAAGGTCCCCGTTTATCCGATGACTTACGCGGTTGCAGGTGAAAGGTGATTCGCTACTGCACCGTATGAGACACGTATCAAAATTCACTTGGCAAAAATTTCCACCTCTGCAGCTTTTAACGGCGATGAGTAGTTCGAACTTCCAGTCATCCGCACGTCGCCTAGATTCGAAGGGTGTCACCGTAGACGCCCTGATGGCAAAAGGTTTCGGAAATATTGCAGCCAGTGCTTTTCTCTTTTATTTCTTTTTTCGCGGAGCGGGGGTGGTTCGCAAAGTGGAAAGAGAGAGAGAGAGAGAGAGAGGGAGAGCGGAAAATTCCCTGGAGTCAAGTTTGGGCGGCGATGACGCGGAACGATAACAACCCCAGCGATGGATCTCCGGGGCGCTAAAGAGTTTCCGTTACCCTCTGCAGACTCGGGACGCGACTTCGTTGGCGGGTCGCAAAAAGCCGCACGCGACGCGCTAACGATCCCCGCACTCCTGGAGGAATAAAGGGGTGGAAATTGACCGTCGAGTCGTTTTAATCCGCTACGGCGAACTGCAAGGCCGTGCTGGCGCGACGTGTTCCATGTTTTTTTTTTTTTTCCAAAATCGAGGACCAGACGGAAGATTAAGCGATCGGAAGGTGGAAGCCCGAAGCTTTCGGAGGCTGAGTTCCAAAATCCGGAATACGGAAGCGATATGGAGGAAATCTGAAGACCGGGATACCTTTTTCGGCCAAAAACGCAGAGCGCCTTGTAATCCCGTTGGATTAGGCCCTGGAATTTCTTGCAAAAACGGCAAGGACCTCCTGGATTCAAGCACGCGATGGAGCAAAACATGACGGCTCGGGGCGAGGCGAGGCTCTGAACTTGACACGTTACTCGGGGCGGGTGAAATCTCCGGGAGGTTACTCACACAATTCGTCGTGACACTAACATCTGACTATAAACCGTGCAACGCATCAGTTATACTATCCGCTCTTGCCTAGTCCCGTTTTGTATCCATTACCGTCTCTGCCGTTATACATCCGCACAGAAGTGAAGACCTTTTGTTACGCGTTTAACAATGGCTCGCGCCTAGACTTCACCTCCGCCCCTGTAAGAGCCCTTGCGAATCTCATCCTCGCCGTTTTATTTCTCGTCATCCGACAGACGCTACGGTTCGCACAATATACCTATACTGTCGCTACAAATCACTCCAACGGTTCTTAAATGCGGAGATCGATCTTTAAACGGAGTCTCTTTGTCTCGATCTCTTCATTTGACCTCTCTCTATCAACCCTCCCCCCCCCCCGCCCCTCTTCCTTGAGAAATTTAAATTGGATGAAGATTAGGAATAACGACGATCAACAAACGTGAAATGAGGAAGAAATCGGGACATTTGTTATCGTAAAATCGCGACAACATTTTTTCTAGGGATTATATTTACAGGGGGGATCTATAGAGAGGGGATCAATAACGATATCCAGACAAAGAAACTCCGGATTGGGCCGGACCCGTTCGGTCGGAATTGTGGTAAAACCCAATTTAACCTTGTTGGACTAATTACGTTGGACCGTCCATATTATTGACCTGGGAACGATGTCGTACAATATTATTATTCACAAATATGCTAATGAACACCCCTGAAACTATGAGCCGATTACATTAATTTGTATCATTGTTGTAAACAATCAAAGTCGCACAAGCTTTCAAAATCACGAACCTCTACAGTCGACCTAATCTCAAAACGTCGCTATCGATCCTCAAATCAATCCGCGCATATTGTGCAAAAAATAAACGAGAAGACAACAAATCTTCACAGAGATTAAAGCGAAAGAGAATTCTTACGTCGCTCAAGATCATCGTCAAGAAATTGGGGGGACTAGAGCGTCGAAAAATTGTTATTTTTTTTTTCTTTCCAAAGCGGCATCCTTTCTGCGTATTTGGCTTTTTAATTTTTCAAAAATTAGTAGAACTACGGATTTGACAGCAAAAAAACGTAAATAAATCATCGCGCATTCCGCAAGCTCGACTTCATAATTCTATTCTAGAGTTCGTATCTACAGTTTATAATTATTGCCCGAGGAACAGTAAGAGATGTTATTCGAGAACGCGTTCACCCGAGCGATTGTCTTCAATTAATTATCTAGCTTTCTTTACGTGCCGAAGGATCAGTAATCCTTCTGCGCAGTTGTCAAGGTTAACTTTGAACTTGTTTTTCTCTAGCCACGCCTCGATAATTTTCAGTAACAGTCTGACAGTAGAAACACAATGTTCGTATCGACACAATGCATCAGACAGATGTCACCCTAATTAGTCACTGATAATTGGGTTGCGTAATATCGGAATTACGGGGTGTAGATTTCAGCTTTGCATAGAGAATTCGGTGAGTCGAATCGACAACAGACGTTGCCTAGCGCTGCAAGCTCTAAGTCACCTGCACTTGCACGAGCATAACGCGAATGTATTATACAGAGCTCGGCAAGACTCGCGATTTCTAACGTACAATTGGCATTCGCGTATGCCTGAAGGCTAATCCTCAAGAGAATGGATTATTCTGTTATTCGAGTTTCGCTCCGCGGAGCTACGCGCCTTGTGAGTTATGATGAACATGGCGCGGGATTTAGCGGAAGCGGAAACCAAGATTGAGTAATTAGTGACTGAGAGACTCGAAACGGGTTCCAGCAAACTCGGTGTCTCTCAGTCGGTTCACTTCTCTCCGTCTTGCGGGGTTGAAGGGATAAAACCTCATGTAACAAAGCTTCAAATAGTGTCAGTATAAAGCTAATCTTGTTACGTCTGACTAAAAAGCTTCACACGATACGTAGCCGAAATTTTATAATACACCGAATTCGAACCGTGAACACCTCGCCATTACAACGATTATTGGAAAATATCCTCATGACGTCGGAACCTGATTGTCAGCGCCATTTTATCACCACATAAACAAAGTTTTTAATTTTAATGGAGGCAAATCGTAATTCTTGGGACTTAAAATTACTCAAGTCATATACATTAATGGAATATCATCAATAATATACTTTTCAAACCATTCTCACGCGAAAAAACACGATCAATGAGCAGCTCGTTGCATTAGTTGCATTTTTTTCCACCAGGAGGCGCATTGCAAAGTGACAATTCCCATAGATAAATTCGTGCTATTCTACTATTTCATTATAAAAAACTTAATAGCTTTACAGCGCATGTACGATTCTGCAGATGAGCAATATTTCGTTTCATTTGTCATTCAATTCATCGTCAATTTTTCTAGAATCACATGCCTGTACACATCCATTTTGTTTTTTTTTTTTTTTTGTTTTCGTCAACTAACAAGATCAAGAAAAATTCCGTCTCAAACAGTTCTCAAAATTGTACAATATCAATAGATTTCAAATGATTTCAAGCAATTTTGCAAAATTTCACAGGTTTTAAAGTAGAAACGGTTTCAGAATTCAAAAAATTGCAGGAATTTCACGCGTTAATAAACATTTCGGAGATTCGTTTGATTTGACGAAAATACAAGCAATTCCAATGACTTCAGACAATTTCATGTAAGACTTACCGAGTGATATGCAATAGGGGTTAACCCCTTGGTCCAATTACGTAACCTCAACCCTTCGTTTGGTTACGAAAAATTTATACTCTTGAATAAAATTCGTCGTATATAATCAGACAGGTGCATAAAATCCTAGAATAATTGCACGCATTATTCACCAAAAAAAGCTCACCTTTCACCCCAAAACTGAGAACGGGGGCGAAGAATGGGTGTTGGAATTAATGAAACCGTCTTATACTCAAAAGTGTTATTATATTCCAAGTAATGTACCAAGTTGAGACGTGTATACATAAATATATATATATATATATACACATCCATATCACAGGGGGTGCGAAAGGGGGTTGAAAAAAGTTTTTTCTTATATAACACACATTTAACTCGCGCCAGTCTCCGTCTCACCCTCATCCTCCTCTCTCTCTCTCTCTTTCTCTCTCTCTTTCTCCTCTCTCACTCTATTACTCTACCTCCTCTCTTTGCACTTTGGCATATTATACAAAAGGGGGTTGTGCCTCATACCGACTGTCGTATGACATTTTTTAGCGCGATCCTTTTTCTCCGCGGCCTCATCCAGCGCCTCCATTTCTCTTGGGGGTCTACATCTCGAGAGACGTGGCGGGAGGGGGAGGGGGAGGGGGGGGGGGAAGTTTTGTTCGTGGCGAAGTGCGACGTACTCCCCCCCCCCCCCCCCCAACTTCGCAAACCCCAAAACCCCAAAACCCCCACCCCGCGAAGCTCGCTATGCCTCTTCGTCAAATGGTGTATAGAGCTATTTCCACGTTGCGCGACGTCACCGCTACGCTCGCTGCTCGTACGTCGCGACCAGAAATCCTACCAGAAGAGGGTGCGCGAGAGGTGCTGGACTAATGGCGCGGATGGGGGTGATTTTTTAACGCGACGTGGGTTCGGGTGCTCGTCTACGCTTCACGTGGGGAACGCGTGCTGGGTTAAATAAGGCGAGCTACGAGAAATAGGGAAGGAGGGCGCAATATGTTCGCCGTCCTTCTAAACAGATTTCAAAGGAAGGGTCACCCCCGTCTCGAAACCCTTGCGTCTAGCTTCTGCTCGGCTCTGCCTCGACTCCTTTCATTCGACAAATCAGGTGTTTTATACACATCAACGCTGAATAATAAATCGCAACGCGCGCAGAGCGCTTTCGAATCCTTTGACGCATCCGATTAGAGAAGTGTTGGCTAGGGTGGTTTTTTTTTCTCACTTTTTCGATTCTTGACTCGGCCATCGCTCGGATTGCTTCTAAATAAATAAACGTTAATCTTGTTCGAAGCAGTGATCTGTACCTCTGCAACTCTGAAGCTTCGCGAAAGGGATGTGAGGTTTGACATTTGAAATATGCACGTTTTTACTACACTTTTTTTACACGTTTTGTCTGGAAAACATTTTAGAAGTCTCACATTGTGATATGTTTATAACGCGGAAATGTAATTGGTTATTGGAGACACGAATCCATTTCTAACCACTCTGGAAATAATTAACTTTCTTCGCGTTATCTCTGGGAATCTCTGAGGTGAACAAGCTGAAGCCGAAAGTAGTGGAATCGGATCGAAAAGCTCAGATTTGAACAACTTTCAACGTTCTATAATTGTAAAACGTATTTTATTCGAATTCTTGAAATCTTAGCTTGTGCTATCCAAATTTGCTAACGAATTCGTTGAATAAAAGTCCTCGGAAAGCCTGAAGTTCAGTATTCGCAGGTGCGCGAAAAGAAATTCCAGCGAGGTTCGAAAGCCTCGTTTGTTTTTAATAACGTAACCTGGAAAGTGCCTTCGGTGATGTCGTTTTGTTACCCAGGTCGTTTTATCCGTTTCCGATAAAGATGGGATATAGATTACGGAACATGAGCCAACCACTCGGCCGATATAGGTGGAGGGCACCACTATTAGACCAGGGGTATTTTAGTGGCGGAATTTAAAAGCCGCGAACTAAATCGAGTGCGCATTTGCGACACTTACGCTTCTATACACCCACCTCCGCAGAATAACTAATGCCTCATTTATTGATCGCAGCTGTAATTATCATTATAGCCGTTTATCCAGATTACCGAATGCGTTTGGATCACACAAATATATGTACAGTGAAACTTTAGTGACATGTTTTCAAAGGGATATGACAGTACTGAAGTGTATAAGCGAGAATAACGTTGAAGCGAAATACCTGAACATTCCAAACCTTTGTGATTGGAAGATGAATAATGATTGATTTTTAGTGGTTTTATTTGTATCATCTCGTCATTTTGTTCATCTCTAGCGAAATCGACTAATATTATTAATTAGAGCATTTTACCGCAGCACGCGCTAGGCTAGCCCTTCAAGAACGTACTGAGTCATTCTTGCCCATACCGTTTGCTTCCAAAACTGTAATTCTTCAAAATTTCTCATTGTATAGATTTTTTTTTCATATTTACGATTCATATTTATACTTCTAAACTACACGATCGCATTCTAAGATAGTGAAGGTATACCTCTGAATTTTTTCAGTTAAATCGTACTCGCACATTTGAAATGGTAACTCGTCAGAAATGGGAAAAGGTAATTTAGACCCGGAGTATTCTCCATAATCGAAAAACTACGATTATTCTCGAAGGGTTAGCATTAATCCAGCGACGGTAAGTAAAGATCGTCTTTCCGTAGACGAGGCGCTGACCTGAACTTGCCGGAACGTGTTTGGGACAGGAAAAGGCACGTTTGTCAAGCTACGCCATCCAGCGGTAGAAAAGTACACGAAACACGAAAACGCGCTCGCCATCTAGCGGTGGGCCAGTTGAACGTCAAATCGAAAGCTTCGACTTACAAGTCAGCTGTAATAACGTATAACCGAACAGAGAACAGCGTTGGAGGACGGAGAACGCGGCGTATAAGTGGGAAAAACGTGTAAACGAGAAACGTACAAGTGAAATATTTTCGCATCATTTGTAGGAAGAAATTGCCAGGACCGAGAAAATTCAACGTTTAAACGAGAAAAACGTACAAGTTCGAAACGTATAACTGAGGTTTCACTGCAATGGTAGACTTAATGACATTAAATATAAAGAAGATGATTGACAATGCTTTTTTTCAACAAAACATCGAAACCTTAGGCTTTTACTCTCTGTCAGTAAAAAAAAAAAAAAAAAAAACAACTATGTGACTGTAACAAACAAGAAACAAAGCAAGAGACTCGGAAGAGTGCTGGGTAATTAGGAAGAAAAAATTCAATTTGTCTTAATTTCAAAACGTCGAGCGATCGTTCGACGAGACAAATGATATCCTCAGCCGGAATCGAAATCAAGGCAACGACCGTAGGTAATTAGAGATGAAATCACGGGATGCCGGAGGGAGTTGAAAAAAAAGTCAGAAGACGAGAGAGAGAAAAAAAAAATAATATCAGAAGCCTGAGAAGTTAAGATTTATGCAGCGTGAAAAGGGTGGTTTCGTTTTTTTTTTTTACTCCTTTTTAATTAAAAAATATAGCCACAATCTTACATCGCGACAGGGGAGCGACTCGGGGATTCGTGGCTGTATATATATGTATAAATATAAATTCAGCAGGAAAGGGGAAATAATATTTTGATAAAGTTTCTTGTCTAAATAACACGATAAAACATTTTACCGGTTTTATAACTCATAATTAGCTCATAGCTTCGCTTCCAGAGGTGAAAAGGGAGAAGAGCTTTACGTTTATCATTAATTAATTTTCAACGGGACATGGGTATTTTTTTTTTTTTTATTTTCCTCACTTCCGTAGACGTACTTGCAGACGATTTTGGTTGTTGTTTTTTGTTTGTTTGTTTTTTTTTTGTTTTTTTTTTGTTTTCACTTACCTTTCAAATTTCATCCAAGGCCAGAGGTCTCGACTTTTCCGTTTTTTAATACACTGCCTTTTGTCGTTGCTTCGTATAATCGATCCCTTTTCCTCTAAACGAGAATGCGAAAACGCTGCAAAGTTACGGAAAACTCGCTTTTGCAATTAATTGTACTTCAAGTTCGCACAGCGACACAACTCATAACAAAGCTGAAATTAAATCAGTTTACTGTCCGGCACAGCAGCCCCCGTTTTTACACCCTGCGCGTTTTATTTTGTACATATATTATGTATACATACATAACAGCACATTTTTTATCCTTCTCTGTCGTACAGTCGTCACTTTCTCCTTCCTTCTTTTACATACTTTCGTTAAACTCAAACGCACGGAACGGCTCTCTTCGATTTTGACAAACGGTCGAGATCAAAGACCAGAAGGTTTCATTTTCTCGAGTTTCATTACGTTTCTTTTTGTTTCACATTTTTTTAATGGATGGGGAAAGGAGCGTCGAATTTTATGCGAACCTGTTCGGACCCGAAAATAGTGACTTAAACAACGAAGCACAGAGCTTTGCTTTTTTCACACAAGGCACGCTCCTTTCGAGGTTTTAATTTTTCTTAATTCAAATAGCCGGCTGTAGAAATATTTCCTTCGAAAATCATTCCGTTCAATTACAGATATTCGATGTTATATTTTGCCGCATTCATATCGTAATAAGATTCTTCTCTTGAACGATTTGTCAAACTTGTGTGAAACGTATGCATATTTTTTTTTTCACAAGGAAAATTTATTACGCTGTTTATAATTATCGACGCTTTACGATTTCAGGTAAGTATGATCATCGGGAAAAAGAGGTTCAACCCTTGAATATATTTCAAATTGAAACAAAGTTTCTAACTGCATGCTGGGAAAAACAGATTGGAATTTGTTTTTTTCTTTTTTTGCCCCCTGCAGGCATTGCGAAATGTTTTCGCTCGTTAAAGGGGATGGGAAAGATGAACGACGCGTATTATAATCGATTATAACAAGGTTTGAAGGATGAGCTTAATTATAACAAGCTGTTAGGAAAAATGAAAGATCGGTAAATAACGTCGGCAAATTTTTGTTTACAAAAAACTGAGCGACGCCGATCGCGTCTTTACTCGATAAATATCGCCATAATTGAGAAAAATTTGAAAGGATTATAAAGTTTTCGTTCGGCGAAGCGAGATCGAACTGTACAATAATAACAACAATAACAATGATTTCTGAACCAGACGAAATTGAAGCCGGTTTGAAAATAAGTCGTTCGCGAACAATTTTGCCAAAGAGTATCGACACGAAACTAGAGAGGAACAGAAATAATTAAAAAGAAAAAAAAAAAAAAGAAAAAAAAAGACAGCCAAATTGCAAAACTAAGCAAAATAATAAGGATGCAAAACAGTCCTTCAGCCCGTTTGCAGTGCATTCTGCAACGGCGTAAAAGGGAAGAAAGAAAGGGGAGGAAATTTTGTCCGGTAAACCAGGAAGCCCATTGTGCTCTGCGCGAATACGAAATTGGCAATATTTTCTCGGTGAAATAATTAGCTGATA
Organism: Neodiprion virginianus; assembly: GCF_021901495.1. Lineage (NCBI taxonomy): Eukaryota > Metazoa > Arthropoda > Insecta > Hymenoptera > Diprionidae > Neodiprion > Neodiprion virginianus. The sequence goes on along the minus strand of NC_060881.1, from coordinate 28,565,459 downwards.
TGATCTGGAAAGATAACGCCGTCTCTCCGCGAGACAAAAGAATGTTAAGCACTTCATTCTCCTCTGGCGTTCCTATTAAAGCCACAGTTTTTCTCTCTCCTTTACTTTTTTTGTTTTCGTTTTTTTTTTTTTTTTTATTATCCTCATTCTAATCCTTCCGTGGTTTCATCCCTTCTTCCGTATACACGCTACGCGGCTTATTTCCGATTGATAAATAGGACTCGCGGTGAAAGGCTTGCTTTGTAATCGGAAAATTATACCGTGTAATAAACAAACTGTTGTGTTTTTGGGGTACGGATAAAATTCCGGGCGAGTCCTGAATTGAATTCTTGATTCTCGATACTCTGTACACGAATTTTGTATAAAAAGTACTCTGAAATATTCGAAATTCGATTCAAGGTCTGTTTCGTATAATCCCTGAAATTTGAAGCTGTTTTTCAAGTTTGTATTTTAAAAAATGTTTTAAACACTTAAATAAACGTATAAACTCTACTGATTTTTCATACATCACGAAACCCTGTATAGAATCTTTTCTCTAATCTTTGAAACCCATCAAAATTCTGTAATATGTGAGAGAGCTTTCAGAAATCTTTTAGTTCATCTTATACATAGTTTAAATGTTTGTGATACTTCTGAGTGACATGCAGTTATTCCCCCAAATATTTCCACACATTTTTCACGAACGTTCGGTTGAATTTTTTTATTAGAGATAAAAAAAAAAATAATCACCAAAAAAAAAAATGAGAAAACAAAAGAAATGATAAAGAATTCGATCGAGAATTTGTAAGGAAAAAAAAAAAAAAAAACGGGGTGATCGCGAGGATTTTTCCTGTCACAGCAGGCGGTGGGAGATTATCGAAACATATGAGTGATCAGAATTAGGCTGACCCTTGTGAACGCGGTGGGGGATGGAGGTGGATTGAACGAACGGTTGCCAATTTTGGTTGGTTTATTCAATCCGAGTAGCAAAGAAAAGCCTCGGGTGATTATTAAACCGGAACTATAGTGATACTTTAGTTATAGGTTTCGCATTTGTGCGTTTTTCTCGTTTATACGTTGAATTTTCTCGGTCCTGGCAATTTCTTCCTACAAATGATGCGAAAATATTTCACTTGTACGTTTCTCGTTCACACGTTTTTCCCACTTATACGCCGCGTATTCCGTCCTCCAGCGCTGTTCTCTGTTCGGTTATACGTTATTACAGCTGACTTGTAAGTCGAAGCTTTCGATTTGACGTTCAACTTGCCTACCGCTAGATGGCGAGCGCGTTTTCGTGTTTCGTGAACTTTTCTACCGCTGGATGGCGTTGCTTGACAAACGTGCCTTTTCCTGTCCCAAACACGTTCCGGCAAGTTTAGGTCAGCGCCTCGTCTACGGTAAGACGATCTTTACTTACCGCCACTGGATTAATGCTAACCCTTCGAGAATAAACGTAGTTTTTCGATTATGGAGAATACTCCGGGTCTAAATTATCCTGATCCATTTCTGACGAGTTACCATTTCAAATGTACGAGTACGATTTAACTGAAAAAATTCAGAGGTATACCTTCACTATCTTAGAATGCGATAGTGTAGTTTAGAAGTATAAATATGAATCATAAAAATGAAAAAAAAATCTGTACAATGAGAAATTTTGAAGAATTACAGTTTTGGAAGCAAACGGTATGGGCAAGAATGACTCAGTACGTTTTTGAAGGGCTAACCTAGCGCGTGCCGCGGTAAAATGTTCTAATTAATAACATTAGGCGATTTCGCTAGGGATGAATAAAATGACGAGATGATACAAATAAAACCACTAAAAATCAATCATTATTCATCTACCAATCACGAAGGCTTGGAATATTCGGGTATTCGACTCTAACGTCAATCTCGTTTATACACGTCAATGTTGCCATGACCCATGAAAACCCTATAACTGAAGTTTCATTGCAGTGCGCAAAATACGTGATTCCTGCGCTTGTCGCGCATAATATTTTGGCTGAATTAGGGCAGCAAAACTCTACTTTGCGTACCCAAGAATTGAATAAAAATATCTCTTGTTCCTGACTCAACCATGAGGTCAACTTTTTTTACCTCAAAGGCGGGACGAAAGTCGCATATTTTTCCCTAAAACGCATTTGCGGGAAATATGAGCGTAATTCAAAAGTCCCAATTTTCAAACAAATATTACGGCCAGAGTTCAGTCTGAGAAATAAAGTCCTATATTCAACACAGGAATAAAAGTTGACTTTATTCCCTTGTTACATAACGTACTATTCTTGCAGTGTAATTAAGTGATTCAATTGAATTCCCGTACTAGTGCGGAAATATTCTATTTTGCGCCCTCGTTGAGAAAAATTAATGAATTCAATTGTCGTTAGGGTTGGAAAAATCGTGCGAGCAGACGAAGAGGCTGAGACTCGGAAGAACATAGATAAAGTAATTTCGAGAGAACGGGGTGAGCCTTCGGCAAGTTCCTCGATCTCGGGATCCGCATTCTTTCGCGACGTCCTCCAAAATAGTCACCCACCACAAGGATGCCCCTGCAGAAATATTTCACCCGCCCCCGGATATCCGCCCGCAATCCCATCTCCCGCGGCCAATAGTTTCGAGTATATTAACCTAATGCCAAAGCTACGCTGCAAGCCGGGCTCGGCGAAATACGGGGGTGGGTTTTATTGCTAATTCGTTCATTTGTGCCGAATTAGGGGGGAAAAGAACTGATAGCTAGGGGCGGCTATAGACGAAACGAGATGCCTCACCCTTCGAACCGTCGTCGTCGAGAAGCGCGGAGGCGTTGTTGCTCACGGATAACAGCTCGTCATGGATGTTGCGTATCTAATTACACGCCACTCTCCCATGAATATTCACTAATTGTCTATTGGTTTGGGGTCAATTAACTACCCGTCAATTTTCTTCTCCCTGTTTTTCTTTTCCTCTTCCAATTCTTCTTCCGTTTGTCATTGTACGGAGAGGATGTTCCAGCTATGCAGGTAGAGGCATAAATTCCTTGACATATCTCTATTTTTTACCGTAACAAATGAATTTCGCACACCGAGAGAAATTTTCAGTTCCGTTTATCGCCCAGTTCTTAACTATTTTCATTTTTTACCACGATCGAAAAATATAGTTCTAGGTAGAAAATGAAAATTCGTTTTATAGCTGTTACCGGAAAACCGTTACTGTTCTTTCTTATTGAGATCGTTGTTACTATATTTTCTTGTAACCGTTGCGAAAATTTATTAAATAAATTGACGTTAAAGCCTTGTTTAGCTAAAAAAGTAGAGTAAACCTCAGAAACTGATTTTGCGTCGCAATTACCAAAAAAGGATCGACGATAGCGCAAAATAGTTACGCGTACCTCGTTTTTCGTAATTTCAACAACATTCGAACAGTATTTATTAACGATACCTGTTTTACTGAATTTTTCTAGTTACTGTAACAAATGAAATTTTTCTCAGTGTAGTTCCCGGTAGAAAATAACTGTAAAATATTTTTAGCGGTGATCTGAAAATATCTAGTATACGTTTATTACTATTTTTTTTTTTTTTAAATATTACCAGATATAATATGAGTTTTAAAAATATTTGAATTCTTATTGTAACGATACTCTTCTTACGCAGGATTTTCCAGTGATTTGTCTGTAACGAGTGGAGAATTTTATCAGTGTAGATTTTGGGATTTCATCAGATTTCCGGAATATAATCATCACGCTGATTTATTCGAAAAATTTCACGCATATAATTGCAAAAGTACCGCATTCTAAAAAATCCACCGTCACTATTTTCATCAAATTTATGTACATTTCTTATGATACGAAAAAAAAAAAATTTCTCTCCATATATGTTTCGGCAAAGTAGCGACTTGTAAGTTTAAACAAAAGTATTTCACACTCGTGACATTCTCATTTCACCCACTATTTCAAATCATCCTCACCAAGTAATCACAATCGCGTGCAATGTTTATAATACCTGTCCGTCTCTACTTCAAATCCGTGTCGCGAGTCAAAACAAATCTGATCCGCAAAAGCATATCTGTTTATCATCTGCGTGTATTCTCGCCTGTAACTCGTCAGTTATCGTTCTCTTCTTTCTTTGTATCGTATCAATAAATTATCTTCTGTTGATAGTTAAACAGAATCAATTTGTAATCATCATCCCGCCATCATCGATCAATAATTCGCGGATCCCACGTCAACGATCCAGTATCTATAATTGTCACATCTCCGCACAATGTACGAGAAAGTAAAGCTAGATGTCTGCACTGAAAAAAAAAAAAAATGCAAAGTTCAGGTTATTTTTTGCATCAATTTTTTGAATATACACACCTTGCCTGTATTTCTTAAAACTGAATGAAAACAGTCAAACGTATCGGGGTAAAACGGACCCCACAAAAATTAATGAAAGCAAGCTGCAAGAACAGTATTTTTAAAGTACTTTTCATCATCTTAGCAAGTAAATGTCAAGTTTTGTAGATCCAAAATTTTTTGTATGGGATGAAAATCTTTTCTAACATCTACCTTTACTCGATGTATTTCTAAAAATCCATCATTTGAACACTAGAGGCTCGCAAATGATTTAAAAAGAAAGCAAATTATTAAGGGTGAAAAATGAAGTTTGTATTCTCCATATTTTTTTGTCCATATATTTTAGTTCTTCAAGTCTATTTTGTAATTTTTACACATTTATACAAGTCCTAGCGATGAGAGAAAATGTAGGAAATTCCCTGAGATCTAAATATCGAGAATTTTATTATGATTTTTTTTTTCTCGTTTCAAATCGAATAACAAGCTATTCTAATTTCCGTGTCAAATTTCGAATGTCAAACGATCTTTGAAAGAAAATTCTTTTCTCTGGCAGAGCGTCGACAAGACTTTAGATGGAAAATTAATCTAGGGCAGCGAAGAGCGTCAGAAAATTGGCATCGATCGGTGGAAAATTGAAAAAAAAAAAAAAAAAAAGAAAGAAAGAAAGAAACATCCTCGTCCTTCCATCAGAAGCGTCTCCAATAAAAGGGCGAGTCGTTTTTTATTTTTTTTTTTTCTTGTTTCTGTTTGTTCAATATTCTTTGTTCTTTTTTTTTTTTTTTTTTTTTTTCATCCACGGTATCGCCGAACCGCACGCGGCTATCGGTTCTGCTAATAAGACGAAGAATCCTTTACGATACGGGCTCGCATGAGGGTGAAATAAAGTTCAGAGCGCCGCCGCGGCGCGCATCTCGGAACATTTCGAACCTTCTGCGCTTCGGGATTGAAACTGTCGCGTTTAGTCAGCCGCCGACCGCCTCCGGAAAGAGGACGCAGGACGCGCGGGAAAATCCGTGACGTGCAAACGTCGTCGGCGAGTTGCAGCAACCCCTCGGAAAATAGGCCGTGGTGACAGTGTGAGTTTTCGCCACCGTTGATTTGCAGGGTGCGGTAAGGCTGGCCTTGAAAAAAATTTTGCGAGGATAAAAGAATATTTCGAACAGACGAATAAATGGGCGCGAGTGAACAGTGTCGAAAAATAATATAAGAAAGAAACGGATCGCGAAATAAAAAAAATTAAATAAATCAAAAATCTGGGGGGGTGGGGAGGGGGTGAATTTTTCGTTTCTTCGGATCGAAGCGGTTCGTTTTTGTCCTTTCTTTCGCTCTCGATGTTGATCCGGTCTTTCCGGAGGATCGGGTATTTTTGAATAATTTTTTCCTCTCCGTTTTTCTCCCTCTCCGCAATCTTTTGACAAAAAAGTTACAAAAATTACAAAAAAAAGAAAAGAAATAAAATAAAAATTCACCCACCGTGACGTCGTCGCGTGGAATTTTTAACGCGATGAGAAAACACGGTGAACTATTTGACGCAGTAATTCCGCAGTTTATGGGCACGTGGGTAATTACCGCGTGTGTGAATAATAATAACCGGGGATGAATACGGTGGTGGTGAATGTGCGGGGAGGAAATAGTTGAATGAAATTTTGATGATATGGTACAAGATTAGACACGTCAAGGGATGAATAAGTTTGAGAACGATTATCGGTGCGACGATTTACAGTGAATTTTTGCTGTGCTGGAAACGGGGAGAAAGAAATTTGGAGAAAAATTTCACCCCCTCGGTACGTATTGCAATTACTAATCAACCACTTTGCTTGTGCTTTTTTTTTTTCTACCCTAAGGTGTACGATCTTGATTTTCGTTTTTTACGATTTTCTCGAAATATACCGGACGTTAAATAATTGTCAAGTATACGAAATAGGGGTAAAATTTTCTGAAAAATCGATTGCCGATATTTAGTTTCTAGAATTATTCTCTCATTGCTGGAAAAACGCAAACTTAAAAAAAAAAAAAAAAAAGAAAAAACTTCCCAAAATCGTTCAAAAAATGTTTTTTATTTTGTTTTTTTAATTTTTTTATTACGCAAATAAAGGCATTTTGAGCGAATAGTTTCATTTCAAAGTGAACGGGTTAATTCGGCACACATGCCAACTGCAATGCCGATCGTTTCGTCTTCCGAATCGTTGGAATTATACCTTCCCTCGGTTGAACAAACAACCCCCGCCATTTACCGGAATGACAATCCGCAGCACGCCAATTAAAAGTTAAATTAAGCCGCGGCTAGCTTCGCTCACGGACTCTGCGGAATCGGAGGATATCCTGCAGGATACAGGAACACTGCACCCTGCAGGTTTGAATAAATGACGCGCGGTTTAATTTTCAACGGTATTTAGTAACACCGGTCAACAAGAATTTTGAGTCGCTGGTATCAAGACGCCAAACTTTGATTTCTTCCGCGTAACTGATGAATGAAAAAATGGTTTTATTGGACAGAGTTTGGTTTTGTAGAAACCGGAACGATATTTCAGTTTAAAAAAAAAAAATTACCTATTTTCTCAGTCACTCGTCACTAATCAATAATAAACTACAAATGTAAAAGAATCGATAAATAAAGTTTACTTAATCTCATTTTTATGAAACACATTTTCCCTGTTCTTCTGAATAGACAACCATAATATGCATCGAGAGAAATTTTTCGTTCCGGTTACGACTCAGTCCTTAACTATTTTCATTTTTTACTACGATCGAAAAATATGGTTCTAGGTAGAAAATAAAAATTAGTTTTGTAGTTGTTACCACAAAGTCTAGTATCCGTTACTATACTTTCTCATCACGCAAACTTTGTAAGTGACAAATGAAGATATCGGTTGTTATTCGGTGTATAAAATTGAAATTTATTTATTCAAATATAAACTTGAAAAAAAAAAAACAAAAAAACGACAAATATTCGGCAGTATTTTCGTTCCAACCGCAATCGCGGAATTTTAACGATCAAGCTCCAACGTATTTTGACGCTCCTGTAAATCTGGCTCAAATTTCCGGATACTGTTTGTCCTCCTCCCGCTTTTCCTCGACACGGCATTGCACTCTGTGGCAAACATTAATTAAAGCTCGTTTGCGACTAAGCTAAGGGCAGAAAATTCTTTATTTCAGCGAAAATCTGTCGTATAGGAAGAAATCCTCGTCGATGGGATTTGGACAAAACCAGAAACGAATTTTGCCACATTGGGAACAAAGTTGTTTACTGTAACAAAACTCTTTAGTATCTTTTTCAAGTTCCTTCGTTCAAGATCAAGCAGCATAAAATTATCTCAAATTAGCGATGATAATTTTGTCTGGTTTGGAACGATGTAAAAACAATTGCCGTACCTACTGTAAAAACAAAAGACCGATTCGTGTACGTCGGACAAAGAAGGGTTGAGAAAAACTATTGATAAATTGTGAAAAATTTTTATGAAATTCAACGAACTTTACCCAATCAATTTTGTGATTATTTATTGCGCGTTAAATCCAACCCGAGTTTATGATTAGAAAATTTGCAAGTTCGATGCAAAAATTGCCGGATTTAAGAAATGAATTTTTTTGCTTCCCATCAACTGAATTATTCAGTCAAGCTATCGGTTCTCATTACAAAGTAATGTTTTATTTTTAAACTAATTCAACAGAATTTTTCTCACCGAGTTTACACTCAATCTTCCATCAGGATCTTTTGAGGATCTGTATCGTACGTGTATCGTCTATAAAACAACGATATCGTTGTAACTTTGACGTTCTTCTATCGCGAGAAACATCCGACGTGTAATCTGGGAGGTTTTCGAGCGAAGGAAAATGGGCGAAGGTGAAGGGCGACGACGGCAGTAGAGTGTGAAAAGCGAAAGGCATTCCTTAACTCCGTCGAATCACGATCATAATACGCCTTTCGTGCGTCAATTCGCGTCTACGATTCCGCAGTGTTTGCCAAAAATTATTCTGTTAAGCAAGGAGCCTCGTTTGACAGACAATAAAAAAAAAAAAAAAACGAAAAAAGAAAAGGAGAAAAAATTCTTTCATGCTTTATCCTCTCACCTCGAGAATAATGTCGACTTGGAATGAAAAATTCCAAAAATTTACGGACCTGTTTTTGTAATTCGTTAAATTTCTGCGAGCAAAAGTTGAGGATGCATATCGGATTTACAGTCTGAACATTGAGTAAAAGCCTGCAAGCTCCGATCGAAGTCAACTTTTTAAATTTGAAAGAGTTCGTTCTTGAGGTTAGCTCAAGAAAAAAAGCTCGGTTTAAGACAAAAAAAAAAACAAAAAAAACAAAAGCGAAACAATGACAGAGCTTTTCAAAATTTTTCATTCAGTTGAACAGTATTCAACTTACAATCAGTCAAATTGTGTGAAATTGATGAAACTGATGATTACATCAATTGTATGAAAATGAAAGAATTGGAAAAATTAGAACGGTGAAAGAATATTGAAAAAATTTGATGTACGGTGTTGGATTTTTATCGACGGTTGAAAATTTCGGTTTCGCGTTTCTCTCCCTCTCTCTCTTTTCACACGTACGAACCAGCAACGTACAATCGTTAAGCCCACCTTAAAGCAGGCGTTAACCCATAACTGCCGAGTCGTTATTTCACCCAGCGAAGTTTATTGCTTCCGGGTATCTGATACACATCCGTATGATTATCGGCGCTTCATAACTTATATAATAATACAACGCCTATGCCATTTCGGTTCTATGGCAAACAGCAAACGAGGTTAGAGCCGCGATGAAATCGCAAGCCGGAAATAATTTCGGACTTTTGTAATTTATCGTACACCTACTTCCATTCAATTATCGTCCTCGTCGATTTTACCTTATCATTTTCAGTGTGCTTGTTTCTTTTTTTTCTTTTTTTTTTTTCTTTTTATCATATCTTTTTTTTTTTCGTTTCCTTCGACACCGTTTGTTTAAAAATTTCTCGTCATTTATCACGGTAGACGGCGGTAAAAGTGGCAGGGAATTAGAGATGAGAATCGTTCCGGGTGGTTCGCGTATATATAACGTATATTTGTATTTATTATATATATATATATATATATATATATATATATATATATATATAAAACACGAGGCAAGTTATACTAATTAAAAATAACGATCTCTGATGTTAGCGGTCGCAAAACCATGCCTCGCAGCGTTACGACCTTCCGGTTGACGTTTCCGCAAATTCTGTTATATACGTGTATTACCTCGTTTGAAAATTACTAGAAAGTGGCTGAGAGTACCTGCATGGCCGTGGGGCGAATTCTCAACCGCGGTAAACAAGCCGCGGGGTAAAACGGGGCGAAACTATGACTGTGCAAGCTCAATTAGGGAATCCGACTCGAACTGCACGCGCGGCGATCGATCGGAAGATCTTTGAGAACTCGGTGAAATAAGGGAAAAATGTTACGCGACTCCGAGTAACTGAAATTACTGAAATTTCTCGACAAAATTCGATACGCAATACGCTAGTTGATAATTCAAACCCTCTTGAGTTTCATTAGATTTAAAAAATTAATTATTGCCAGTCAAGCGTCGAATTACGGGAGCGAGAAAGTCGAAGCTTAATTAATAGCAATACGACACTGAAAGTTTTAGTTTCGGTTACCACTCGGTTCTTATATATTTTCTTTTTTTACATAGGTATGACATAAAAATGACTTTACTGATGACTCTGATATGATGTCATGTTGTATGACATCATTATGACATAGTACTGACATAAAATTTGACTTTTATACGACGTCATGATTGTGACTTAAGTATTACGTAAATATTATGTCTTATCCCTGTCATATGTGTGACGTCACATCAAAGTCATAAATTTGTATATTATTTACGTAAGAAATAAATCATACATTTACATAAATTAGAAGTCATATTCTGACGTCAAAAGGATATCATAATACCGTCATATCCTTACGCAAGAAACAACTCATATTTTTACTCAAAATTGATGACCGTCATACTTAAGCATCAGCTTCCTAAAGCTAACTAATGTCACGACGGTATAAAAAAAAAAACGATCAACGATACTTTTCTATTGATATATGTTCTATGCTGTATCATGTATTGATTTAATAATTCGTAAGTGGAATTTCACATGACATTTCTTAATTTTTACTTTTATATTTAGTGTCAGAATTTAACTTACCGCAAATTCTCTTTAAATGTATCTTTAACATTGAAAATATTAGGATATTGTCACGAATAAAATATACAAACTAATTTCAAAATCAACTATTATATTGTAATAGAGGTACAGTAACAAAATAATCACTATTTGTAAATGAAAAATACAAACATTTTGACTTTACAACAACGTTCAAACAGTTTTTTTCTAACGATACCTGTTTTAACTCAATGTTTCCAGTTACCGTAACAAATGAAATTTTTCCTCAGTGTGTTCATCTAAAGTATTGTATATTTATTTAATTATTTACATTTTTATACCGCTTCTCGCTTTGCTGCCGAACAATGTCAATGGGGCTTTTTTTTATCTCTCTGCGAAATGTTACTTTTTATCACGACGTTTTTTCCATACGTCGGTAATTATTCGTCAAGTTCACTCTCCAGACTTATTTTGCATGTGTGTACAAATGACGAATGTAAGGCGGTTCAGCCTTCCTCGATTATTTTATTATAACCATCGTCCGCTATCGCGATTGCTAACTTTTTCAACTTCGTCAATTAAATTATGGCTATATGCACAATATAGTTTTAAGAGTCGTGAGTTTAGGGCTCTTTTATTGCTATATTGTTATTACCATTATCAAATCGATCGATCGGCGCGCAGGACGAATGTAAAGGGAATTATTTACCGTCCTATTCTCCGAATTTAACGTATCCAATTACGGATGAACAGGTTTCATGAAACCGATTGAAAGCAATGACGAAAAAATGATAAATATGACAGGATCGAATGAAAATTCATTTCATATAGAATTATACCTCGAATATTTAACCGTCGGTTGGATTCAGTTTTTCCTAATCGCGAGATATTTTAATCGTTCCACGATTATCAAGAAATTTGCTTATGTTTGATTGGTGTAATCGGTTCATCCGTCAAATCGATTAGTACGCAACCACTTGCGAATAAAAGGTAAATGGATGATTTGATCTTGTCGAATAGAACGAATTTCTTACTTCATTTATTTTATTTTCTTTCCCTCGATTAAACGTACGGATCATTGATCAGCTTGTACAATATTTGTTCAATTAGAAGAAGTGTTGGAATTTGTAAGTAAACGAAAGCTGTTTAAATAGTCATCGATCACCCGATAAATATGACGAAAATAAATCTGTCACTTAATTAAATAGAAAATTATTTAATGCAAATACAATTTCTCATCTAAATGAAATAAATGAGATTCTCACATTTTCGGATATAATTTTATTCGGTTGTAACATAGTTTATTCGTTCTTTTACTTGTTTGTTTACTCTTTCTTGTGATCCCCTTACGACCTTATCCATCTTTGAAAGTTTTTGCGATAACTTCAGAGAGTCTGGAGACAGTGAAACAGGACTCTTCGTCTCGCGATATCGAACATATGTGAGCGGGAGCGTGTCTGATATTCACGTGAATTGTCTAGCGGAAAAGATTGCCTCTCCATGTATGGACCTTATAAATCAGGTTTCTCGGCTCTAGTTTTTGACAGCTAAATCACGCCGGGAAATCTTGTATTAGATATTTTTTTCTCGACAGTCAAACTCCCCCCCAACAATGTGATGATATTTTTCATTTTTACTTACTGTTCCATTTTCCATACATCCAGTCGCGATACGTTCGTTCGATAAACAAAAAAACTGCAATTGGGCTAAATTTTGAAAAATGTGAAAAATGAACATTTTTAAACATCGTGGACACTTTGATACTTGCTTATAAATCAATCGAAAAATACCGGCTTGGTCGATTTTCAATATGTCGTTCGATAAGTTATTTGTTCGCTGCCAATTTATCGGTTATGAACTGAGAAAGTAAGAGAGACGAAAATGGATACATAGATAGATAGATAGACAGATTTAGATAGATAGATACATAGTTGAATAGGTGGAAAAACTTGAATAGATAGAAAGAATTAGATAGTTAGATACACAGTTAGACATGTGGATGGATTTGAATAGATAGATATATTTCGATACTTAGACACATAGTTAGACAAGCGGGTGGATAGAATTAGATAGATAAGTTTATATAGGCACATAGATAGACAGAGAGATTGCAGATAGATAGGTAGATCGATAGTTAGACGGATAGATAGATGGATAGATAGATAGATTTAGATAGATAAATACATAGTTAAATAGGTGGAAAAACTTGAATAGATAGGAGGAATTAGATAGTTAGATACACAGTTAGACATGTGGATAGATTTGAATAGATATATTTCGATACTTAGACACATAGTTAGACAAGCGGATGGATAGAATTAGATAGATAAGTTTATATAGGCACATAGATAGACAGAGAGATTGCAGATAGATAGGTAGATCGATAGTTAGACGGATAGATAGATGGATAGATAGATAGATAGAGAGATTTATTATGCCAATGGCAATGTTGGACAAAAAGAAGTTACGTACATAAAGCAGTAGGAAGGCATAGAACAGAGACAAATGTAGAGGTAGAGAGAGAGAGAGAGAGAGAGAGAGGGAGGGAGAGCAACGAATGGCATATATACCTGGAGGTAAAATAGAGGGCCGCGGTATTGCGATTCTGAGATAAAAACAGCTTCTTCTTCCGTCTCGACAAGTGCGAGCAACCGAAAGGCCAATTTCTTCCCCTAGTTTTTTTTTTTTAGTTTTTCCGCACACACCGTTTTTTTTTTTTTTTTTTTTACCCCCTCCTCTTGTCCTCCTTTCATTCTCCTTTCCTCATTCTTTTTCACTCGTTTAGAGGAAACGGTGGGGAAAGAGAGGCGGAAAACGGTTCTCAGCGAACTCACTCGACATCTAATTTCTCAATATTTACCGTTCGTTCTCTTCGTACACTAAATCGCAATCGCGGTCTGAAGGGGTTGCGCCTCGTTTTCGAACTCGTGCAATTTAACAGCGAAGAAGCGAGATACAAAACTGTCGAGTTTCATCCAGACACCCTTTCACTTCTCTTTTTCCCACCGCGCTGAGGAAAATTTTATTTGTTACGGTAGCTAGAAAAATTTAGTGAAACGGGTATCGTTAAAAAAAAAACTGTTTGAATATTGTTGTGCTTTTCGAAAAGAAATTTCGAATGAAAATTATTCATACATTTAAATTGCCCGCGGCTAATTTAAGAAAAAAAAAAAAAAAAAGATACATATAAATTGTCGAAATCACGTTGTTTCGTAACTTCATGGTTCTCGGCAGATTTATTCCATAACTAGTTAATGGATAAAATATTCTCGCTCTTCATAATTTCAATAACTATTCTTCGAATTAGTTTTCTCAGAGGCGAACAAGCATTTTGTTTTTCCATCCGTGCAAATTTTTCCGAAATTTGTTTTCATCCGCCGTCCCATCGCGGAACAAATCGAAGGTGGATCTTCTTTAATTTACCTTCCACCACCATCCGGGGGGTGAATTAGCATCATCAGCTATGTAACGGAGGTGCGGAGAATCCGTCGCGTTATTTCTTTTCGCGGAATGCACTCGATGCCCCGACCGTAATGCTGGGTTCTTATAAAGTCCGGGCCGAAAGAGTTGCTACGAGACGAAACTATCCTGGGGAAATAATGGGCGTCAAAAGCTTTGCCCGATGTTCAACGCCTCGGGCCGATTCTCCGGAGTTTCCGCAGTGGAAAACCTGCCCGAGCTTTGCGGTATCGTCAAACGGAAGTTGGCTTCTTCTTCTCTTCCGCGACGCGAGGCTACCCTCTCAATTTTGAATGTCATGCTTAGTTAGATACCCGTCTTATCTCTCACGGAATTTTTGCCCACCTCTCCCCGCTTCTCGACTCTCTGTCTCATGCTTCGGGGGAATAATAAACCCCTTTGGAAAAGGTCTTTGAATGAAATTTTCAAGGGAGAAAACTACAACGAAAATTTTTCCGAGGGAAATGATTGAGAAATTAAATATCTACTCTCGGGGGTTTTATTCGATTTTTGTCGCTGTACTGTTTTGTAAAATTCATTTCCCGAGTCTGTAAGGAAAAAGAAAATTCAACGACAATCAAGAAAGAGGAAAATTTGAAGTCAAAAATAGTCAAGGACTGAGCGGTGACCGTAACAAAAAATGTCTCTCGTGTGCAGTCTTTTGATTTTCGATACCTCAAATCGCACGTTTCACACAACATGCGTGAGAAAATAATCGCGATAACGACAATATAATTAACGGGCAAGAAATTAGAAACATTCGACAAAAAAAAAAAAAAAAATAAATAAAATGGGAAAATTTTTATTATTCTCAATAAATCTTTCGCCTCTTCGGGTGGCACCGAAAATCGAGAAGCAACCCCTGAAACATATCGCCGGCCGGATCCACCTGGACCTGTATCCATAATACGGATAAATGTTTGTACGCAATGCGCAAACGGGCTTGATAATTTGAATTAAGAAGCACGGCGGCTACCGCCGAGCTCAGAATGGCGGCTACAGCACCTCGGCACCACGAAACAATTAATTCTGAAAACAAAATGGGCGTCCGAGTTAATATATATTTATGTACGTTTATTATATTCGGCCCCTGGTCTTCGCCGTCGTTGCAATGAAATACTTGACGATCTCCGTTTTCAAATTCTACCCTCCGCTAATTTTCCTAATGATATTTTCATATCGCACGTTTATGCATATATGCATATTGTATACATACATATATATATATATATATATACAGGTATACGTGTATAGTACACATCGCACTTGGACGATAATTAATTAAGTTTCTTTTTTTTTTTTTTTTCCACCACTTGTACAGCTGCGCACGAAAAACCGTTTGACGTATTAATTGACTCTATTCATATGCTACATTTATATATATATATATTTAAACTGACGATTCTTTTTTTTTTTTTTTTTTTCTTACATACCCGTAATTTTCGACCGAGTAGTCACCGACCAAATAATGTGTAGCAAAAAAATATTGAAGTTTCCAAAGATTTTCGTTGGATTGTAATTATGTTGAAATTACAGACATGCTTCTTAAAAGTAGACATCGACGAAATATTATTGATCTTATGAAAAAATGTAACGTACCGGGAATATACGAAGAATCGTTCAATTTCGAAACTGGTGGGTGATATTTAACGTCACTTTTTGAAAAATCGCGACGTACTATAAGAGGGGAAGTCTATGAATTACGTCGTCGATTCGAGGGGGAGGCGGAAATTGTGACGTGGTACGCAGAAAGTGAAATTTAGAAATAAATTTTTCGATCCTATTTAAATAAATTCACGTAAATAGATAAAAATAACACAATTATTCGATACGAACATTTCGAGGAATACATAAAATTTTTGCAATGCGTGTGCTTCCTTTTGTTAAGCTGATTTGAGAAAAAACAAAAAAAAAAAAATGGTATCGCATACCTTAAATTCAGGTATTTTTAAATCTGACATACGATGCACGAAAGGGGGGAAAGGTGGTACATAAAAAACCCTAAAAATTCGATGACGCAATTTATGAACGCCTCGTAAAATTCCATTGACAATTGTGAACAAGCGAGTTCAAGAATGTTCAATAATGTTAAAAAATTGCGCCAGATGTTGATCGATGCGAACTGCAAGGTATTTCAAATTTCCAATGAAATCAGGTAGAACTCGCGAACGAAAAGTGATCCGAATTTCGGGAGAACGATCCATCCATGCACCACGATTTTCCAACTGCAGTCCCGAGTCCGGGAAATGTATACGAGTTTCGAGGCGCTGGCGCATCGGAATGAAGCAATAACCGCTAATTTGCGAATCGAATCGTAAATCTGAACCGACGCCTGGTGCAGGGACGCGCCCCCATTGTGCGCGTACGATATGGACGTCTATATGTATGGTGTATCCACACACACACACACACACAAGTGTATATTTATGTATGTATGTATATATATATATATATATATATGTATAAATATATATGCGCGCAGGAGGAAAGAGCAGAGAAATCCATTTGCCAGATTGGATTAAACAATTGGCAAACAGTTTATACAAAACTCGAAATTCGAAATGGTCGAGTGACTTTTACGGTGATTGCTGGTAAAACGATTCGTAATTACGAACAATGGTCACGAGATGTCCGTGGCGTTTTATTGAAAATTACACTGGTTCACGCCGTTTGTACAAATCGGCTGCACCGAGAGAAATTTTTATTTCCGGTTACCGCTCGGTCCTTAACTTTTATTTTTTTTTCATTTTTTACCACGATCGAAAAATTTAGTTCCAGGTAGAAAATGAAAACTAGTTTTATAGCTGTTGACGGAAAGTTTAGTATCCGTTGATATTCTTTCTCGTTACGATCGGTGTCGCTAGATTTTCTTGCAATTGTTGCGAAATTTTAATGCTTGTTCAAGAATAAATTGACGTTAAAGCCTTGGTTAACTGAAAAAGTAGAGTAAATCGAACAAAATTATTTTGCGCTGCAATTACCAAAAAAGGATCGACGATAGCGCAAAATGTTTACGCCCACCTCGTTTTTCGTAATTCTTTCAGTTACTTTAACGAATGAAATTTTTCTCAGTGTGCAACCTTTCCCCGAGTGTAGTGAAATTATTAGAATCTGGCGAAAATTCGCGCTAGAAGATAAAATCCAACGATCTACGGCAGCTATCGGTGAAAAGTTTACTTAGTGTAACGTTCGATCTTCTGAATTTGAGTCCAAAATTTTTTTTTTTCTTTTTCCTGTCGTTGAATATTCGGAGATTCATAAGATTTTCGGTTCTCGCGATTTTCACTACTTTTGACCATGTTCATCTGAGCTTTGAATCAGACTCAAATTCGTGCAAAAAAAAAAAAAAAAAAATCGAGGCGACTTTTACTCGACGGTAATGAAAATTTCTCACAATCAGTTTACGGGTTTCATAACTGGTCACGATAAAATTTCAACGTTATTTGACGTTAGTTTATACATTTTCTCTCAAATTCTGCTGTTTCAACATTTTGTTCTTCTCTCCTCGAGAAGAGTTAATTATGCAATGATAATTCAGATTCACCGTTGATTGATTTTTTACCACAATTTCACGATTTGCCAATTCTTCCTTGCTGAAACAGCTGTATCAAAAAAGGAGAGAGAGAGATAGAAAAAAAAACGAAAAAAAAAGGAAAAACCCAAAAACCAAAAATCGGTATCGAATTCAAAGGTGCGAAATTATGTTTCATCGAATAGTTTGAGGGGGGGTTACATTGAAGGGAAATTAAAACCACGGCGTTGAGCTTTGGACGGCGATGGTAAACATATGATCGGTTCGGCATAATCAAGCGTGCAAATAATCGAGGGTCGCGGGCATTTAATTGCGATCCTATCGGCAGCTGAAGGAGAGCGGCACGGGAGGGGAGGGCGGTAGGTATAAATGGGAGACGATCGGATATATGTGCAATTAAAACAAATGTTGACAGAACCGAACGGCAACGTTCCAATATATCGGCTCAGTCGCGATGCGGAATCATAGGCGAATGCGCAACAAACCGAGTGAAATAATTGGAAAACGAGCAAATCTTCATACACCATTCACCCACCTATGTGTTGCACGAATGCCATTACGGCTGCAGATGCGGATTGTAATTCTATGATTCGCGGGACGATCGGGTCAATCGCTGCGTGAATTATGGGGGTAAACTAAATACCGGGAAAATCATCCTCGAGTAATGTATCTGAATTGACAGAAGATAATCAAATCGTATACTACATCGCCACACTGTACATTATATCCAACCGCGTTTGAAACACAGAAATTCGATCTGACCCCGAATCGTTCACACGTGCATCGCAATTAAATCAGCTTCAATTATCATCTCGATATTGACGCGGTATCGATGATCAATATTGTTGTCCCGTTCGCCGTATCAATGCGGTAAATACCGAGTCAATCCTGTTTTATACCGACGTTATTCAAATTTTTTTTTTCCACAGAATTTACCTGACCAATATGGCACGCTGATATCACGGATGAATCAGCTGACGTTCAATTGTGCGATTATAAAAGTACGGAGAACTTTGCGCAAGCTGCCAAGCTTTAGTTTTATCACATGAATTAAGTGGAGCGCAAAAAATGCGACGAAAGAAGTCGTTTAAAATTAAATACGGTGAGGTTATATTGCAGTGTACTTCTTTACCATCAGATGCCACGGCGTCACATTTTCACTACGACCGATTGCAGTGGCGATTAATTTTTTGTGTCGAGAGATACGGAAAGGAAAAACTTTTTTCGGGGAATTGATATTTGTATCTGTCGATTTCTCGGCTCGATTTCTTACGGTAATTAAGGGGGTATTCTAGTGTAGAGGCATGAATTTGAGGTGTTTTTTGAAGTGCTATAAACAAAAAACAAAAAATATTTTTACCATCCGTTTTTTTATCAGGCGTTTATTATTATTTCACGATTACAAAAAAAAAAAAACAAGTCAAAAAATACAAAATTGAAAGTGCTATGAGTTGTTGAAGTGGGGGGTACAAAAAAAATGGCGCGCCAATGTTGTCACGATTGCAAGCATTTTCAAAATCAGAAAAAAAAAAAAAAAGATTATTAATCTACATAAATGCAGCTATCGTACTAACTAAAAAAAAGTCGAAAAAAAATTTTTTTTTGCCAAATTACGGCTGTCCGAAAAAATAATACGTTTTTTTTTGACTGTTTTGGACGTTTCTGAATTTTTTAAAAATAGTAAAAATTATTATTTCGTTATAATAATAGTTCGTGCGATAGAGACATGTATTGAGAAGATTCTCACCAAATTTCAAGTAAATCGGTTCAATAGAACTTGAGAAATCATGTCAACCGTTTTGAAAAATGTAGTTTTGAGAAAAACGCGTTTAAAGTTTCGAGTAAAATTCGTTCCAGCCGAGCCAGTATTGAAGACGTGTCACTAAAATAGCTATATCTCTGAAAATGATTGAAATTTTGACTTGTCCTTTTAAGGACACATTCTTGAAAGGTTAAGCTTTGAAAATATAAAAAAAAAAAAAATCGATTTTTTCAAATTTCTACACTAGAATACCCCCTTAAACGACGCCGTGATTTTACTCGAGTATCAATGGACGACGTCTCGGTGAAGGACTTCCTGTAGTTGGATATCGGAGAGGTTCTTTTTCCCCCTTTTTATATCATCCCTTCGTCGAAGAGTCACTGCTGAATGGAATATATCCGAGATCTAACTCGGTTTCCTTCTGTTGTTGCAGATGCATTTCGGAGTCTAGCGACAGAGACGAAGAGGCGATAATAATATCGTGGAAAAAGCGGGAAAAACATGGCTGACAGAAGAAGAAGGAGCCGATACCTGACGATCAGCGTTCTGCACATTATAATGATAATGTGTCAAGGTAACGTGAATTCTTATACTGATATAATCAACTTTGATGTTCCAGATTTTATTCCCTCACATTTTTTCTTACTGTGATTACTAGAAATTTTGACTGTTTTAATTTTCTATCGTAATCGAAACATTTAGTTACACAGACAAAGTGAAAATGAGTTTTGTAGCTGTGTTCATAAAAATCTACTATACGTTGCTAATCTTTTTGATTAGAACGACTTGTACTTCATCTTCTCGTAACTTCTGCGATAATTTCATGTTGGTGAAACAATAAATTAAGGTCAAGGTCTTGTCGGGCCGAAAAAAAAATGTACGAACAAGCTAAGCAAACAGATGTTCATGCTGCGATAGTCAGAAAACGTAGTATCAACCAGTATAATTACACTGTTACAAAAATTTAACTAAATATAATGTTCCAGCAGATCGACTTGATATTTGCGTTATTTGTTACATTTATATCATTATTTATATTATATTATGTTCTGTTATAGTAAAGACAGAAATTTTTTCATTTTAATCATTCAAGTTATCATATCAACGTTTAATTCGTAGTTGTTCCTTTTTTTTGTGCTCAATAATAGATTAAAAAATGGTCAAATAAAGTCAAAAATTTTAGTGGACCTGCTGGGATATTTTTTTTTTCCAACCGTGAAATGGACTAAATGGTTATCTGTAATCAAATTTTATCGTTACACCATGCAGCCATGTTTAAACCGTTATTGTAACGATCCTCTTTTTGCTATAATTATCCATTAACCATGAGAAACGAAATTTTTCTCGGTAGGTCTGAATTATTCAGCCCATATGCTTATTAAATGAGGTGCAACGCCAATCTCGGATGGTCGTAACTTGATACAGTGTTAAAGTAACCACCGCCTTAAGCGACGTGACGCACTTGTTACACCGGATGAGATTTCCCCAACTGGCGTCGGACGCGGGATTGAAAGTAGAATCGAGGGACGTTATCGGGAAGTAAAGCCGCGTCGAAAGGGGGACGAAGCTAAGGCGAGAGGGGAATTTAAAATTGAGATTCCCCCGTTTTTTTTTTTTTTTTTATAAATTTCTTTTGCATGTGTGCTTTTTTTACTTTTTTTTGTCTCCTCTTCTTCTTCTTCTTCTTCTTCTTCTTCTTCTAAGGAATTACCGAATTTCTCAGATCCTCGCGGGGGTGAAATTTGAATAATGTTATCGATCGGGGCTTCGCAGCCTCGGTGAAACTGCGGGGGGTGGAGGGGTTTGGTCTAACTGAAATCAAAAGTTCCACAACGGTTATTAAATGGGCGGAGGAAGTTTACGCGTAAAAGTTGTAATTATCACTAAATAAGAAATTACGAAGCAAAATATAACGCGGCTGCGAAGCAACCTCGGAGTAGCCACCCGTCTTATACTGTATATATAGCTCGCCATTCGGGAAGTTTTAAATGATCCGGCCACCCTCTGCTTGAACCCCCACGGGATCCGGCGTCACCCCTTCTCGCTCCGGTGGAATCACCTCGAGGTGCCTTGAAATATCTGTATTAAACTTAATCTACGTCGGTTGATAACTTCGTAATGTACCAATTAAAAGTACAACGGTGGCAATGATTAATTCTTCAATTATTGCTAGGGTCGTGCTTAATTTAAAAACCATCCTCTGTACGATTCTCCTCTTGACGAGCACGCTTCGAGCTGCACTTAAGCTTCGTCGTGCAAAGAATTATTTACACTCTCAACCTCCTTTCGTGGTTACGGTTTCATCGAGAACCAGAAATTCAAGATTATTGGTCTCGGAAGTTGAGAATCGTTCTCTGATGTCTTCGAAAGATGTTGTCAATTTTCCAAATACTTTGTTGAATTTTCAAACGAAAACCTCGTCTATGGGATATTGAAGATACCCTTGGTGTGATCGACATTTTATATGTAATTTATGGTATCGAGTCTAAATATCGCAAGTAAATGATAACATTCGCAAAACACACATTATTATCAACATTTAAAATTTATCGACTTACTCATTGTGTTGCACAGAATCAATACAACGGATTATTATTATTCTAGAAAAAAATGTGTTCGAAACTACAATAGCATTTATAATTGAACGTTGTTGATTTGTGTATGCGTTGATTTCACGTGTGTTTAGATGAATTATGTTGAATGTGTGAGTGTTGTATTTGTCATGTGTTATTCAGACATGTAACGGTAATTTATTAGCCAGAGAAAGAGTATAAATTGTCCAAAAAACACTGTCTCGAAATGTGAAGTGAATCGGTTGGGTCGTATTCGAGTTATTCTTGGCATCGCGAAACATTTCACCTAGGGAAACAGTTGACGTTATTGTCAATAACAATGAGTCTTGCGAATTTATTTAAATTAAAAAAAATGTTGAAACAAAGCTCGGTCTCGATACTTTTGAATAAAAGAAACCGGAATGAAATCGAACAATTGACTTTCGAGATATAAATTTGAAAAATTCACCCGCTCTGAGGTCTCCAGGATGGTTGTAAAATATTGTACAAGGGTCCCGCGGTGTTTCTCGCTTTGTCAAAAGAGCGTGAAGTCACCTTGATATGCATGACGTAACGTTCGGAGTGTATCGCGTCGAGACGAGGGGGTAAAGGAGGCCGTTTCTGTGTGCGATGTCTCCGTAATTTCGGTTCACTTTGAACCTCGCTAATTTAAATACATATTAATGTGCGACACGTGTAGCTCGGCCTGACGTGCAGCGGGACTCCCGCAAGCTCGCCGGGAAACGTTGCGCATGCGCGGACTTTCGCCCGTGTGTAGCGTAGCCAATCAGCGTCACGCTCCATGCATACAAACGAGCTCGTCACACACGTGTCTCGGGGGCGAACGTTGGGTGCCTGCCCTCCCTTCTAATGGATCTTGGATACTGGATACTGGATACTGGGTAGTGGATACTCCGTACACTGGATACGGGTGCTCGTCGCGTACGTCGTGCTCCGTATAACTGAAACTGGATGAAACACAATAACCCTCCTTCCCAGTTATCAGGAACGCCGAACGCGCGCTTGCAGCATAATAAAAAAGGGCCGCGGTTGTCGGGATTCTTCAAGACATACATTATAGAACGTGACAAGAGGAGACTGAGAGATGTCGGATACCTAGAGCGGAACGTGTCAGCTGTAACGAGGTCTCCGGACTATGTTCACCTCCCCGTGATGATCTCATCGTTTTCGATTTGTTTTTTTTTTTTTTTTTATGTCAAGAGGTTGCGAATCGTTGGAAGAGAAGAACGCCATTTGCAAGTTCTCGATGTTTGAGAAAACGATATCGCCGTCACAGTTGTGATCTAGTTTGAGGAACATGGTTGGGGAATGTGTTGTACCTTGAAACATGTCGACGATTTCGACGCGTAGTGATGTTAGTTTAAAAAAGAACGCTGTGAATAGTGAGGTCTATGAATGACTTTCTCGGAGATCCATTTATGCGATGAGTCGCATAGTACACCTAGTGAGTATATCGTAAAATCTTGTCAGATAATAATTGCTGCTTTCACAAGAATTAGTTTGCATTAAATCTCACTTGACGCGTCGTGTTTCAAGGTAATCAAGGTACACGAGGGTATGTTTCAAGTTACACGACGGTGTTGTACCTTGGTGCACATTTCAATTCCTCTTTCAAACTTGGTTACAAGAAAATCAAGCTGTTTGAAGAAATAAACGGGCGTAGAAATGTTTCGTTATGGACAGACTGCTCTTTCAGATGATACCAATTTCACATCGCAATGTTGAAAGCTTTCGATTCTATAGCCTAAAATCGAAAAAGCGTCTTGAGGTACAAAACTTTCCCCTACTTGATGCACTAACCGTACAGTTCGAAACTTACTCAAGGTTTAGACCGAGTCAATTTTGTTTCTGGTTGTTTGAAGTCCATTTTTTGATTTCCATCACAACCATAAAGTACAAATTACAATTCAGCTTTCACTAAACAGTGATTTCCGACTCATAGATCCTCAACTCATATCAAAATATTAAATACCAAAGCATGTAAGTGGTCCCAGTTGCAGGGCTTCCTGATCTGGGCCTGTTTTATTCTTCACCTTAACACCCTGCGAATGGGATTCCAATCAAGGGCCCAATGAAGCCTACGGAATAAATGTCTGAAACAGATTACCGGTGTCCGCCTCCGGCAGTGTGCTTCGGGTTCTTCGACACCCTCGTTAACCATTGACGTCGATCGATGTAACGGAGGGTGGCAGTGGGCTCACTTATTGTCAATACTCGATAGAAATAACAACGATTTCGGCAGATCGTAACAATCCGCAATGCACATGTAGGTATGTACAACGTACCTGTATGGGTATATTTGTATAGTGTAGTGCCGGTGTATCTATCGATGTGTTTCCATACATATGTGAAGGAATATTGATTCGCTGGGGCAACCTGGCCGAAGCGCTAAAGTGGTGACCATTTTAATTTACGATATGTTAGCTCTATCGTTACGTAGATTCATTCGCGTATATATACACCTGTGCACCCCCCTCTGGTCCGCAGTTTTTTGCGCCCCCAAACTGGACTGAAAAAGTTTGCTGGATTGATTAATTTTAAGCATTTTCCACACCCTCCGTTTCTGCAGGTATAATTTATCCGTTGTAAAAAGCACCCGATGAGCAAACGCCATTCGGCACGAGTAGCGAACGAATTCATCGTTAGCGATGTCCGAAAAATTGGGTATTTTTTAAATTTTAAGAGAGAAGGTTAAACTGCACCCTTAGAAACTTTGTTCGTTCTTTTCTTCGTAATTCTTTCCACCTTTTGGCTCGCTGCAGTAACAAAAGTAAGTTTTTCTTCTTTGGCACTCTTCCCGTAACTCTTCGGTATAATTTCTCTTTTCTATTATATTCTTTTCTGCTTTTTTGTTTCTCTAACATTTGTTTTTTTTTTTCTGTACTCTCAAATTATGATCCCACCAGTTTGCTCTCGCGAGTCTCCGGCTCAAAGCTAAACAACGGGGTTTCCTTTTTCTTTCCTTTTTTTTCTACTTCTTGTTGTTTTTACAACGAAGTAACTCGTCGGGAACAGCTGAGTATCCAGCGCTAGTTTCTGCTGTTCTTTCCGCCTCCCACTCGAGCGAAAGAACTTTGATTCCCAGGGCGGCGCTGAAACGACCCTCTTTTGCACCGGGAACACACATCCGGCTGAAATACGGATTCGCGAACATTTATAGTCGAGTTCTACATAATTTCCCTATCTCCTGGCAACTGACGGAAGTAATTCGCGTGTCTAACTAATCGTAAGTCTCGCCTCCTCCGCTCGAATATCAGCCATCGTTTAAAGCTGACCTCTCATTTCTCGTACTCTCCTGATTCCTCTTCCTCTTCCTCTTCTTTGGCGCGGAAAGCAGCTTTCAAGTTCGCGTTTGACTATTGCGGTCGCTTATCTCGACCGGTATGGCAGAGACACCCTTCGGCTACGA
This sequence comes from Neodiprion virginianus, assembly GCF_021901495.1. NCBI lineage: Eukaryota > Metazoa > Arthropoda > Insecta > Hymenoptera > Diprionidae > Neodiprion > Neodiprion virginianus. Next base: position 28,540,311 of record NC_060881.1, on the reverse strand, counting down.
AAATCTTGGCTATGCTCCGCGGTATCACCGCAGGGGAAATCCCGACGATTAACAGAATCAATAAGTAAAACCGTACGGAAAGTTCCTGACGAAGGTCTCCTTCCTCGACAGGGACGACGCAGACAAACTTTCAAGCTCTATTTCTCTCCCCTGCTTCCGAATATATGTATATATATATACATTCGCCACCGGGATTCGCGCTTCGACGAGCGAACGAACGAACAATAAGCCTCAAACTCTGTCGCCTCTGCCAGCAGACGGAGAATCACCACCACCACTTTCGAATTCCCCCACCGTAGCTTTTGAACTTTATTTGATTTCCCGACGTCCTTTGACGCAGCGACCGTAACTTCCTCGTTTTCATCAAACTGCAAAATGTGGATGTGGATGTGCATGTCGATGTAATGACTCGAGCACGAAGACAGGCTGAATCGTTGAAAATACGTGTGTAATATCCAGTAAATATTAATGGTGAAATTGTCGATCAAAGAAGCTGATGTCTAAAGGTCGAGAGCGATTTCGATGGAACGTAAAAAGGTATCCGCGCTACAGGCATTTCCTTTTCATCTGTAGAGATCTTACGGAGCGGGGAAGCAAAATAGGTTTTAAGATTGATCGATGAAGTGAGTGAGCGAGGTGCCTGTGCCTACAGACATGCGATCCTCTTATTTCCCATTTTAAACTGGAATCTAACGAGAGTTAAGCGGCTTTCTATGTCTTCCGCGAATCGTTATATCGAGTTAAAACCGATTACACGCATGCATGCATGCATGCACAGCATATCCGCCCAGCGCTGACATAGAGAGGCGCCAAAATTGAACTGAATCAACCGGAAGAGAAGGCCAGCATCCGCAAGCGCGACTGCAGTATCCACATACTCGACGATGCCTCCTCCTCTCCTCTGACATTATCAGCTCTCGAATGTGCCTGGATTCCTAGCGTCTAGGCAATAATTTTCGCGCCGTGAAATGAGGTGAAAACTTTTCACCCCCTTCTACGGCTTTCCTCTTTCCAAAGATATACGTATAAATTGAATCGGTATTATATGTATACAGTTTGCGAAGCAGGATGGCTCGATCCAACAACTTCAAAGTTGAATATACGCTTCAAAGACTTCGCCTCTTCGCGCATCCGTTATTTGTAAGATATTAAATTTCTAACCAGAAATTGTTCGGTCGAATTTTCCGAAACACCTTTCGAACGACGGGCGCAAAATCATTTCGCGACAACTCGCGCCAATGACGTGCATCGTGCGATTTGATAATCTTTAAAAGCGTCAAGTCTCGAGACACAGGCGGAACTCCGGGAGCTTGCGAGCTTTTGCTAGGCCCGAAATTTCCCGTCTAGAGTACTCGTTAATTAAATATAATTAATGCACGTTAATAGGCAGATTATACGCAGTTAAGTCAGGCGGGGGGAGGTGGAGGGGGACTCCACAGCTTGCGCCCGGTTTCCCTGTCAAATTCATTACCCGCTCAAGTCACCCTGATTTATTGCAGATACACCGGGACGCAGACGCTTTAAACGCGGACGGCGATTGCTTCTACAGAGCCAATTAACAACCTATTGCGATACTTAAAAATGGTCTTACAAGGTTCCTCTTTTTCTTTGTCTTCTTCTCAAGACTCTTTGATCTTGCTCGATTCCTTTTGTGCTCCGCCTAGCACAGCCACACACACAAATAGATCCATATAGTATTCGCAAGCCACGATGGCGAACCAGAGTCATCGGGGCGTGAGTAAATTTGCAGGAATTTAATATCAGGAGCTGATCATAAGCATAGCGGATATAGGCGAGAGGCCCGATCATGTAGTTGAAAAGTATTTCGACCCGTCTGAACTATTTTCGACCACTCGACTTCCTGGTGCAGCTACTGGTTCTTAGGTAGGAGCACCACTGCGATGAGAAATATCTGAAGGATTCGAATCCTCGTGCAGGAGCTGGGCGAGGGACGAGGAATAGCGAACTTTCCACTCCTGGATATTTTCCCGAGAGCTTAGGTCCGCGCGTCTTATACATGAACACATCCACCCGGCGAAGAATTTGTAGCCCGCCATTTCACGGGGAATATGTATCTTCGCCACACCGTCGCACCGTCTTCCTGCGAGAAGAAAGGTCCTCCAGAAAGTCAGAGCGTCCCCGGGACGGAAAGGCCCGATCGGATTTCATGTGAGAAGGGAAAAAAGAATAACCGAGAGACAAGTGTATGAAGAGCTGTGGAGGAGGTGGAGGAAAGTGCCTACCTCTTCTTTCCGTGTCATCGCTACAGATTCCTATACCGACATTTACCGATACTTAGCCAAGACAAAAACCATTTTTTTAGAATTCAAGTTAATCAGAGCCGGCATATCCCCCACTATCGAATATTCTAGAAAAAGGTTCGTGTCTTGGCTAAGTATCGGTTAATGTCGGTACGGGAATCTGTATCTAGAACCAGCCTTGTATACTTACTAGACTAGATAAAGCATCCAAATCGCCCTCAACGAATTCCAATTCCGCATGAAAGCGGTAGGTACGGTGAAAGTTACACATAGCTCCTACGTGTGATTTCCGATTTGTATACCCTACATATGGCTGGAGAGAGGCGACACGCGGGTCTGAAGGGATTGCATGCACAAAGCCATTGGGAGAGTGGATCCGTTCGCGAAGTAGAATACAGTTCATTTTCCTCTTCTCTGCGTGTAAGGTTTTATCCTCCAAGTACTAGATACAAGGTAAAGCGGCACCGCGTGAGAGGTTTGCGGAGTTGGTTCTCTTTGCATCCTCGTAGAGCGAGTGTCCCGTATCCACATCCATATCCGCGCATTGCACACAGGGGGTAAAACGCCTCCGACTTTCCCTCGTATCATCCTGATGTTCTCAGGGGATTTTTCGTCAGGGAGTGAAACTGCGCGCGTGTGTTGGTCGGTTCAGGATATGCGAGAGCTGAAGTCGAGACACGGATATTACGGAATACGCAGGCATGGGCTGCATTACTCAGGCACCCTCCACTTAAATTCACCCACTTCTGCAGCCAAGGCTGCAGCGCAAAGTGCATCGGAATTCAGCTTTTCCTATTCGCGTCTGCTCTCTATGGTTGAGACGCAACGTCCACCTACCCTTGGTTGTACCATGGGGCAATTATGCTTTTTGCAGCGACCGGGTGAAGGAATTTCCGGAAATATCGCACCGTCGTCGCAAAAAGAAACCCCGAGAGCCCGGGAAGAGCCCTGGCGATAATAGGGCGGATGGAATTGTTCTTTCGGCAAAAAAGAAACACCGATTCATCCCTTAGCTGCTATCGCGCTCCCTGTTTCGATATCCCGAATGGCCTCGGGGCTCCGGAAATTTATACCTTCGTGTGTTTTCTCGCCCTTAATAACTGTACGTGCAGTCGATGTGGTAAAGATTTTACCTGCGTGCGTACTTCATTTCTTGCACCTCTGATACTGAAAAATTTTACATCTACACGCTTTAATGCCGAGGGTAGGAAATTTCAGTCAATCTTGCGTAGGGAATTTCTTAGAAACGGTTCTACCAAGTGCAGGGACGAAATCAGGCTGGCAAGTCAAGCGGGTATTCGGTGAAGATGTTCCACAAAACTTTCCGAATTCCCATCACATCCGGTCACAATAGGGCAGTCGTTTCTAGAAGCTTTCAAAGAACTTAAAGTTTAGTCGGCAGGTTTTCGTACGAAAGGTTCTTATCTTTCTCTCTCGTTTGCCTTCAAGTCTTCCAAGAATTGTACCGAAGCACCAGGGATCAGAAATACGGAACTGCTTTATATTAGATGAATGAGATGAGTGTCAATCGAAAACACAAGAATGGAACAAGATCCCGTAATTCAAGTATTATATGATCGACCCACAAATAACTATTCTGAAATCTGTAATCTCGATAGTACATGGCAACTGCATACAAGTGCATAAACGAAGATTGAGTGTGTCGACGATGAGGTAATAAATTTATAAAAGATATCAGGCAGAGTAGGCGAGGCATTTGATTCCGGGAAGAGCAAAGATTTCCTGCAATTTTCTCCGGAATTGAATGAGCGCTTCGCCGCATTCACTAGACGAGTTACTCGTAATTAGCTGCACCTTCCTCTCTAGTTCTCTTTTTTTTTCCGTGTCTTGGGCTCTTTGTCTTCCTCTTTCATTCTGCCTGAACGCTCCGTCGTAACTGAGCTGAAGCAATTTCCGTGGCTCTTTCCTGCATCGTTTGCATTCAATTTTGATTGTGATTTTACAACTACTCTTGATACTTGTCTTGATCGTTCATCGAGACGCGATACCTTCATAATCGTAATCATCATCATCATCATCATCATCATCATCATCATCATCGTACCTCCACAAAAGAACAACCGTACACGGCTTTGGATCCGGAATAAGAGTCGATAAAATAAAACGATTCCTTCCACTTCCCGATCGGAATCGCATATACTATACCTACTAGAGATATATCTTAATTGGATGAAATCTCGCGAGACTCGAAGATCGTTATCGTCTACTTCCTTCCTGCTGATCTCTCCATTCTTGGCTGCGTATCAAATCCGAAGATACCCTTGCACTCTGGGAATATTTTCCTCCACGTAGTCCGACGGGATTTCAAGCCAAAATCGCGAATGGCGATCTTTTTATGCTCCTATATAGATTCGTGAATCTCTCAGTTCCGTCAAAGATTTGAATTTAGAAATAACTGGAAGACGAATACTTGCCCCTCTCGTTGTAATACCAACAACTAAAAAACATTATAGTCGATCAATCGATGCATAAATTATCCCACGAATGAGTAATTCTTCGCGATATAACCATAAGTGTTATACTAGGTATGGGTAATGTCTGCAGTTTGTATCGTGTCTGGGAAGATTAGGCAGTATTGTTGCCCGTGGTATATCGCGTCGATTAGTGATATAAATTGAATCGGAATTCGATAGCTATCGTTCGGTATAATGGAATGGCAAATATCCCATTATCATAAACGATCAGCTGCCAAGCTTTGCCATTACGTCAATGGACGACTTTTCGTCATAATAGATGGTCCGCTCGTTTCTACACACTGCAGCATTTCACTCCCCACGAGTGGAATGTTGGATCTTTCAACTCGCAACTGTAGATTCCACACATCCGTAAGTAACAGTATTTTCGTTTATTGGGGTCGTAATTTCATTTTTGTTAGGCTCACTTTCGATCCGTCCATTGTTGCCCATTCTCGGTGAGCGCATGGATGCATGTGGAGTCCAGCTCTCGAACTTTCGAGTGGACGAGCTACGAATGATGGGGGTTCAAAAGAGTCCTCCAGTCGTCAGTGTTAACCACACGTTTAACGCGGCGTGAGCATCTGTCGAGCTCCATTGTGTCCATTGAACCCGGAGTGCTTGAAGCTCTTGAGAAAACCCTGCGGGACCATCTCGATGACTCTCTTGGAGGATAACGAAACGTCCCGGTAGTGAAATTGTCGCATGGATGAAGTTAGAAACGGTTCGTCGACTTCTTGGGTCCACCAGGGCCTTACTCGAATTGACTCGTTGTTTTCAGATTTTGAAAGGATCATTTGTAGTCGTAGTCGAGCGTATACATTACACTGTGCGGATTGCCACCGAGGGAAATGGTCGTTGAAAAGTTTTTACCCTGTTCCCCTTATTCCTGCAGTCGTTGTATCCGGAAGCTGAACGGTACAAAAAGTTTAAAAAACAAATTCGTCGCTTGTGTGCCAAGAACTCGGATCATTTGAAGGGACTAATCGTGAATCACGATGCAAGTCGTTAAAAAAATGTACGTCCGAACATTGCGTTTCCCGCTTCATTTCGACCAATTTCACGATACAAATCTGCAACGTTGTCTCTGAACTATCAGTGAATAATTTTGCGTACTGATACTCAAAGCAATTCGCGTGAGTAGTAATCGATACCTCATCCTGAGATCGACGCGGTTGATTTTCGTGCAATTGTTCAAACGGCTTTTGAACATCAACATTGTACGGGTGTCGATGCATTATTCAAATTACTAAGCGACGTCACCGACGTCAAGCATGGGTCATCCATTGTGTTGACCACTCTTCGCCCCGTCTAATCATCCATGCATGCGCTACGCTGTCCAAAGGCCACCAACTCCAAGTTATGCTCCATTCGGAACTCGAGTCGTCAACTCGTAAAGCACTCCGCGAAATATTGAATGAGGATTCGTGATCCAAAATGAATGAGCGAATGGTCGAACCGAGTGCAACTGGCGATCAGCCGGACAGTCATGTCATGATTCGATCGACGCTGGTAGCACTGACACCGAATTCTAACTATACGAAATGGCGTCGAGAACTGATCCTCGGGTTAGTTGCCGCTTTATGAATGAGTCGGAAAAAAGAGCGATCTATAAATGGCGTGAACGAATCATCGGCCTCTCGATGAAAGTGTGTTCCACGTGTCGTTGAGCGTTGTTATACTCCCAGCATGTTACAATCAACACCGATATCGCTATCGATATTGTTAGGGAAGTGGGATGTGTGGGATATTTTGGAATCCGATGAAAAAACGTCGATGAATGAGATACAGGTCGGGAAACCGAGGTGTCGGATTAAATATGAAACGATCTTTTGAGGCATCGACTTTTGGAAAGTTGAACCATTCGGAGCTCGTAACATTTGGAATTATAAGATCGTGCAGAGTGTTCATAGAAAGTGAGGATTGTAGAGTATGAGTGAGATTTCTCTCTCGCCGGAAACTCAATAAAGGTTTGGAGTGTAGATTTTGTCTCGCCTCTCATTGAGGCGAGATCTCATTGGCCGCTGATCATGAATATGAAGTCAAAATTTTTGAAATTCAAAATAGCAGCTTCGTATTTCACTCATAACTGTGAGAAAATGCCTCATTTTGATGCAACGAAGAGAATTTTGATTCCGGACTCGTAATCAGCCACCTCCAAAATCCCGTATTTCGATGATTTCAATCAATCTTAAGCAAGGGAAAACGTACATCCTAAATGGTTACGAAATGCCTTCTTAATTGTTGCACGATAAATTCGTCAATATACGCGATGGAGAAAGTTCGCTTATACTCTTATACTGTCCTAATTATTATTTATGCGCAACATCGCTTTGGGCTTACTATCCACGAGTTACGGGACGCTCTGTAAATTCTGGTCAATCCGTAAACTCCTTTTCAACCGTGGTCTTCGACAGACTGATTCCAGGACGAAAAGGCGGTGCGCTGAGACTTGGTCGTCGCCTCGTGTCCCCATTTGATTAAACCGATTCCAAGGAATGATCTGACCACGAAGGGTTCCATCCCAAGTTGGAAGATACGCAGCGGTTGCACGATGGTGCGGAGACAAGGAGGGTCGGCCGTGGGTTTGGCAGCGGCACTTTACCACCCAGAGTCACGTCCCAACTAATTTGAATAACGGCGTAACAAATATTAATTTAGGCCTTCTCCTAGGGTCCAGGAAACCCGGAACAAGGCTCGCCTGTTTGCTTCGTTGAATTTTCTTAGCGGTCCTGCAGGATCGAGCCTCGTCCTGCAATTAGAGTCGGTAGTGCCACTCCGTCAACGTCACTCGACACTCGACGCAGCCCGTCGTTAGGCCCCAGAACGAGATGTCCGCCTTCGCAAACGTACACAAAGTGCGACACCCGGAAATTCGCCTAGCGGGTATTTTCCGGAACCCACCGATCGTTCACCCGGCTTCTGTTCGCGTGAAGTAAAAATCGATCGGTGATCCGATTTCGCGCACAGCTGTCGGTAAATACCTACGAATGGACGATTCGCGATGGCAGATGGGAGCGAAAATCGGCGTCGAGGCGTTTTTGTTCACACACCGGCCATTACTTTTAGGCAGGCCACTCAAAATGCAATTAAACTCGGCAGGATATATCGTCACGCTCCGCGACACTTGCACCCGGTGAAATGTCGAGTCTGCAGCATCTGTAGCCTGGTGGGTGATGCTGATGCCGCAGCTACTTGCAAAACCGTACGTGTAAAAATTTTTTTCCAATTTTTCACCGTTTCGTTTGATTTAGTTCTGCCTGTTTATACTTCCGTCCCACCAACTTCCGTCCAAGGCTTGAACCGCCGACTACCGAATCGGGATTTATAATACACGGAGAGTTTTTACGCTTTTTGAATACAGAAACTGGGAACGTACACCTCCCTTTGATGGCCCTGACGCATAAAACCTGCGGGGAGAAAAATTTCATCCCATATATATACTCTCGTAAAACGACCACCATAACACCGGTTTGCACTCGTTTTACGACTGAACGAGAGCAAGTTCTCTAGTGCAGCCAATTTTTAACAACTGCAATTTCGAAAAAGCCACAAATCTCTTCTTGACGTTCGAATTATTTCGATACAACGAGTGTAATCGACATCAACGCTTCTCAAAACCCACATCGAATAACCATTCCAAAGTATTTTCGATCACATGGATCGGGGTGCTCGACGTTCATGACCCCATATTTCAACCGATTTCCCCTCTCCTCCCACAGTTCAGATATTTATTCGTTTTACGCATAACTCGAATATCGTTACCGTCGGACTACACTTCCGATGCATCATGTGTATCTCACACAAAAACTTCGTGATGTGATAATTCTCAGGACCCATCGAAAAAGGACGTGATTCTGGTGTTCGAAACGTGATGATTTGAGATAAACGGTTTCACAGAGTGTGAGTCCCGTGGATTCCACACACCGTTTACCGATCATTCAGCGAGAATTTCAACGCGGCGTACTTTTACATCAGAAAGTACTTCTCCGCTGCGGAGTATCTCTCAGATACATCCATCTACCTATCGTATCTTCCATCTCGGTGAGAAGTTGGCGCTAGTTCTCGTTTGCGAGATGCTTGATTCTTTAATTCGCTTACCGCCCATTAACGCGGCGAGCCTTCCGGAGAAACTTTTCCATTTCATTACGCCGTTCGCCTCTAGTTTTATCTCCCCTCGTTCTCTCCCCCCTCCCCCCTCTCTATCCCCTTGCCACTGATTTTCGTTGGTCATAAGTTCCCAAGGAGTCTACACAGACTGGTCCAAACACAAAGTAAATTCTTCTCTCCGGGATCTCTCCTCTAATATCCACCAGCAAGTGTATATGTACATATATACGTGTGTGTGTGTGTGTGCATATAATGTATTCCGAATATGACACATGGCGTATTTCCACACCGTGTGTAACTGTGCGGATAAATACATACGCGTTCCATTTTCCGGGATTCTTGGTCGGCAATTTGGATATTAAAATTTTTTCACCTCTCCATTAGAATATTGTAGTAACGTCACAGTGCGACTCGAGTATTCCTTTATCATAACGACGAGAAGGACGTCGTCGCCTTTTTTTCGTCGTTCTCGACGCATTTTTGTAATCTCACCGCCGTCTCGGTGAAACGCTTTTTTTTACACCTTTGCATTTGTGCATACCAAAGTATATGTGTATGTGTATATACATATTTGTGTGTATGTGTTTGGAGAACGCTCGTTGAAATGCGATTTGTCAGGAAATTGTCACCGCGCTTTCTCCCTCTCTGACATCATACACGTTTTGTTATACCGTCATCCGACGTTGCCTCCGTTCACAATCAATCGATTCCACCCCGGGTTGCCCCTTTATTATTCAACCCTCACCCCCTCTTCACCCCCATTTCCACCCCCGTCTTTGCATCGCGTCCTGCCTATGATCCTTGTTAAATGTACCCCACAACCGACACGGTCACAACTGCATTCTGCTGGCTCTGCTTACTTTTATCGCGGGGAAAAATGTTTCACGGTGAAATCGTTTGCCAGACTTCTGTAAACTCAATCTTTTAATCGAACGTCTGAGAGATTTATTTTATTAGGATAATAATACGCGAGCTGATCAGTTTTTTAATATGCAGGTATAATTGTAGGAGGTTAAACAATTGGGATTTTTGGGAGTTTTTTTGAAAGTTAACGATGGTTTCTTAATTATGTTTTCAAAAAAAAAAAAAAAACGAATTTTTTCCTCTCACGTATGCTGATTTCACCTGAAATTTAGGAACACAACAATAGGAATTTTGCATTCAGATTCCAACAAGCGACATTAAATGACTTTGAAAAATGGAGGATTCGCAAAAATAAAATATATATCGTCTTTGCATACAGAAAAATTTGAAGTCTCAAAAAGAGATTTACGGATAATATCTAGCTGAACAATTCTTGTTGATCGGAGTTAGTTGTAATTTTTGTGAGAATCAATCTTGGAAAAGCGTCACCAATGAAACAAGATTAATTAATTAAACGAGGTATAAGTAAGATGGTCGCTCGATGGGATTAAAATTATATTAAGACCATGCTCGAATCAGCAATCTCTGAATTATTCCTGGCTCTTCCAAGTCCTCCGAAGGCCTGAATTTTTCAGGTTAGCAGCCTCCGTGGATTAAGAGTTTACAAAGCGGCTTAAAAATTTTCAGGTAACACGAAATTACAATGAATCAACGTAATCAGAACGTACACGTACGTAATCAGAAGTCTAAAATGAATTCGTTACAAAAAATATTGTACAACACTGAATCAAGAAAAGAATCTAATAACCAAAGCTAATTGGTTGTCAATTATTACCGTTGAAATCATGCAGCAAAAATTGATCAATCATTTCGCGGTTGTAATATAGTTACGAATTTTGAGCTCGACAGGATTTTTGCAGATTTTTAATACTGCAAACCTTCAGAAAAGGTGATGAAGAATCTTAAAAAATTGCGATGCAGAACTGATCGTTTTTTAAATATAGTGTAATTCAAAGCCGCTATGAATAGGAAACAAATAAAAAATTAAAAATGAACAGATTTTTACAAATCTTTCGAGTCAAAAAATGAAAATTAGCAATGCAAATTTCGCCTGAGGCACTCCTGCAGGAAAATAGTGGAAAACCGGATAAAATAAAGAACGCGGCGAGGAGTCGCTGCAATCTAACACTCGATCGTGGCGAGCAAGCTCGGCTGGTTTTTTCTCGTCGAGCCACCGAAGAACTTACCCCTCGATGATTTGTAGTTGGGCTCGGAACAGGCGGCCAGTGTTTAGAGTCGGGCTATTTAGGGTCGCGCTCAGGGACCGAGTCGCTCTTAGTGAGGCCTCCGAGGGTGCGACACTCGATTCGCGACCGCCGAGGGCTGATTTGTTGGCTGATAACACCCGTCCTCGCCACTGCTAACTTGAATTAAGATCCATCCTCAGAGACGTATCATTGCGAGCGATTATCATCCCTATGATCCGGATCCATGCGTTCCATCGTTCGTCAATCTCTTCGAGATTTCGGTCCCACTTTACGGAGAGGAAAAAAAAATGCCCGTGTTTTCACGGATTTTCCATTACTCTAAGAATTTTTTCAGTCCATTTTCCCGCGTAAGTTTATTGCTTGTAGGTAAAACAGGTACAGTGCCTCATGATAAAACAGGTGGGGGCCTTACGGTAAAACAGGCAGGGGTTTTTATTTGCATGCGATGAATTTGAAATGCAGGGTTTTTCCGGGTGTCAAAACAGATTTCAAATTGTTTTACAGTAATACGAATTATACAAAGGGTTTGTGTTTAATCAATTTTGACAATTTGTGTGTATATTCGATTTCGAAACTTAAAAAGTTTTTTCGTACTTCATGAATTTCAAAAGTTTTCAATACTTGCATTTTAAACCTCTGAGCGGCTTCAAAAATGTCGCAAAATCCTTGGGAAAATATCCACCGACTGGTATGTGTTAGACTTTAGGGTTAGTTGAGCCCTGATTTTCTCCGATCAAGCCTCAACGCACTCCATCAACATGACGAACCCGGCGGTTCTTTCGAAACAGTTTCGTAACACCTATTGAAGCAATATTTGCGGGAAGGATTTGTTCCCCCGGTGCGATTTTAGCCGGTGTTTTATTATGCAGAATTTTGTTTATCTTCCGGGGGTGGCTGGAGCGAGGGGAGGAGATGGAGCTGGCTCGAATCGGGGGCATACCGTCGATTCACAGGGCTAAAACAACAGACTGCACCGAAGCCGGTTTCGCAGCATCCCCGTCTCTGGCTCCCGATAAATAATCTCTGGCGGCAATATCGCCGTCTCGTCAGTTTCTCGAGTGAGAAGGAAACTCCTCAAGTTTCCTCCGCTTCGCCAAAAACGACGACGCCGCACCAAAAACTCCGCGCAAGCAAAACAAAAGATATTCTCGTACACGCTGTTATTGTGCACAAGTTAATTTTTTGTTCAAAAGCAAATTTCACCCACTTTTTCGACGGAACTGCTTCAAAAAACTCAATGCAAATTAGAGTTTCTTGGGAATAATGCAGCTGAAAGACCAAAACCAATTTTCAACTGAAAAGGCAATCAATTAACTGTACTCTCCTTACATGTTTTCAATGTTTATCATAATTGCGGACAAATTGAAGCTCTGGGTACCAAATTAAAATCAGTTTTGTAGCTGTAATCACGAAATCCAGTAGATATAGTTGGTTTTACCATTAATTTTTATTATAGTCATTCATTTCCGCGACATGTTATTTCGAGGCTTGTGATAATTTGATGTTATCGCGACAGAAATTTGATGTCTAGGTTTTGTTTAACCCTTTTGTTCATAGAAGCCGCTATAATGGAACTCGTCTATTCTTCTTCTTTTTTTTTTTTTTGTCAAAAGTATAAAAATTGTACGTATACCCTTGAAAAAAAGGTGCCACTATAATGGCTTCTGTGACTAAAAGGGTTAACTGAAAAAGCGTGGTCAACGGAATAAACCGATTTGTAAAAGCCAGACAAACTAGTATTGATAAAGCTATAATCAATACTATACAGTAACTCGTATCAGGTTGTCTCGTAGTTTATGAAAACTTTTAACAGTAACAAAATAATAACAAACTAAACAGTCTGTGCACTACCTTGAAAAATTGTCCAAACAAGGGAATCAAATTATCGTGCGATCGTTATTGTTTACAATCCAAATAGAAAATTATAACAACTTTGAACTGTACAATCGAGTTCCACCATCTACCGATTCCAATCGGTTGGAATACGAACCAGAACCGAGGAAGCAATTTTGAGGAAAGATGGATGGGAACACGGGAATCATTTATGCAACAGGTAAACGTCGAGAAGGGTGTGCGCGTATGGAAAGGAGGGTGAGTGGGGGAGGGGGGTGAAACGTTGACACGCAAATGCGCGCTATAAACCGGCTCGTTTCGAGCACCCTCATCAGGGGAATATCGTTGAGAGTTGTTTCCGATGTAAGCGGCCCGACCGCGTCGACGGAGGCCGGGTACCCCCTTTGTTTGCCCTATTATTGGCGGGGTATTTTATCCCCGTTTCAAGCTTTGCGCCCCGAGCGCCTCCCTTTTTTTCCTCACTCAGGAGTCGGACAGCTCTTTTTGTCCCCGAATCACGACCGCCGCAAATACTCGGACGACGACCCCCAACGATTTCCGCAACCGCGTCCAAATATTTGGGAAAATCAAACGGAGGATTCCTGTACACCGCCTTTCAATATTTCGTAGCAAAACGCGCAAGCTTAAACAGATTTTTAACACACGCACCCTTCACGAACCCTTTTACATCGGAAATTCACCCCTGATGTTCCGCATGACACATTTTGAGAATTTATAAAGCGCGTTGTACGCGCTCCAGGCGAAAAGCTACAAAGTTTTCAATATTTTGTGGAAAGAAGGCTCCAAGGGTGCGATTGAATTTAATGGTCATCAACCCTTTGGGAACAAAATTTTTACATTTTTTTCGCTTGAGATAGTTGGTCAATACTTTTCATTGATTTCATTTTTACGAGACAGTCGTAAATTGAGTATTCGTCAAATTATTATGATCGTAAGCTAATGAAACATATTTAAAAATTCACTTGTTCAAAATATTGGAATGCAAAGAAAAGCTCAGATATCAATGCTTTGTTTCAAATCGATTCAAAAGTGGTAAGAAATTTTGTCAGTTTCACTTTTGCGACGATACTATCTATCGACTAACGAGAGAAAAATTTAATTCCCTCAAAGTTATTGGTACTTGTGTTTGCGCAATTGAAACTTTAGAAGCAATTGTTTAGATTATTTTTTATCGCAATGTTTTGACTGAAGCTAAATTACCCGTCTCGAAAAATGAGTAGGAACGGTACTGCGGGGAAACCTGGAGGGAATTTTCGGGGTTGAGTTCGTGGGCGCAGCCTGTACCTATTTCGTCGGACAAAGAGCTCTGCCAAGCTTTCCTAGAAGCGCGTTAATTTAATAAGCTCATTTGGAGCGGCTCCAACGCTTAGAGGTTTCTGGTCTTGTTCCAGACGAGAATGTTCTCGCCACGTTCGTGATTCCTGTGCGTAATGAGGAATTATTAATTTTCGCTTATCGACTCGTGCGAGCTTTGGAAACGTCTGATCAAACTGATGATGAACTGAAAGAATTGTAAGGAGAAAGAAATGACAAGTAAAAACTAAAAAATTCTGCTCTCTGATCTTGAGAACAAGAACCTATTGTTGGAAATAGAGTTGAATTGAATTTTAAAAAGCTCGAATTCCAAGCTCGTTGCGTCATTGGATTCGCTGCTGAGAACCGAGTTTCAAAATCCTTTTATCATTGTACAACAATTTTATGACACCGATTGCATTTGGTGTACAAATTTTGTCGGCAATTTGATCCTTATTATTTAGTAATTGATTGATTATTATTAAGGCACTATGCAGAGTGAATTCCTAACGACTGCATGGTCCGTATTACGCTAAAATTTAATGCGCACGCTCTGAAATCTAAAGGTGACTGTTTTTCAGGATGACCAACTGTCTCTAACCTCAAAAATTTTAACAGTTTTCGTTGTCGTTCACAACTTTTTGAGGTTACATACCTCGCGGTCAACTGTCATCCGTGATGGTTGGTCACCCTGATGAATAATTGTTCCCGGATTGTGGCGCATGCGCGTTAAATTTCAGCAGAGGTTAAAAATTCGCTCTCAATATATTTGAATTAATATCGTTGACTGAAAAATGTTCATCCGTGTAGACGTAAAAGCGAAATGTTTTCCAAAAAAGCAGAGCTTCGATCCGTATTTCTAATCACGCGTCTTAGCTCGGGTGGCGGGGGTTTGTCTTTCTCATAGATCGTGATTGTCTCGCTGTGCGACCCGCGTACAATCCACCCGGAAAACCAAACGCCATCCTAATTAATTTATTAGTCCTCATGCGTCCGCAAGCTGGGCAGCTTCACCCGTCAGCAAATCGCGACAAAAACAAATCCTCGTCTCGCAGGAATTAAGAGAGAGAGAGAGAGAGAGAGAGAGCGAGAGAGAGAGAGTGAGAGAGAGAGAGAGAGAATAAATCGGTGGTGTTTCCAGAAAAAAAAAAAATTAGCGAAATCCGCGTTTGGACGGATTGCGGATTTTCACCGAAGCCGCGAACTTGCGGCAGCTTTCGTAGCAAATGTCACGCCGTGTTTCACCAACTGACCAGCTTCAATTGTGTTCGATCCAGTTGCGCTGTTTTACAAGTGTTCAACCCTGCGTCCACCGGCTACAACAACGTTTTGCTAATATGTTTTATCGGGATACAAGTGCAGCTGGCAGCAGTCAGTGCAACGCCGAATGTAAATCCATGATGTATTTCCCCATTCCAATTTCGGAAAGTCCCGTCTCTTATGGGTTTGGATTAGTTATCGAAGAATGAAAAATTGAAAAAAAAAAAAAAGAAATCTGTATCGAAATTAAATTCTGATTGTTTTCAACTTGTTGATATATACGAACAAACCGTTCCTCGCTATTATTATTCTTAAACTTTGCCAGAGTATGACAGATTCGTTTCAACTGTGAAAATGTTGAGGGATGTATGATTTCTATGTTCTGTAAGATTTTTGAAAAAATTTGATAGCGCGTTTATTCCGTATCAAAAATTTGTCATCGTTATCACGGGATTTGGGAAAACTCGTCAACCTTTAATAGACCCGAAGGCAGCCGATGTCTCGACTGCAAAAAAGTGCAAGGCTTTTTGCGTCGACCCTGGTGTAGTTTTTGTATAATTCATAAAAAGCGGTCTGAACGGTGCGCTGCGAAAGCGAATTTAACATCGTCGCAGGACGAAGCTCGCCGCTTTCCTCGGTGTGATAAATCACGGGAAACATTGTGGAATTTTTAAACCGCGTAGGAGAGAAAAACGAAAATAAATTCAAAAAATTGCCAACCTGCGGCGGCGTGGGTGTTAAAATTTTTTTTTTCAAAACCTCATGCCGGAGTGACGAATGTACGGCTGGCCGGTCTGCATTGCCCGATTAACGAGGCCTTCCTCCACGGCTGCAACAGGCTATCCAAGGGTGATAAAAACCTCCGCTCAGGGTGGGTTGCTGGTACTTTATATTCGTTTCAGTTCGCTCGCGCTGCTCTACCGATCAGTGCTTATAAGCGCGAGATTACGCGAGGGGATGAAGGCGACGAACGTGAGAACAGCTCAGGCGCTGTGATCGCGGATAAATCGCACCCCATAAAATTTTATCCCAGGTACCTCGACTGCTTCGAGAGAGTATTTCGGAGATTATTTACGTTCGGGGGAATTTCTTCAACGCTTATTTCCTCTCTCTTTTCGGTCATATACTCTTCTTATTTATTCTCCTTTCGTTCTTTATTTTATTTCTCTTTAATTTCCCCCTCGTTTTTACATTCCGCTGGTAGATACAGGCTAATTTTTTTCAACCGAGATGTATTAAACACCCGCAATTTTATTCGATTATTTCAGGAGGTTGGTTTGGTCGTTATTCTATTCGTGAACTACAGAGATTTTAATAGAAACGCTGGAAAGAAAAAATATTGAACCAGAGCCTTATTATAAATATCGAGTTTTCATTTCAAATTATTTTAAAATACGGTACGACGGTTTATTTCGTTGTGAAGATATTTCTTAGTGATCCCAAGACATTCTCTTTATCATTTATTACTTCATATCTGTGAACGTTGAACTTTTCTTAATTTTACTAGTAACGATTGTTAAAGGAAAGAAAAAAAAAAGAAAAAAGTCATTTCAAATTCACTTTTCGTCGTACAGTGAAAAAAGAAAACCGATATGAAAACGTGAAATCGAATGATTGTCCTATATTTTAAACTATCTTAAAGCTACGTGATGATATTGGAACAAGCAAAGCGTTATTGAATTTCAACTCGCCAAACGTTTTAATAAACCGATGTAATAATTGGTGACAAAATTGGTGACACAGTAAATGGAAGATAAGTTCACAAGTGTTAAAAAAAAAGAAATACTTACAGTACAATCGCTGATACGTTGCATCAGCAAGAGATTCCTAAAACCATTCGAGCTTTCGATTATATATTTGTTTATTGTAAAAAAAGCAATTGTTCATTGACCCTTACGACCGAAATGGTTAAATTTTACGAGAAACCTGAAGAATTTATTTCCACCCCTTTTCTTCGTTTTGGAAATGGAAGAGAAATTCCTCGGTGTATAAGTAACACGGAGTTGTTGCGGCGAGGGAAGTTCCTGTCCCAAAATGTAGAGCGCTGCTGGCTCCCCCTGTGTGCAGATTTTCATTTGTTCGGTCCAGTTCCTGCTGGTTGACCGAGATGGGGGGATGAGAGAGAGAGAGAGAGAGAGAGAGAGAGAGAGAGAGAGAGAGGAGAGAGAGAGCATGGTTGGCAACTGGTAACCACAAGTCTCGAGGTGGAAGTTAGGAGAGGGATGAAGCCTAGGGAGTCTTCGCGTAATTTCTCGGCGTCGCGGGAGGCGTTAATCACACGGACGCCGTTTGTGTGTAGCGGGGGGCGCGTTAGCGCCTCGAGCCGGAAACCAGGAAGGGGGCTTCTTATCCGCACGGCCCTGTGCACAGTGCGAAAACGAATAGCCCTGCGAAAATCGAGGGGCGAGCGTTTCTCGACCCCGAGAAAGAACGGAGGAAAAAACAGGAAAAAAGAAGAGAGAAAGAAATAAATAAACGAAAAATAAATAAACGAACGTAAGAGAAAGGCGCTGGGAATCCTGAAAATTGGTAAAGGAAATGGCGGAAAAAGTGCCAAAAGAGAACAGTCCGCAGTTTCTTTCAACTTCACCTTTCATTTTCAATATATTTAATCGCACGAAATCAAAGAGGAAGGAACCTAGGGATTTTGTATCGTTCAATTCCCTAGTTTTTAGGGATTTTAGTTCTTACGACGGATCGTGCGAGAAGCCTGAATTTAAGGGAAGAACTAAAAAAGGCTGTGAGACGCATACGTACTTTTGGGAGAAATTTTATTTTTTTTTTCCTTCCAAAATGGCACTCGAAAACTTTTTTAGTTCCACTCTTCAACTATCATTGACCGGTGGGGTAAAATAGTTGACAAATTTACGCGAGTCATTAGGGGGAAGTTTTGAATTACTTTCAGAAAATCAACAACGAGGATCTGCATTCCGTTCTGCTTTTCAGCGAAGAGGCCCGTGTTCGTGATGATCGTTAGAGAAGTCGCGAGGATTCATTTAAGTGTCTCTACCGTCTCAGGAAAACCCTTAGGTTAAGTACCGCATACGTGTCTCGTCGTAGGTACTTGAAAAATAATCGGAACGTACCAGATGTTCTTCACCAGTGCCTTCGTGATTATTATTTTTTCACCATCTTTCGTCATTCCGCATAATTTTTCTTTCACTCGAATGGAGCTGGAATGTTGGATGACGGAATAGAAAACTCAAAATTGATAGTAAAAAAAAAAATTTACTCTATAAAAGGGGGTGACGCAGTTGATACGCTAAATTTTTCTTCGATACACATGTTCCTGGTCAAAAGCAATTCACTCTTCGATATTGATGCAAATCTTATCCACCCTTGCGATATTGTATGAGAAACGATTTATTCTGTGATGTATTTAATTTTGTATAACAGGAGCATGTTTTATACGTTGTCCACGCGTGTTTTCCGCACACAAAGTACTCGTTTCTATGACGGTAGAGTGAGTCTGCGAATGCGCGTGCGCGGAGTACAGAAACGTCCACTTTCAAGTCCTAGGAGTTAATGCGCATGCGCTGTCGCGAACAAAATCTGACATCACGCGACCCTAACCTCATATCTCGTGCTTCGTGAAAAAACGCGTAACATAATCTTGCTGTACAAAGTATCGTGCGCAACAAGGAAGCAACGGTCTTTTCGCCTCGCATATTTGCAATATTCGTTTTCGACTTCACCTACGACTCGTATTGCAAACTTACGTTGGGCCGGAAATGATCGACTTTGCCTCTTTCTTACACAACATACTATTGTTCGTTCATTTGTATTTCACATTGATGTTTATGGTGGAGTTGAAAAAGACTACTTCTCCGTTGAATAAAACGCGTAGTTCAGTTGTTGAAATTTTGGTACTCTGGTGATACTGTTTTTCTCAGCCTGTACAACCGATACACCTTTAAAGATGAAATTGACGATCACCGAGGCCTTTCGGGCAAAACGTTTTCACCACCAGGCACAATTCCCCGTCGCAAATATGAGTAATATAGACGAAAACATCGGCGTGTGTGTGCTCACACGTAATAGAACAAGCATCGAATGCGGGAAAACAACCTCGGTGACAAGCTAGAGTGAGAGGGGGTGTTGGTGAAGAAACGTCGAATCGCGAAAGGACGGAATTTCCAATCTTGTGTCAAAGCGAGTCAGAGATCGAGTCGGGTATACGAAGTTGTGTAATCCTTGTTCAGAAAACTCATAGCGAGTCTGTTGCGTAAAGAGGCGTGGATTGTCAAGAATTCCTAAATAGATCCTCTTGGGCTTATACCCTCTTTCACTTTATACACAATTATCATTTATCGATGGTTTTAGAACGAGGTTGGCAAGTGATTTAAATTTCATATCGTTTTCGTTGTTCACATTGACAGATGCACAGAGAAAATTAATTGGCTGGGTTTTGAAATAGTATATTACGCAACCGATGCGCAAAATACATACGCGCACGTGTTCTGCATACTGTTTTTCCTAACAAAGTCCGCAGAATTCGATTTTGCGTAACCAAACAAATGTGATATTTTACGCACGTGTTTGGGTACGCAAAATCGAATTTTACGCATTCCGTTGGAATATTGTGTTTCATTTTTCGATTCAGCAAACTCGAAAATAAAAAGATCTAAAAATGCTTTTTGTAATTTTTTCAATAACACAGAAACTTTTTATAAAATACAGAAGAGAAACGACTCTATATAATTTGATTTCCAGATACCAAGTTTAGTTAAAATTGTGCTCTTGCTGGTCAAATAGCAGCGTTTTTGAAATTGTTTTTTGGTACACTGACTTAAACGGAAAGCCAACACACATGCTGTATTGAATAACAGATTAATTCGAGCGGCGTATGAATTACAAACTAATCATTTTTCCCCTTAGTTCAATTCTAATTAATTTTCCACACAAATGAAGATCGATTTCGAAAATCTTCAGAAAACCAATTTTTGTAGAAAATCCCTTTCCAATTCTGAGGAATATAATTTTCCAAAAAAATTCAATTTGATCCATCGATATTTTCTTTCTCGTTTGCATGCAGAGAGCTTTTAAGAAGTTAGTGTTCGTCAAAAAACTTTTACTCAAAAACAGTTTACGACGTGATTTTATCTGTGTAAAAATTTCATTTCACAAATTGTTTTGATATCAAGTTTAATCATATTTATAAAACATATGTTGGTTGAACTTCTTTTTTCTTTGTTCGAACAAGCAGTATAGTTTTATGGTTAATCATCAAATAATTAATTCATAATTGGATAGCAACTTTTGTTCTCACATAGAGTTGAAATTTCATGTTGATGAAAAAAAAGTTTGCAGTTTGACCGACGTATCCTTTTGAAAATAAAACATAATAAACACCGAAATGAATGGATCGTGATTTAATTCAGCTGTCAAAAGAGTGTCTCAAGGTACCTAGCAAATTATAGTTCTGACGGAGGGAAATTGGATAAAATCTAATAGACAGATTAATCAGTTATAATTATTCATAAAGAGTGAATTATTACCAACAGAAGATCGTCAGAGTCAAAAGATGATTTTACTGAACCAGAAATGAATTTTTCGGTATTGCTTTCTCACAAACCCAACCACAGTTCAAGTTCAATATTTCAAATTTCTTAATGAGCGAAACAAATTTTTGTCCAAAAATTCTGATTGAGAAGCTCCGTATCGGATTCAGGTTTTATTGTAAACGATTTGAAATAATTCCATAATAAGCCTTTTGATGATTTTGTGCGATTTCACGGCTTACGATACGTGATTCGAAAGTAATTTATTTCAACTCAGCCCGTTATTCAACCGTCGACCAAAAAAAGAACTTAGGAAGACTGTAAAAACGAGTCCCTGATTTCCCGCCTCGCCAAAAAATCAGTCGAATCAAGGATTTGTTTCATCTCCTGTAACGCGGGCGTACTCGTGAAAAAAAAAAAAAAAGAAAAATCATGCGAAATATATTATTATACGAAATGCAAAGGGGTGCATAGAGACACAATCTGCCGAGATACCGAGACCAAATCCCGTGGAGGAAAAGTTATTAAATTTGATTAGACCGTGTGCCGCTATGCGGCACAACGTCCGTGCCGCGGACTAGAGGGGTGGTAGAAAACGGGTGGGGGGATGAAAAAGGCGGGTGGGGGGGGGGGGAGGAGTGCGGACTTTCCGTGGCAGAACACCCCGGCTTTCCACCCCTGTTACCGGCTCTCCATCCAGCAGCCTCGATCCCGGACCCGAGGGAAGAAGGAGGAAGGGGTGGAAGGAAGAGGGGGATTAAGGGGTTGCAGGGTGCAGGGATAGCTGCCGTGCACCGAGATTCGTATTAAATATAATTGTCAAAGTTTCTCATCCCGCGCAACTGCAGAGAACGTAGTATAAAAGAGGAACGAAGGAAGGCTGAGAGGAGAAGGGATGAAAAGGGGAGGGAAGGGAAGGGACTGTTACGCCGAATTAACTCGTCTGCGAATTACCTTTTGTGCGACGTTGTATGGTATGATATTGTATACCTTTTTGCTGGTCTTTGATAAAATATTGTCTGAGATGACAGTTTTGAAAAAAAAAAAAAAAAATCTCATCCACGTCTTGTCTGAATTTCTTAATGCTGCGGTAGATGTAATAATTCAAATTTTAACATCTGAATATTAACGATACGTGGGATTTTTAACCCTTTGTTTTTTGTTGATTCTGTTCATTTTTTTTTCTTCCATACCATCGATTATACATGAAACCCGGCTAATTTGTTACCGGCGAGTGAAAATCTATGAACATGATTCGATTTATTAAGTTTTATTTTATTTTTTTTTTTCTTCTATACGATCTTAAAAATTTTCCTATCGGATACCTTTCATCGATGTATAAGATAAAAAATATACCAATAATCAATTTGGTCAATTTTTCGTAAATTTTCGTTTGAACGACTAGTAAATTTTATCGTGTTTGAGAAATAAAACAAACACAAGTTCTCAGGGAAAGAAAAATTGGGAAAGTATGTTTCGAAGAAGATTTAATTGCTGGGTCATTCCATGTCAAATCGACCAATAGTTGGAATCGACCCCCTCCGATATCACCGAATTTTGGTCAGGAGTTTTCTTTTATCCTATTACGAAGTTCTGCCAAAGGGAAAAAATTAAAAAAAATTTTTTCAAAAGATATGAAGAACTCAAAATTTCACAATTTTTCCTGTTTTTAAACTTATATTTTAAATATCTTGAAAACTATTGCAAATTAAGAAATGATCAATGGTTAATTTCAAAGGGGATACTTGGGACTGTGAAAAAAAAATTCTCGGAAAAAAATTTTGAAAAAT
Organism: Neodiprion virginianus; assembly: GCF_021901495.1. Lineage (NCBI taxonomy): Eukaryota > Metazoa > Arthropoda > Insecta > Hymenoptera > Diprionidae > Neodiprion > Neodiprion virginianus. The sequence goes on along the minus strand of NC_060881.1, from coordinate 28,517,636 downwards.
CTCAAATTTGTGAAATTTTGAATTTTTAATAGTTTTCAAAATTGACGCTCGAAAATAAATTTTTGACTCAAATTGTTTTGTATACTACCTTGAACCAATCTTGAGAGATCCTAAAATTTTTGAAACTGTTTTTTGATTTTTCCAAAATATGAATTTTCGAATTTTATTTAAAAAAAATTTTTTTTTCATTTTTATCTTAAATGTGTTCGGTAAATCGTGTCAGTTTATAATTTTGAACAATTAAAATTTTAATTAGTGGTATAAATGACGAGCAATAAGAATATTGATGACACGTGTTTATATTTATTTATTCAAAAAATTGATTTAAATGTAAGTCAATTCACTTTAGATTGCGAAAGTCGTTTTTTCTTCATTCCTTTTTGTACCATTGATGCTTCTTTTCTTATTCTTAACCTAAAAAACGTTAATATGATATTTGTACATAGGATAAAAGAAAACTCGTGACCAAAATTCAGCCAAATCGAAGGGGGTCGATTCCAATAATTGGTCGATCTGACACGGAATGACCCTGCTTTCTATCGAATATAGGCGATTTCCTTCGGGGATTTTTTCGCATCTCTTGAAAAATGTTCGCCGCTAGATTGCCTGGATAATACGTAAGGGGCAAACGGCGCAATATCCTTGCAGAAACGCGCTGTTGACTAATGGATTTCGGTGTTTCGGCATTAACGCTTGTTTGCATTATTGAGTTCCCCGCAACACTCCGCAGCTGCTAACTCCGCACTTTACCGCATAAGCTTGTTATATTTCGCGAGCTAAAGACGCGAGCGAAGCGCGGATAGAGCCTTCCCACACCGCGGTCTGGGAATAGAATTCATAATTCACGGCAGCGCCAAACACCCTCTAACAGTGCACCAAGAGTGACGAATAATACGATACGTGATAAATTTCCGATCAGCGATCCACGCGACGCCATTGACAACGGCGCTGGGACGGAATGCCACAGAAAAAAAAAAAAAAAAAAAAAACTGTGATAAAACCAATCAACACTGAAAGAAAAATAAATAAAGAAAAACTCACCACCGCAATAAACGAGAACAAAAATAACCCCTTGCAAAAATAACTCGTTACCAGAATAACCAGAAGAATACTGACCTACGCGAAAAAGTAACGCGCTACAAAAACAACCCGAGAAAACGATGAAAAAAAAAAAAAAAAAATTCACGACCAAAATAACCAAAATAACACTAACGTGCATAAAAAGTAACACACGACGAAAATAACCAGTACAAAAAAAAAAAAAAAAAACATAACAGCTCACGACCAGGATAAGCAAAAACAAAAATAACCCACAGAATAATGACGCATCACAAAAATAACCCGTGACAAAAGTAACCTACGACAGAAGTAACACACGACAAAAATAACCCACAAGAAATAACCGAAACAAAAACAACTCACACAAAATAACATGCGACAAAAATATCGCATTTGAAATTCAATTCAATCCAATTCAACGTGATTCCATACTTTGTCAATTTTGTCAATTATTTTTTTTTTTTTTCGTTTATTGTCGTGGGTTATTTTTGTGTCAGGTTATTCAAATTCAGGTTATTGATGATGGGTTATTTTAGTATGAGTTATTTTTGCGCGGTATATTAAGCTCGGTTACTAAAAATAACTGGCAAATTTCGATAACACTGAGTTTTTCGTTTTCGAACTGACTGGAATGTACGTAATGAAAAATTCCTTTAAACAAGATCTACGCTATGTGTGTACGAAAAAAAAAAAAAAAAACACGAAACTATCACGATAAAAGTCTACGCGCAAGAAAATTTTTGATTACATCTTATTCGGTCATTTCCAAAACGAAGAACTTACTATTATCAAAATATATATGTATATAATTTTTTCAAATCTGTTCGTAAGTCGAGTTTTTTCGTTGCGAAACAACGGGACCACTAATCGAAGCGACGCGCGGTGAAATTGGCGTTGTTTTTAATGGGAGGAAAAAAGTAAAAAAATGAGAAGAAACAAAAAAATGAAAATAAAAATAGAAAAACAAAAACGAAACAATACAGAATGATTTAATGGACAATTATCCACCGCGTGCATATTTTTCTCTCCTGCACGTCGTTTCTGGGCGCGCCAATTTTTCACACCTGCAAAGCTCCGCCTGTTACCTACGTTATACCAGCTACCGAGACTCAGACTCGGGGGAGAAAAGCTCGGTAAAGCTGATTAACCTGCATCTCGTGGCTCCGCGCAGAGACGTAATATTTTCAAATGCGAAAGTTGGCGAGCATTTCGAGTCATAAAGCACCGTTTAAATAATTTACCCTTTCGAAATTTTGAAATATTGTACATCAACGAATCGCGTTTTTTTTTTTTTTTTTTTATCGTGTTTCCGATTTAAAAACTTTCGAGATGCAAAAAATTTCGTTTAACGATTGAGATCAAATATTTGTGCTTTTCTGTTTTTCTTTAAAAAAAAAAAAAATGGTAAAATCACGCGTTTATATTTAGATTTTACGAACTGTCTTGAAATGAAGAAAAAAGTTTGAACGTAAGTCAATTATTGAGCACCGTTTCGTTTGTAAATTTCAAACTTGGTTGGAATCGTTGTTGAGATGGTATTGAAGGAATCAAGTTTAAAAAAGAAAACTGTACAGGTTGGTTACGTTGGACGATTAGCCGTTTAAAAAATAAAAAAAACAAATCTAGTCGAGCATGATTTTCAAGCTTTAAGACGAAGGCGAGCGAAGGGTGAGTAAATTAGGTATACAAGAGGGGGAGTTGCAATACACGGGTTGTATTTGCAGTCGTTTCGGGGGTTGAAACTCTAAATCCAAACGATAATCTTGCCGTGCTTGTAAATTAGTCGTGGGCCTTAATGGATCTCGCATAAGGGCGTCGAGGGAGGAAGGAAAAGGAGGGGAAGGGGCTGTTTTACCCGGCGAACATGAATATCAGAGTGTAATATCAAGTTTTGAAATACAAAAGCGCGCCTGCCTGATCCCTGTATTATTGAGTGTCTGTATTATGCTTGCGTTTATGGTTAGCCATAGACGACGTAGCGTATAACGTTAAGCGAGGAGGCTGGTTAGCCGAAAATCGACACTTTGCATTAATCTCGTTAAAATCTGCCAATCTATTTCGTTACGTTACATTTATTTATATCAGATTATATCGCATTCGTTATCGTCGCTACGATGATATCTGTGAAAATAAAAAAATACAATACAAATAACGTTATTTAAAGTACGGATTGTACGTCTACGCTTCGTTTCAAATCGCTTGAAAATTTTTCCCGAAATACAACAGATTTTTTCCCACGATGATTTATTTTACTCGGAATATTATTACGTGTACAAGAAAATCACTGAAACATTGGCTCGTATTTTGTTTTCGTAATCGATTCAATATTGCCATTGTATTGATTGCAATTAATTAATGTTGAAACAATGTTTTAAAAATTTATACTCGATGATGTTGTCACAACGAAGGAAAAGTTTCATTGAATTTGTAGTTAATAGTTTTTAAAATAAAATCTTACATCGTAATTTGACACTGAAGAAACATATTACGGAGTTTTATCAGTTTTGAAGCGATTATCAACAAACCATTGACATTTAATTATATTTAAGCTTTCGTTCATAATTCCAGTATTTCCTATACTTGTATTTTTAAAAAGATCATAGCTTTAAAATACAATAATCTGGTGAATATTCAATGTACAACTGTCTTATGATTTGATTAACAAAAGTTACAGATTTTCAGCTAATCTAATTAGTTACATTTTATCTAAAATTCGACTCCTGGAATTGCAAAATTTCACGCTACATCTCAGAAATCCGGTTCATACTCGACAAATAATGTTTAAATAAAGGTAATTGATACAAAACGTTTATAGTACACGCTAGAAGACATTTTTAAAGTTAATCGAGACCCAAATTTTGGTCTCAGTATTTTGCTTGATCAAAAAACGCAGGTGCATGATCAGAAATTACAACACAACTTTCTGGAGCTGGAAAGCTTCTTTTCTATGATAATATACACAATACATGTATACTAGAAAGAGCTTTTTACTCGAGGGACGAGAGGTGAGAAGAGATAAGAAATCGGAGGGTTTTTTTGCAAACATTGCTCGACAATAAATCGCCTTTGTTTTTCCACTCTTTCTCGTCCTTATTTCTTTTCTCTTTTACCTACGATAATATACCTTTTCCTTAAATTTATTCCTAGAAAACGAAAAACAAAAGCGTTTGAGAAACTCTCAAAGTTTAACGGCGAAAAATCGTAGAGAACAGAAAAAGGCAGAAAAACTGAGGATAAAAAAATTGCAAAGCCTCGATATCATCGTATCCAACTCGTATAGAGAGAGAATCAAGCCGAATCGAATCTTGGACAGAGATACATGTCGTATTGTATGCATTTCGGGTAACAGCTGATACGGTGGAAATTTGCCGGGAAGAAACGATCGGATCTGGTCAACGTGAAAAACAAAAACGTCTGTCACTTATCCGCGCTAGGTGTCAAGATAAGCCCGTATTCTTTTCTTTCTCTTCTTTTATCTCCTTCGTCTTCATCCTCATCCTCGTACATTTATGCGATTGTGGGATTTACACGCTCTGCTCGACCGTCCGAAGAATCGATGAAAAAATGGAAAGGGACGTAGGATCAGCCTTGCGCGATACAACCGCGAAAACATTTTGTTGCACGCTCCGAATTCGTTCGTTGAATTTTTTTAACGAACGAAGAAGAATCAAGCGCAGACGTGAATCGTTGAAAGAGAATTACAACGATAATGATCGAATTTATCGATTCAATGAAATTCCAGCCGTTATAACGAGTAGAGAAGAAAGCATCCCGCTCTTTGTGAGAACGAAAAATGACTCGAGGAACAGAATCAAAGCGGGGAAAGAAAAGAGAGAGAGAGAGAGAAAAAGAGGCAGGCAGAGAAATTCTCTTTGCATATTCGCCCTCCTATAATGTCGGGGCTTCCGATCACCAAAAGCGCTTGGCGGCGACGATTGATCTTCAAGATCGGAAGATTCGCTCGCCGTTTCACTACGGAGGATAGAATTTGGACCGTTTATAACGGATGAAATTCTCAATAAAATTACGGACGATATACTTTCGCCGTTCCGACGCCTTATTATCGACATACTTCCTCAATATACGCGTTGATGGTTTTAATTTCATTTGATTTCATTTAATTTCGTCTCGATCGAATATTTCGCTAAGCGATTCTTAAGACTGAAGAATTCTAATTTCACTTTTCTCGATCACTTTCAGAGCTGGCTCGTTAAACGACGATCGTTTGGACCCTTCTCGTCTCTGTGACGAAAAAAAAAAAAAAAAGAAAAAAGTCAAAACACACTTGGCGTTTATTATCTGTATTTGTTTTCTGTTTGCTAATTATTTTCAGTCTTGAGATATTACTGAATTGCGGATCGCGTAAGCTAGCCTTTTTTTTTTTTTTTTATCGCAATTTTTGAAAATGCGTTTTTTTCGATCAATTCGTAATGAATCAAAATCGGTAAAATCTAGTTTCAAGGAGATTTTCTTCAATTTTGATCGACTCGTTATTAAATATTCGATATAGATTGATATCAAAGGATTCAGAAAAAAAAGAGAGAAGGAAAGAAAATCGATTCAACGAATATTTCAGCCAACTTTGAGGAATTTACGTGGAGGGGTGAAGTTCGGCGGATATCGCAATATCGCCTTCTTAACCGAAACTCATCGTTGCGGGTAGTTTTTCAAGTTCGAGACAGATTGAGTAATGGAGCCGAAGGAGGTAAGCCCTCGACGCACAAACTCCCTAACTGAGAAATGGTGGAACGTTAATTGGCAGAAGATTGGAAGTGAGAAAGTACCAGGACCGACTGCTCTCTTAATTTTCTCCTCGCTTCGCTCCCTGACCTCTCTAACGATTCGTTGTTCCGCTTCTTTCCTCGTTTTCCGGCTGCTTTCTTCGACGGGTTTTCAAAATCCGATCGATTCTCGATCACGTCGATAATTGTTTCGACGCACAGTCGATTCGAAACGGTTGGATGTATCAAAATTAATCGGGCAAGATCACGTTGTAGTTGAAAAAAAAAAAAAAAAAAAAAAAAAACTTGCAATCGTACGGAAAGTTCGTACGTTCTGTTCACGTCACGAATCATCCGAATAAATTATTAAGCGACGCTTTGATTAATCGTGGAAAAAATATTTATTCGATCATTCGGAGCTGAACGATGAGGGCTTTTGACGTCACTCACCGAGCACAGAAATTGGCAAATTTCTGGCTGAGACAGGCTTCCATCCGTTCTCTGAAAAGGATGCTCGCAGTTATTAGAGACCCTTTTAGATACCTGGAACAAAATTATGAGCAGCGTTTCGGGGAAATTCGATAGCTTTTGCTCCGGCTATACGGTAAATAACCCCTTCGGTGTGTAATTTAAACAGATAGGCAGAGAACGCGCGACGTCGGATATTCGAGACGAGCTTTTGATCGCCGGGAATGGAAACGCGGTGACGTTTTTCCTCCCTAAGCAAACGCAATATGCGGAGGCCTGATTAAACTCGGTCGATAACTTACCGGCGGACGCGCAGCTGCTAATAAACGATCAGGATTTCTTTAAAGCGATAGTGTTCGAGAGCTGGATTTTATACGAACCGGAAGTTGGCTCGGCTTTCTCACCGGCTAGAGGAGAAAAGAGAGAGAGAGAGAGAGAGCGACGGGGTGGCGATACTTAAGAAAGTCACTTAAATACTGCCCTCGAGTTGGGAGCTTAAAATTGAATAAGATGTTTATCGCCGATGCTCTTTTTCTCACCGTCGCGCGTCGTAAAAATAGATTCTTTTCTTCAAGATATTTTTTTACCGCAAATGATAGGTAATCGGATTAGAACAACTGATTCATTCTCGAAAGTAACACGCGATAATTATCTTGCTGTTATTATCCTAAAAGAGCAGAGAAAATATGGACGAAACGATTGTGAGATTTTTCATAAAATTTTCATCTGCAAATATCTCCGCATATCATCTGTGATAATATATAATTCTTTTCCTATCGTTGCATTCTGCAGTGAATCGAGATTCTGCGGAAGAAGAAAATTGAGCAGATATATATACATATATTCTTAAGAATTTTTCATACATGCATACTTTTCCTATAACAGTCTCCGTATATTCTTCCCTGCAGCAGGAATGAAAAAATTTGCAATTACTTCGCACTATATAACTCCGTATATTTGTACTAGAATATTTCTGTGAATTTCAATCGCTTATTTTCACAAGATTTTTGCACGTTTCTCATAGTGTTTTAAAATATGTCACGTTTATTTTTAGGGTAAGATTGTAATACGTATTTCGAACTATGGAAAGCAAACAATTGGTAACAGTGACAATTTGTCAGAGAGAAGAAACGCTGCTGGTCTTCGAACAAAAATTTCGAGCTTCTCGGTATTTGTAAGAAAAAAAAAAAAAAATAGATCTTATTAGTTATAATGAGAAAGTTAGTAACAGAATTCGCGAATTATTATCTCGGAACAATTTGAAACGGAAACGGCGAAATCCAGTCAAGGAAATCGCGTGACAAAGTTAATTGCACGAATCCCAATAGCTTCAGGAAAATTTGGAAACCACGAGATACTAACTGTTCAAAAAAAAAAAAAAATCTACAGCGTAAATTTCAAAAAAATTTCATCGCTAATATGCTTGAGTTGCGGAATCACCGAATTCATCGATTCGTTTTAAAAAATGCAAAAAATGAGTACAACATGTATGCATGAGTGAACAGTTGATGTGGACAATCTAGGTTGAAACATAGCGAATTTATACGCCGTAAAAACATTAAAAAAAGGGGGGAAAAACAGGTTCAAAAAAATCCGAGGTCGGTATATATATATACATATATATGTGTGTGTGAGTATACATATAGTTCGTACTATATGTATATATATATATATATATTATACATGCGTAAGATGTTAATTGGAAAAGTTTGTTGCGGTTGGGGAACGGGGTGTGGGAATGGGGTATACGCAAAAATTAATGGCACCGGCAAATTACGTATGCATGAATACATATACCTGCATATAGCATTTATACAAAATTCTGTATACTGGATGTGCGGCGGTTGTGTGAAATATAATATAACTTGGAGGCTGCGCGGGATGTACATATATATATATATATACTAGCAGCCCATCCCGGCTTCGCACGGGCATATAATAATATTAAGTAATAATATAAATGTTATTTTTCTAGAAACTCACTGTAAACATTGTGTATTTTCTTTTATTATATTATTATATGCCCGTGCGAAGCCGGGATGGGTTGCTAGTGTAGCTTATATGACACGTTCGTAGATTTACCATAGCAGCGCCATCTATTGATTACTTACTCAACCCAGTCGAAAGGTATCGACATCTGTTAGAATCATTTGGAGTTAACAGATAATTGTGACTGTCGAATAATAACAGACAAATAATTAGCAATAAATTAAAATTGCGACTATAATTTGAGATTTAAACTATCCTATCTCTCAAGTTGGATCGAACTGCACATGGTGTGCGTATTTTATTATAATCGGTTAAGTGGTTTAGGAGTCCATTGAGGACAAACATCGTGACACGAGATTTATATATATTAAGATATATATATATACACGTGTGTATGTACGTACAACGTAACTATGTATAGAGGTATAATGACACAAGCAGAAGATTTCCTCTGCTTTTTGCCCAATGAAATTTTCACCCAACGAAATGTATGGGGTATTCCATGCCAATTTAAAACCTGGGCCCGATCTTTTACTAATGAAACAAATTTAAAAGTTTCAAGTAAGAATCAGCTTAGCCATGAGCTGGATAAAAGCTTAAAAATTGTAATATACGATACGTGATTTTTTTCAAATTTTTGAATCGTGTCAATGAGTGTGTTCGTTTTTAAAATTTTTTTACAATTTATGAACGGTTCGAAAAATTTTGAGAAAAAAACCGAGTGTTTTCGAGAGTCGGTACAATCGAATGAAAAATTGCTTTGCTTTGTACAAACACAGATGTATGGATGCGATGTAACAATACATATCCTTCGCTTTTTTTCTACGGAGAAATTTGGAGGAGAAATGTGACGTAAAGAAAAAAAAAGAAATCAAAAAAGTAGAGCTAATATAATAAAAAAAAAACACACACACACACACATACAACCGCAACAACAGATATATAAGCAAAGAAAAACGGAACGGAGAGATATATAATCCATGATATTAAAAAGAAGACGAAGAGTAAAAGGAGAAAGGGGAGGAGGAACAAATAAAAAACATGTATACAAATAAATAAATAAATAAATAAATAAATAAATAAACCAAAGAGAGAAAGGAAACGAGGCAGCTACTGCTGCGCAAACGAGTCCCCATTTCTCCCCCTTTCACCCCCATGACATGCACCCTTATTCTCAGACTCGTATACATAGACGGCTATAGTATATGCCAACGCGTAGAATCGGGCATATTCATATAATACATGTATTTGTATATGCACGCGTATATATACATGCATATATATATATATAGGCATATGTGTATCTCAGGCGCGGTAATACCGACGTCATGAATACATTAAAGTATAAACGCGCGCGGGGATTCTTTCGTGCACCAAAAGGGGTTCGCAGCCTAGATTAGATAAACGGAGAGACTCTGGAAGGATCGGGGAGGCTGAGGGATGGTGGTTTTGGCTCTCCAGGAATTTTTTTTAACCAAAGAACCGTCAACCTTGAGCCTGCCGCGAAACGTTACACCGATTATGGAGTTATTGCTGGGTCACTGTTTTACCAAAGAATTTTCATTCTAAGGAGTTTTGCTCTAGCAGTGTAGCCAGACTGTTTTGCCAACAGAGGAGATTCTGTTTTTCTACATTTTTTTTTTTCTCACACCGTGGAAAGGTTATTTATCCGTGAAATTTGATGCGCGATAATTAGAATCAAGTTTTGGAGAATTTTTCGACGTTTCTGGAGCGGTTCAAATTCATTGAAATAACCAACATCTTTCGTGTTGTATTATACACGGAAAAAATTACCGTCGTGCTCCGGGATCCGACACGTTTTCGGTCAAGTATTCACGCGATTATAAAATTGTAAGAATTACGAATTAGAATCTTCTAAAACGATACAATACAGAAAATTTTCCATTTAATTGTGATGGGTTCTTATAGTCAGCTTACATGTATTCTGAAAAACCAGTTCTGTGAGACCTTTTGCAATCCTTGAAATATCTGGAAAGTGTTCTGGAATCGTTGGAAAGAGAGAAAACAAAAGAAGAATCGTGTCAATCGAACAAAATCCATCCAAACCTTTGAATTATTAAAAACCCTTCAATCGTCCGTCACGACGAAAATATTGATCATTGGTGATCGTCTCGTTGCCTAGATGAGACGATAGACCAGGTTTTGAACGTGGGAGAGAAGAAAGAGATGGCAAGAGAGAGAGAGAAGTAGGGAGGAAACATAACTGGCAGAATAAACGAGAGGAGGTGCAGTAGCAGTTGAGTCATGGTTCACTTGGGAAATGAATGTTCTGTCGCGGTGGCAACAAGCCCCAAATGCTCACCGCGACGGTCGTCCTGAGCTTCCAGAATTCGCCCTCGGGCGATTCGGCAGCAGGAGCAGCAGGAGCAGCAACGTGACAACAACACCAGCGGTCCAGGAATCCTGGATGTGAATGGTACGACTCAGTCAGGGCGCCGCAAACGCCAGGACAAAACCTTGACAGGTATTATTCCGCTCGCGGTTAACGCCTAGCTTCTATCCTCGTTATATGGATATGCGTCAAACATCGTCGACGGATCGTTTCCCGGCCCGTTTTCATCGCAGTTTGTCAAACCGGTGAACAAATTTTCCCGAAACTCCACGTTCTGATTAAGGATCTATCTATTGTTGTAAACTGAATGCAGAACAGTTAGGTTAAGGTTCGATGGACAAATTGGACACAAATGTATGCGTATGACGTCCCCTCTAAATAACCAACTTTCTATGGCCGATGCCAACCGGCGTCAGTTTACAATGAGACGCGTAACGTGAAGAAATTTGAAAGCTTGTTATTCATTAACAAATATTATATTCGTTATGACATAAAATCCTGTGGGATTTCATTTGGACCGGACTCGCGAGTAATCTCTTAAAATATACCACACTTTAATATATACTTGGGGAATGTGATTCTGAGATGGCTGATGTTTTGGTCAAATCGGTTACGTTGGCAATGCAGAATAAGCCCGCAGCGCCACTGTCGGCCGGATGCAAAACAGGCTCTATCTTTGCAAAACGTAACATAACCCGTGACCGTTGAATCTAACCTAAAAAATAAAAAAATCGACGATCGTGAGTTATCTTATCATACAAACATCGAGCCTGTTTCGACTTTGAAGAGATCCAATTATCCAGTCATTTCGACAATGAAAAAATCGCACCTTCCGACTAATTTTAATGAACTAGTGCTCAATAAATTCTCCACAAACCTACAAGATTAGATTTTGGATAAGAGTGGAATACTCTTAATTAAAACGTTGGTCTACTATTCGACAAGTGTAATGATTTCACCGATCATGCTTTTTTGATCGACCGAAAAACCAAATAGGAAACATAACATTCATTTATGATCCAAATGATTCCTACTTCATTAAAATCTTTCAAAAGATGAAATTTTTTCATTGTAGAAATGATTAAATACTGAAACTTCTTCGGTGTCGTCAATGATCAAGCTATTGCAATTGAAATTGATGTTTTTTATTATAATATTTTTTCAATAAAATTCATCCCGATGAACTTAAGTTGCATTTGAAATTTTTCCTGTGTCTATTTCACAAATCGTTGTTAAACTTTTCTCGTACATACGTGTATAATATTCATACTTTTAACGCCGTTTTTGTAGTTCTATTATTTTTCCGTAGTCATTCTTTTTTTCTCTACTTTTCCCGAGGCAGACGAATTACGTGGCGTTTGTGCGTTATCAGCTCACCGAATATATTAGCTCGGCTTTTACTCGTCTGCCTAACTAACGCGCGGCAACATCAAGCCGCGCAATATATTCGCGTGCAAATTCTTGCCGTCGTAGATTAATTGGCACATGCAAGAAAAATAGATCGCGATTAATCTCTGCAACGCTGATCTTTAGCGATCTACAATCTTGTACCTACCTTTTCAAAAAAGCATCGGTCAAGATCTGTTTCAAAATATCATCATCATAAAAAATGCAAATTATAAACTCTCTAATTACAGACAGCCTTTTATCATTGTTTGATAATTTCTATTAAAATTCATTTCGATCGTACAGCTATTAATATTTAATTCACTATTTTATTTCAGATTAATCTTGAATTCTTAAAATATTTACATAATTTTAAGGAACATTTCCGAATTTCAATGAATATTTGACCATGGAAGGGAAATCATTCGATAATTTAATCAGTCTAAACTAGAACAATATTTGAATAAAAAAACTAGTAGGTGAAAATGAATTTTGTCACTTTTAGAAGATATCGTTGTTATTTAGCCCGACTTACGCGATATATTATTCTACATCAGGAACAAAAATGCATTATCGAGTACGCTTTAATTTCATGTAATATTTACCTATTTCGACTGGACAGAATTAAAATTTCAAATTTAATTTTCCGCAATTCTTTTCAGTAATCGTTGGTGCATCATGATGCACTCCGGTTAATTATTCTCCGATGTTTTATCAACAAAGGACAAAATTCTGTAGTTGGACGAACCTGCCTGCGTTACGAGTCGCATGATTTATTTATGTACCTGTCGAAAATCGGTATTTCGGCATCGATTATCCGATAAAGTTCTGTCGTTATAAAAGTATAGGGTAATTCGTCTCGCCAGACGCTACATGCGATTTGATATCGGAGTTATCCCCCCCCCCCCCCCCCCCCTTAATTTTCGCTCAAGTCTACACCAATTTGTTTTCGACCCCTTTTTCAAACATTTTTTCTTGCTTATCACATAATTCAGGCTTTTTATTCCCTCCTTCAAGCCCCTCTCCCCTCTCCCCACTCCTCGCGCCGCTCTGCCTCTCAAACTAATGGACGGAGATTAAGGCCCTCCAACATAATAATTAAAATTACAGCGAAATATCCGCGGAGCAGAGCACTTACACGGGTCATGTATGCGAGTATGTACCCCACTCAAAGTAGGGTATAACACGCCGCGCCGAACTCGTTCAGGGGTGGTAAAAGCGGGTGGGCCGAGTTAAATCTCCACGTCACAGTTTTTAATACCGTTCCGTAACGCGGCTTTTCCCTATTTGCATAATCAACGTTATTATTAAAAAGAAAAAGACAAACAAACACATACGGTACGAAACGTAAACGCGGAAAAGAATAATTATCTTTCTTCCTCTGGAATAATTATACCACTGCTTACCTCCAACGAACATGCAGCTTTATTTTTTTTATTACACTCGCCATGCGGTACCGTAGCAATTTCCGCGCGTTTCTCTCTTCTCGATTATAAGTCGGGATATTATTATTCGTACTTATTTGCTTGCTGAAAAATATCGAGGAACGTTTTTTTTTTTTTTATTTTTTAAAATAATAAAAGTAACAATGCAATAACAAGGTTCATCAGACTATTACTCAGTATTTTTCGTAAGGACTTGCATGCTTTTTGCCATTTTCTGCTATGAATTTTGGATTCCTCATTTTTGTTTTCTACCTATTGTCATACCTGATTGCTATTAATCAATGAAAGAGAAACTGTTTCGTCAAATTTTGAACCGTCGTCTTTTCAAAAGCTCCGCTTTTCATATAATTTTCGAACTATACGATGCTGCGTGATAACCGTTTGCGAGGAATGACATTTTTCTACTAATTTTTTTTACCACCCGTCAATTCGATGCAACATTATAAATTTTAATATTAAACGACTCCAACACGATGACGAAAAAGTACTTCAACGGATTCGTAGGAAATAGCTTTCTGCATAAAATCAGCGATCGTCATAAGCAGTAAAATCGAACGAAATTACAAGATTTTTACCATTTTTGATGAAATTTCAAACGAAGCATCGATGCCCAAGCTAGGCTTTATAGCCTCATTGCATTCTTGAAGAGATCTTCGCAGATGCAAAATCTAACAATTTGATAAAATATACTCAATGCAACAGCAATCTTGTTTGGCCGACCAATCTCCCTAATAAGGGATTGAATAATAAAGTTTTAACGACATCCTTGCACACAGCCGATCTGCTGACGGGATAGATCGAACTATTTCACCGAGTAATCCCACCGCCACTTCGCCTCACTCGGTAAGAATACCCGGGGTGAAATAGATAAGGAGAAAAAGAGTGCTCAAACGATGCAAGAAGTTGGGAGAGCTCTTTATCGTTAGAGAGCTAGCTGATACCGGTTGAGGGGAGGAAGGGGGTCAGGTAATGAAACTTCTCGAACAAGCCCCGGGGTTTTTTATTTCCGGTTATTCATTTACCTGTCAGCCGCTGCTTGGAAAGCTCATTTCTATCGTCCTCCCGTATTCTGCTTCCAAAAGCACCAAGTGTCCTGCACTCTGGGCACATGCCTGCAGGTGAAATAGCATCCAAAGTGTCTTTTCACTCGAAGTTTGCTTCAACTTTCGCAACATTGTTTATAACATTGGTAGTTTAGAGAGATTTGGGACTGGTACAGACCAAGTAATAGATAGGTAAGGCGAGTTCTAACGGTTACAGATCCTATTACCGACACTTAGCCGAGACACAAACCTTTTTCGAACCAATTGACCGATGATCGATAAAGTCAGTTAATCAGAGTTTGTTCATGTCTTCGCTAACAAGGAAGGTAGGTCGATGCTTCCGATCTTGATCTAATTCGTATATGTGTAGTGTAATTAAAACTAACAGATACCTAATTTTTTCATGTCCTCATAAACGGTTTAAAGGGGTGAAAATAACCCATCAAAGACGGGCACCCAATGGGGTGGTTTCTCAGTTTCGAATAAAAGCACTAGTTATGTTTTAATAAAATCAATAAATAAAAACGATTCAGCGTTGACTTCATCGAAGTAAATCAACCGCATCAAGAAACCGCCCCTTGAGTGTCCGTCTTTAGGGGTCATTTTCACCCCTTTAAGCCGTTTATAAGCAGATAAAAAAAAAACTGTCTCTTAGTTTTCGATGCACTGCAACATACATGAACTAGATAAAACTCGAAGGAATCGACTGACCTGGGATTCGTTGTAAGTGAAATGCCAGTGATGGAATCTGTATCCAGAACTCTTCTTCCGAGTGGCTATCTGCTCCGAGTGGTCGCGCACTCAAGGAGCGTTCTTTTTATCGTCCCCGATTGCCCTTGTTTAGGTTTTTGCAATCCCGTTCCGGGCGATTTTGCTCGATCTCCGCTAGAGAACCGCTACCTATTCTCATCTTGAAAGTTCACCGGTATTCTGAGGCTCGCGACGGTTGAAAAAAAAAAAAAAATAGCGCGGAATTTCAACGCTAAACGAGCTTTCGATTCGAAGCCTCGTAGGGCTGTGAATTTATCACATTCGGTACCAACATACCTTCGTATAATATACATATCTATAGGTATAACTGGGATGTATGCATCGCCGGATATTAATATGTGGCTCGTCTCCATCGGAACTATACATAAAGGAGGGTCGAAAAATGGAGTGGAAAAAAAATTTTTCAAAGCATTGTGTGCAAAGTTATTTCCTCCTCGTAAGAAAAAAATATTAAAATCGTAGCGAAGAATTCTTTCCACATTGATTTTATATAGGTTGACATTTCCTTCCACTAATTTTTATTCTTTTTTTTTCTTTCTCTCTCTCTCTCTCTCTCTCTCTCTCTCTCTCTCTCTCTCTCTCTCTCTATGACTATATTAACCGACCGATTCGCAGCCGGATAAAACTTCCCTCACCTATAACGTGCAAAAATTCGTCGAAGGTGCGAGATGAATTGTTGAAAAAGACGTGTGATTTTTTTTTCTTCCATATCCAACGAAAATTTCGAAATGTCTGAACATCTCGAATTTTCTCGGCAGGCAAAGTTTAACGACAGTGACGAGTCCTCGACTATGTCCTGATATAGATATTTACCTTCTTGAGAAACCCATTCCAAGGATATTGCAGTTTGTCGTACAGAGTGAGAGAAAGAGTGGGTGGGGCGGAAGCGGATGAGAGTGAGAGCTCGAGAGATATCTTCAGATATCGATTCCACTCGCTGTATTCTATGACAGGACTGCGGAACCTGCGACGGTGGATTTATCGTCTACACGAACACCTTTTTCAAGGCATGCCACCCACCGCCCGGCCTCCTGAATTGTACAACCGGCTTTTTTGCCGCCCCTGAATAAGCCAATAAGTTTTCATTAGGCTGAATCGTGTTTGACGGTTATTCTTCTTAATTCATTTATCTGTTATTAATTTTTTTCTTCAAAATTTGCTAATTTCTACCTCGCCAATTTAATATGCGCTCGTTAAGTGATCGCGAGCGGCCTTTTCTTCCCCGCCATATTCAAAAAGTTTGTGAAACATTCGTTATAAGTTATGTATAGAATTTTTCACCAGGCGTGTAAGAGTTAATTTTTAGATACGATTATCGTTTAAATTGAATAAAAAAGAAACAATGATTTGCGGGAAAAAAAATTTGAAAAAAATTATATATCCTCGGTTCGTATGAGAGAAAAAAAAAAGAAAAATGTCAAGAGATTAAAAAATCGAAGACTTGGTGGAAATGCATACCAACTCAGTTTTTTTTAACTTATCACGACTTCCGTTTGCAAAACATTACGGCTGCTGAACATTCTTCGAAAAATTTCACGATTATCAATGAATTTTCACGAAAAAAATTCACGGGGAAGAAGAAACACGAAGAGAACAGGAAAATCTTTGAAAAATCTTGACGCGATTTTTTTTCTTCTTATCCCCCCCTCCTGAAATTCAGGGATTTTTCGGAGTCTGAGGCGGTGAAGAAGTTGTGTCCGTGGTTGGATGAAATCTAGATTTTCTTTTCTTCGGTCGCAAAACTTAGCATAATACGCGTCGCAAGCTTGAAAGTTTACAGGTACTACATAACGGAACGTGGCGATAGTTTCTCAAGTGTAAATTTTTTGAAACTAAGGAATTCAATTTCACTCTGCGAAGATATTTCGCAAAAGTAGTCTGTATGTAAATGATTCCTCTAAGCGTTATTTTTCCACCCCGTAACCGACACTTCGAGTTCCCCTGAGCTGGTAAAAAATGTAAGTGTATAATCATTCACACTGGGGTTTGATATAACATCAGTGTGTGTATATATATATATGGACATACATACGCAGGTATATATAAGAGCGAAATCTTCACGCGGTTATAATTTCTCCATTTTTCAATACGGAATTCAATTCTTTGGGAGGCACGCGTCGTGCAAACTTTCAATTTTATTTTCTACAGTTTTTCTCACCTCTCTCTCTCTCTCTCTCGCATTCTCCTCGCCCTTCCTTCTTTACTTCTCGCTTCTTCCCTCGACTTTTTTTCTTTCGCAATTAACATTCGCGCCGCACGATCGTTTGCGCTTTTCATTATATTATTAATCTTACGAATACCTATCTACCTATATACCTCTTCGCTTCGCTTCGCTGAATATTACCTTCGCAAGCCCTCTCGGGGTTCAGGCTTTCCCTATAGGGTGTCCCGTTACGACCCTCCCGCCCTTATACCTTCGCTCGCGAATATCCTACCGTATAATTACTGCCGCGAACCCTAAAAAAAAAAAAAAAAAAAAAAATGTAAATATGTATGGAAGTATGCACAATATGTTCTCCAATTTTTTACAGGTACCTCGTCACATTTTTCAAACCCATTTTTTCCTGCGGTTGTGCTACAATTTTTTTCTCTCTTTTTTTTCTGTAATTACTTTTTTAGTTTTCTCTTCTTATTTCTCGACCGTCGTATATTTTTGCGAATTCACTGTTGTTTTACTCGACGATCTATTGAGATTTTTTTTTTCTTGTAAAAAATTTCAAAAATCATCTCCCGTCTCGTACGATTTCGAAAATACGCATAAATGAACATCGCATCGACCTTTTTCAAATCACTAGTTACAAACGAATGCCAATGCTTGAAAAAAGTTATACGATTCATAATTCATCGCCAGGTTCAGTCTTTCACAATTCTTCTTTTTTTGGTTCTTCTGTAAAAAAAAAAAAGGTCACAGTGTTAGAAATCATACAAGTTACACGATTATCAGCAGAATCGGCGTGCGGATAAATCGTATTATTATTACTACAGTGTTTAGCAATTTGAAATGTGCATGAAAAAACTTTTCCCTGTTTTTTCGAACACGGATCGTTGGCATTCCATTCGAGCCTAGCGATCACACGGATCGTATTTCCAATATTTGCGAAGGGTCCGAAAGCCGCTCGGTCGGGTTTTGATTTTCTCAACAGTTTCTCATTTTCTCTGGCAAGCTTTGCGTCCGCTGTGAAACTATAACTGCCTCCCCATTCCGATATAACCATCTACTCTCTTTCCCCCATCATCCGCAGATGGTCGACGGCCCCTTGATTACAGATATCTGAGTTTAAATTGATTCTCCGTTGTTTGCAGTTGTGGCGTCCATATTTATCCACCCGATTGCCCTTCTTTCCACCGCTCCGATGAGAAAAATATCATCATTTGCAATAAATTTTTATAGTAAAATGATTGTCTCTTCTAAAATTATACCGGTTATTGAACACCTTTCAAATCATCGGATAATTTGTCAAAAACCGTGATAACTTTACAATTCTATAATTATATTCGTAAGTATAACTAAATTTTCTGTTCATTGTACAAGGTTCGATCATTTTTTTCCGTTCGCTTCAACGCCTCGATGTCGATTTATTGTTGGTACCGCGGGTGGATTAGGAAAAAATTGAAATCATTCGATCAATAAGAAAAAAAAAAACATAAAACAAGAGGTGATCGCAATGAGAAGGAATAGATTTTCCATCTACAGCTGGAAAACTGATTTTCTATGACGGTGAAAAAATTGAAAATAATTTAGTAATCCACGGTGTAACGGCGCAGATAAAAATTTATCTCGTTACGCTATTCAGACAGCCGAAATGCAGTGGTCCGAGTTTATCGCGAGGTTGGTCGTATATACCCGTATGCAGGCTGATCGGGTGAATAATTGAGGGTGAAAAATTCCCCGGCTATAGTGGATGAATTTTTAAAAAAAAACCCACCCGTCTCAATTCCACGCCCCATGTTACTATATAATTCTGCATTGCAGAGGCAAGAAAATGCGAAATTCGCCGATTTCTAACCGCTCCCGTTTCGTGCGGTCAGCTCGGTCCCTCGGCGGGCAGCTTTCCCCTTTTCTTCCCTCTTTTACTTTTTTTTTTTTTTTATTTTTCCACACCGCTTTACCGTACTTAACCAACGCTCCAGCATCCCGGATCGTTTACCCTGCATTATACCGCCGAACTATAACCCGCTTCCTGCAAAAGCTTTGAAATGAATATTATCCATAGGGTATATTTCATTTCATTTTATTCGTTTTTTTCTTTTTTTTTCTTTTTAACTTTTTTTTTTTTATCGATAATCGGCACGGTCTTTCTCATTTCAAATTCATTCAACCGATGTAACCAGCGATTGATACACACTCGATCACGTATCGTAGAATTCCATCGGTGTTCGCATTGCCCAGATATTACGATTAAGCCTTGTTTTTCTAATCACCTATTTTCATCGTACGATTATATTTATATTCTATCTCCGGATAGAACAATGCGCGATAATTATTCTCATAATTGGATAATAGATGAGGCTTTCAGTTACCCATTTTGTTGTTACGATACGTATATTGAAGTTGATAAAACAACGATATGTATGCCGCGTATACTCTGTGTGATGCGAGTATTATACACTTTTGTTCAATATTGTGTATACACTGCAGTTTCCGGCGAGCCGGCTTTGTGCATTTTTATTTTTTTCTTTTTTTTTTTCTTTTTCCTTTTGTTTACCTTTTCATCGCGTTTTTTGTTTTCAGTTCGAATGCAGGTATAACAGTTACAATGACCAGGAGCGCAAAACTGCGCATGCAGCAAACAATTTTCATGTTCAATTCAACATTCATTCTCGTTTGTATGTTCGATTTTCGAAAATCCTTATCTATTTCACTGATCGATATTATATGTATTGATTTTCTCACTTTTATTAATAAGGACGGTACAGCATTGTAGGGAAAACTTACGATATTTCCTATCAAAATCATTTTCAAAACGATACACAACACCAGCTTTTAGGTATTTCAATCGTTCTGATTACGTAAGGTCATAAATAAAATAATTGAAGAGAATCAGAATAAGGTTCGTACAAACATCTTCTCAATGATTTGATCAATTTCTCACCGAGGAGGAGGTATGTGAGAGGATGCGATGACGCTAGAAGCGGAGGAGAATCAATTCGTCGCGTTATAGTAATTTTTTTACGTTACAACTATATGTTAACATGCCGCCACGTTTCCGTATTCTAAACACAAAACACGCAGATAACAAAACAAATGCGTTCATGTATTAAATTTAAAGATAGCGATTCTAAATGTAAGCGAATGTTGATTAATGGATTTACGTTTCACGAACTTTCTCTCTCTTTATTCGTTATAATGTTTCATTATATATTTTAATTTATTCCATGCGTACTTCTAATCTTCCACTGTATTATCATTCCATTCTTCTTTTCACCTTCATACTTCTATTTTCACATTTTACACCTTTTTATTTCCAGTGACTGTTTTTATACGTATCTATCTGTCTGCCTATCTATCAGACTGACAGACTGTCTGTCTATCAGTTTGCCCGTTTGTCCATCAGTTTGCCTGTTTGTCTATCGGTTTGTCTATCTGTCTGTCCATCGGCTTGCCTGTTTGTCTATCGGTATGCCTGTTTGTCTATCGGTATGCCTGTTTGTCTATCGGTTTGTCTGTTTGTCTATCGGTTTGCCTGTCTGTCTATCGGTTTGTCTGTCTTTATATCGTTTGGTTTATCCGTCTATTAGTTTGTCCGTCTGTCTAACCATCTATCCATCTATCTATCTATTTATCTATCTTATCTAAGAACCATCTATCTCTCTTTTTCGCTCTTATGCCGCAGTATTCATACGTCTATACGTACATGTAAAAGAACAATAATGAATTTTAATACAGACGTTTCTCGCAACGTTCCATCCTGAATTTATCCCCGGTATAAATTTCGTTTTGGTACATCAGCCATGGGCAATAAAGAAAGAAAGAAAAGGAAGTAAGAAAACAAGAAAGAAAGAAAGAAAGAAAGAAAGTGGTCCCGAAAAATCGTGGCTGAGGTATAAAAAACGAGAGTTGGCAAGGGCCGCGGGCCACTTCGTGAGATGGATTTTAAAAATTCAATGCTACAGGTCCGATCGTCGTCACGTCAATTTGACGGAAATTGATGTAACGAGAAACCGCTAAAATACGTCTAGACTCTAGTATTCAGACTTACCGTTACGCCTACTGCAGATACAGAATTTAAAATCACCGCGAACCTCGAATTAATCTTTTATCAACCGATCCTCAGCCGCAATGTCGAACTTGTACTTTGATTATAAATTTACAAACAATCCGCCGAGGAATCAATCCTAAGGTTAGTCGAAGAAGACGTCTCTTCGTCGTCTTTGTTTCCTATCATCTCTGATTTTCCTCAAGGCGACCCTTCTCAATTATTTTCTCTATTTTTAAGACACCCGAACACGATGAAATTCAATTAATGCAGTACAATTAACGCGTCAATAATTAACGATACGAAGGGCTTGCAATGATTTTAAAATCCTTGAAAAATCGCCACTACGTTCATTGATGTACAATTTGTAAGATTGTATCGGTTTTTGTGTAAACTTAAAATTTTATTTCAAGTTCATTAAACATTTTACTTCTTTCTTTTTTTTTTCTAATCGAGGGCAATCGTCAATTTTGCTTGATTTATTATAAAAAAAAAAAAATTCCAGACAGGTGGAATTTTATTGTTCGATTATAGTGTACGTCGGGCCGTGAATCGAATAACTGCATTAATATCGTTGACGGTGATTTGAATTGTCAATGTACAGAGAGAGAGAGAGAGAGAGAGAGAGAGACAACGATATACATTCTCGTTAATTACAACTCCATGGGGGGAGACGGTAATTACACTTATACACGTATACCTTCGTCCGATATTTCACTTTATGAAAAAAACATCAACCCGTGACGGGCAGGAAAAGCACGCCCGTACATACAATATACATGTTATATACCATGTATAAATCATCGAGATCTGTTCACCTATCATTCGCACGAATGCAAGTGCGGGGAAAAAGCAGAGGAAAGTACAATGAATATGAAATGAGCAATATAGTCACTGTTCGCAGCTGTGGTTATTGAGTTATTCGTCGTACCATTGTGGATTTCAAATTTCTTCTCGCCATCCCCCCCCCTCCCCCCCCCCCGCCCATTGCGTTTTGTTTATTTATTTTTTTTCGCTATTGTCAATTTTTTTTTTTTCTTGGTCTTTAAAAATATATTTGACAATCAAACTCAGGCAACCGTCAGGAAATCTGACTGTATGTGAAATTTTTGCTGTCTCTCAGCTGTCTCAAGCAATAACAGTGATGATAACGATGAGATTGACCTGGTAAGAAATGGAATGGAAAATAAATATGGAAAACGGAGAGAGGTGCGTGGAAATAATTTACCTCTGTGTGATTAAGTCGGTAAATGCAAACTTTACCCATTATTTCTATGCAAAAGTTTATATTCACCGTTGGTATGTATGATTATATTTATTATACATGTATATACATGTATCCAACTTTGTTGAACAGCTGTTGTCATAAAAGTAGGTTTATATACGTGAATCAGGACTCAGATATGAGCCGGTTATTTGCAGTCAGCGTCTCGTTGTTATCTCGTTATTGCATTTAATAAACTACGAATCAGCGCCTACGGCGAAAAAATCCGTTGGCAAAAAAAATTCCCACGAATTCAGATGTTGAGAAAGTTTATCTTGTTGGACTTGAACCATAACGAAGATCCGAAGATTATGAAAATAACACAGGTCTGAAAAAAAAAAATATTTTATTTCAAGCTGCATGGGATGTTTTTGGTAAATATTTTATTTTTGATTATACTGAATCCAAAAATGACTTCTATTTTCATCCATCGCGTACGGTATTTTTGAAAAACACAAGGTGCTTGGATAAAAAATGCATAAAAATAATGAAAAAAAACACCATATTGTTACAACGAACTAAACAACATTTTGCATAAAATTGAGCAAACAATTTCTTCGTGAAATGTACTCAACATTCCGTGTTCATTATTTTTGTCTATGAAAGTTTTTTCGCTTGTTCTCTTTGATACACCTCCGAACACTGTTCCGCTTTCCATTTTCCATAAGAAATCAGTTTTGCGTAGGATTTTTAGAATCAATAATAGAATAGTAGATTTCTAATTGAACGGGAGTTTCGCTCTACGTGAAACTGCGAACACGAGTTGAAGAAAAAATTTGACGGGATCTAAATTATTTCGTATTTTTCCCTGTTGCAATGAGTAAAAATTTATAAAGAGCGGTATAAAAACCTGTGAAGTATTTTGGTTGCAGACCTGTGTAATTTCTGTCGATTATTTTCAATTTTCAACAACGAGAAAATTTAACGTCTAAATTTCAAACCGAGTCTGAATAAAAATATTTCACAGCTTACTCCAAGGGGAACAAAATGAAACCTTGTGGCAATTAACCCCACATGACGCGTGTCTGATGATGTCCAACAGGTGTCTCAGCTAAGTCTGAACACAGCGTTAAACTCTCCTTAACGCACAGTTGTTTTAGTTTACAATATAGACTCGGATGATCCAGTCGAGTCGACGTGCGTGAAACTTTCCACGTCTTTCGGTTTTCCTTAGTTTCCGTACCAAAATTCGAACCCTTTGTTACATATTAAAAAAAATTCGTTGCTGGGCCGAAGAAAATTTCTAGTTCGGTTTACTGTACAGTCCTCATGTTTTAGCATAACCGAAAAATGCAGTGTTTAGTACAAAATGAAAGCTGCAATATTGCCCCTTCAACCAGAATGTGATCATGAATTTGATTTTTGCGTCAATTCTTCGCGAAAATTTATCTCTTTTCGTGACTTTCAAGCCCACGGACCTTGAGGGGTGAAAAAATTGTTGGCGTTTCGTCCCCTCTTTGAATATCGCATAATGACCAGCTCGCGATGCTTGAATTTAAATTTTCGTGAGCCAGGAACTTTTTCAACCTGGACCCAACTCTTATCACCAACTCTTCTAGACAGAGATCCTTGGCTGCTTGTAGCGCAGCCCTCTTTAGCTTCAGCTTTGACTTTGTACAACATGCGCACAAGAGGGGCTAACAAATACCGTGACTGTACAGCTGAAACAATGAGGAAGCAGGAACCTCGGTAGGCTGCTCTGATTCTTTTTCATTTTTCATTCTCTCCTCTTTTTCTCGGCAGCTGCTTCTTTTTCAGCAGCTCTCGCTTCCTCGCGAGATCTTTTATCTAACCGGCTGCACGAGGCTTTTTAACGCTGCACCTACTTCACTTCGCGAGAGCAACGGCCGAATGGTTCTTTTAGCTAATTAGAAACGTTTTATTACTGTGCGTATGACTGTTTTTATTTATTTATTTACTTATTTATTTATTTAAAAGTTCAACAGGGGTAAGCCCTTTTGCAGAGACAGCAACGAATCAAGAAATAAACATGTATAAAAACGTACAACATGAAATGATTTTTGACTGTTTTTTTTTTTGTTTTTTTCAAAATTTATAGACATTCTTTTTATGAATGCAAATAATAATTTGGATCCTGAATTTCGACAGATGTATGAAATATCACCGACGATGATAGATGTCAAATTTCACTTGAAATTCGGATGATTCTTTATTTTCTATTACTTGTAGATCTGGAATTGGAAGCAAGCCAGTTTCAAGAAATAGCGGTACGAATAAAAAAAAAAAAAAAAAAGTAAGAATAAATGAGAAGTTCGATCAAATTTCATTTTTACCAAAAACTTGCGCAACATAACACTAAATTCGTAATGAAAAGAAATTCTGTAACTAATTTTCTCAGAAATTGAGAAAAGAAAGGAACGAAGTGGACATAAAAATATCGCTAACGAAATTTTCGGGCCACCCTGTGCAGAAAAACGTGATCGAGCACGTGACTTGTCGTATGATTTCGGATCGTCAAATCGCTGGTAATATCGCACATTATTACGTCTGAATGCTGCTGCTGCTGCGGGGGGGGGGGGGGGGGGGGGGGGGGGTGTGAAAGCCCGACGTTAGAGAAGCGGGGGTGAAATTCGTCGGGCTCAGTGTGTTGGTTTTATGGTCTGATCGATGAAACATGGGAGCCGAGCGTTACAGATCATTTAGATCGCACCTTAACCTTAAGTATATAGGCATTGGGCCATAACTCAGGAAAGGAGAGCGCTGTTTGCCTGCCAACCGACCAACCTATACCGCGAGATTTCGATCAACCCTCTTATATTATTGCTCGCGAGCTCACGAGCTCACCTTTCACCCTCCCTTCGCCCCCTCCGATCACGATTTCGCATCGCAAATTATCGCCATTCGTTTCGCCCTTATTAACCGGTTTGAAATTTATGTACCACGTACGTCGGAATTCGGGAAATCAAGAAATTCGTGAGATTCGTTGAGAAGATTTGGTATTTTTTTTTTTACAAGGTAAGAGAATATGCTTCGCGAAAAATTCATAGAACTTTTCGAACTTCGCGGTATTTGATACAGATGAAGCCTGATTGACGGAATTTTTATAGGATTACGGTGGACTTTATTGGCTTTGTTGAGATTTCGTAGAATTTCGTAAGACTTTATCAGACAAACTTCACGAAAACGTTAGAAGCCACAGAGAACCGGTTATATCTTCTCATTTCCATTATGATTTCTTGTTAACAGAAATTTTAGAAATTTTTTAACACTCTGTAACACATGATTTTACGAGCTTTTCGACCAAACGATTTTGATACGACAATACAATCGTATATGTACTATTATAAATGAAACAAACGAGAAGCCTGAAAAAATACGAGCGACTCCTTCACAACCAGCTTTTTACAGTATCACAATCCTGTAGATTTCTGATGGAATAGAGAAATGCAAAAAAAACACGCTCGACCGCCGTAATTGCGGGTGGAATTTCTTATCGGAATGTCGCCTTGCTCGTAATTTCGTTTCCCGGCGACAAAAGGGTTTTCAAAATTTCCCGCGCGTACTACTTTGCCAGAATCTCCAGCAGCGAGACCGCGGAAGAAGATGGCCTGGAAAGTTTCGTAAGTTTCCCTCTTATAGATATATATATATATATGTGTGTTTGTGTGTAAGTTACCGACCGAGGAACCACGGTTGCCTGCAGATTATTCAGTTTCTCGTTGCGGCTGCGGATGCTTACGGAATATCAATATTCACGATTTGTCCCTGAGAAAATATAGCCCCGAATCCTCATTTACCCAAACCAAACAGAAGTTTTCCAGCGGGAACGATTTCAACGACTCTTTTTCATTTCTTCCGAACTACCCTTACACCACGAAACCTAAAAATTTTCAAGCAAGAAATTAGGGCAATTTCGTTTCCGAAAATAACAATTCGACTGTTCGTTTCGTCCAAGAAAATTTACCGGTACAAAGTTTTGGATTTTTTCTCAAGCGGTAGATCGGCGTAAAACAAGACATAAGAACGGTAATTTTTGCAAAACTTTTCATCATCTTTGAAACCAACTGAATTACCGAATGTGCTGTCATAAGTATGATCGAAATCTCTTGGCGTTGATGTATTTTTTTCTTCGGATTTTCTCATTTGTATTCGGTGTATTTCATAATTTTATGCATCGTCTTTTGAGACACTCATCCATTTGATGTACACTTGATTTCAAAATTGAGATGGTTTCAAAAGATTTCACAGATTTCAAAATATTTTCAAGGATTTCAAAAGATTTCAGCAGAATTCAAAAGCGACAACCCTCTCGTTTTTAACCGAAATCAATTACACCTACATTTTTTGTATCATCATATCGTGATAAAGAGTAGAAAATCGTTACGCAGAAAGTGAAAAAAATCTGCGCTGTAAAGTAAAAAAATTTAAAAAAGTACCATTTCGAAAAAGTATCGATTTTTAAACCGTCCGATAACCACGTTCAGCTTTTCCAAAAAACTGTATTCCAAGAATGAAAGGCCTGAAAAAACACTCGTTTGATGAATCTTTAATTTTCCCATCCTCATTTCCTCATATCACGCTTGCTGTATTTTCTACCATCATCTCCTCCCTCGTCTGTCTACAATATCCTCCGTTCTTTTACCTCTACTTCCGCATTGTCAAGGTGCAGGGGTGGGTGTAAATTGTCAACATGTACAAAGTGCAGAGGAACTGTAAGTGGGATGGATCGCATGTGCCCATCAGGTTTGGTACTCCGCGCTGCAGAAAGAGGTTCCTCCTCATCTGTGTGCCTGCATGTTTGTTTGCGTATGGATATGTTACCGAGAACGGAGAATGGGATGAGAGTATAAGAGAACTCGCGTCACTCGCAGGCACTCGCGTTAACGTCATTTGCCGAGTACGTTGCGTAATGTGAATTTCATCCCTTTCTCTCTCTCTCTCTCCTCTCTCTCTCTCTCTCTCTCTCTCCTCTCTCTCTCTCTCTCTCTCTCTCTCTCTCTCTCTCTCTCTCTCTCTCTCTCTCTCTCTCTCTCTCCTCTCTCTCTCTCTCTCTCTCTCTCTCTCTCTCTCTCTCTCTCTCTCTCTCTCTCTCTCTCTCTCTCTCTCTCTCTCTCTCTCTCTCTCTCTCTCTCTCTCTCTCTCTCTCTCCCGTCTTTGTCATCCCCCTTCCCCTTCTCTTTCTCTTTCTCTTTCTCTTTGCAGTTTGTGTTTCCATCGTGCAACGTATGTTTACCCAGGCACATTCAAGCCGGGAACATACCATCCGGACACGCGTGAGAGCCTGCATTTCCAGTGATTCGTTACTGTACTTGAGCTTTGCTAATTGGATGGAACAGTTGCCGTTAACGTTGAATGAAAAACTAGGATTGATTATTTCCCTAAACCCGTTGACAGCAAATTTTCCCCCGTCTTACCATTTCGCAACCATTTGCCTGGTGTAATTATTCCGCTACAGAGTGGCGAATGAATAGTTTCACTTGCCCACGAATCATGCAACATTGACTGACAGAGTGAATCTTCCGTGCTTGAACAATTGCGGTTACCGAACTTTGAAGGTTTAAGTTTAATCGATAAATCGTCGTACCAATTCTGGAATTCACACTTGAGAATCAAAGCTCCAGTAACACGTACATGGTATACCGCAATCGAGGTTTATTCGAATGACTGTAAAGGGATGAAAAACGGGGTATATAAATTCTATGGGGATTTGCCGTTTCTACTAAACGTTGCCGATTTCCTCAACAAGGCTGCAGCGTCGCGGGACGAATTTTGCCGCGGCGATGTGTGTTTTCGAAGGGATGATTCGAAGCTCTCTCGAAGGCGATCCGCATCGCCCGTCCTGCACAGCAATTTCGATCGGGAGCGCCGGCCATGGGCGGGGATTTTAGGACCTAATAACTGAAATTGGAGATCGCTTCTCGTCTTCCTATTTTCCCCAGTCCGACGATTCCTCCACCCTCTTGCACACGGACGCAAACAAACACGTACAGTTTCACCCCTACCCCCCCCCCCATCCCTTATCCTCTCTTGAGGTTTCAGACACCTCGAGGACTCGTCGTAAGAATCAGGTGCTTCATCTCCTCGCGTCTCTTCAAAGTTCGCTCGAAAGCGCAATCCGAAGAGACGAGCAGCCGAAGTACCGCGGTAGAAAAAGAAGGCAAAACACGGACACAATCGGACCGATTGTGGTTCGATTTCTGGAAAATTCCCGGATCACTTTACTCCGGGATTTATTTTCCCTTTTCATCCCCCAGGAACTCCTTGACGCGAATCAGGGACTTCCACTCTGGTCAACCGGTGATTCCCGCGCCCCGCTGCCGAGTGAATTCGGGGAAATGCTGATTCCCTTTTATTCTCGGACATGTCGAGGAAATCCGAGGCCCACCCCCGCATCGAGGGTCGGGATCAGCTCATATCACGGGATCCTAGAGTGTTACGTACATCGTGCCCCGGGTCATATCTCACATTATTAAAATCTCTCTGCCCGTATATGGAACCTATAACCCCGCATCCTCGCCGGATATATTCAGATGGCGAGTCTTATGGCGCCTCCTAGATTTGCATTTCGAAGGGCCACCGGTGTTCGAGAAATGACGGAGGAGGCGTCGCCTCTTATATACCAAGCTTGCGGAGGACGTATTCAACCCGGTAAAATGAACTCTCCACCACTGTACGGAGAAAGTTATGTGGGAAGAATTTAAGACCTGCAGGCTGCAAGAAGGACTCGAATTTGGGGTCAAGATCGAACCTATCATTTCTCAGTTATGTGCCAAGAAGTTGTGATCGCTTGCGTTGGTTGTTCAGAAACGGTACAAGACCCCGAACGATTAAACGGTTCACACCTCATATAGTGCAGATTGTCGTTCGAAACTAACTCTTCACTGTTCAAGATTCGTCGGTTCTCACGAAAGATCAAACGATGAGTTTGGAGACCATCAGCATTTGGATGAGTAGCAAACCAAGATCAGTGGACTGATCAAGCACCGCGGATGGCATCCATGAAACTACCGACAAGGTGGTGCAAGATCCTCACTGTTTCTCTCTCTCCTTTTCTCTCTGTCTCTCTTCATCTTCTCAAAACCACGACGGTGACCCGGGGAGTTATGTAAGGAGTGCAAACACACATGATATACGTACCTATACATATAGACGTGCAAACAAACTCGCGTTAACACACTTTGTGCTGCTTTGCAGAAGGCTGATGAGACGCTTACACATAGAAAGCAGCCGCATGTGGTCAGGGTTAGTAAGGATTTCACGTACCCACCTGGTAGCTTTACAAGTGAACAACGCGAATGAAATCTGGGTCAAATTAATTACCATGGTTTGAGAACCCGCTGATCGTCATACCTATCTATCTCTGAAGTTGCCGGATCAAACGCAGTTAGACACGTTCGATGGAACATTATAGGAATTTTGACTGTGGACTAAAGCTTCCATGAATTGTTTCTTACGGGGATGCGATGGCTACGTTGTAGAATGCATGTAGTTGAACTGAATCTAAATCGGTGCAAAGCTTTATGGTCCATGGTTCTCTCCTCTTCATACTGACATCGCCAACTGTGTAGTTTGCTTTTATAGTATCAGAACCGGTGACTGATTTTGCACAGCCTTAAAACTGACAACGAGACTGAAGGGGTATCGTAAATAATGGTATCCAACAAGTCGGCTAAAGCGCACGGTTCGCTCACGAAACCTTTTACCTTCCATTGTATATCGTCAGTCGATGGGTGTGTGAATACAGCAGTGTATGAAACCACACAGTAAAGTTGCAGTAGTACACTGACTCATGGTGTTATAACGGCTTGAAACATCGTACAGATACGGAAGCTTTGCGAAAAATTTTACAGTATGCTTTCGCGTAAGAGACATGACAGAATAATCTTTTACCGGTACTGAGCTGGATCCAAACCCCCAAAAACAAGACTTTACAAATCGTACATTTCGAATAGATCTATGAAACACCTAACCGTAACCGATTACCAGGTGAAATGACTTTTTTTTTCCACCCTTCGTCCCAGATATTCCCCCAAATACAGTATGACAAACGTTTTTCCAACCACAACGCGTTATCTTATCGCACGAAATAAGAATGCGGAACAAAAACTAATGCGGCTTTATATTACACGAATGAATTTGAACGATCCCGATTATACGCTTGTTTTCCTACCCCTCGTTTATTAACTTTTCCCTGCTTCGCTCGGTGGAACGGAGGAAAAATGAAAAAGGTGAAAAAAAAGTAACTACGTGAAATCTGGCATATACATATATACGTATATGCGGTATGTGTATGTATATATATATATATTGCAAGAGTGCGACACGGGCCAGAGAAATTGCATCCGCGAAATACGTCACGCGTTAACTAGAAGCTGGTCATGACATGTCTACATACGTACAGTACATAGAGACATGAGCGTGCACCGTAACGTGTTTCGTTGTAGCTGGTAAATGTGCGTACACAAATGTGTATATATATATGTATATATATATACACACACACATGCATACGTATACTCGTCAGGAAGCATGCGCGAATGCATATCGTGCGATGAGGGTTGGAAATTCCGATCGGCTTTATATTCCTGCAAATCGTGCCATTTTTCGAAATTTCCCACACGTGTTTGGAATACTCTTTAGCCATTTCCCGCGGCATTCCTGCGGTAGCGGTGATCGCCGAACGAACTTACGACCACGTCGACAAGTGTATTCGTAGAAGCACGCATATATGTATATATATATATATGCACATGTGTATATGTATATAATATATGCGAATAAAAAAAAGAAAAGATAAAAAGGGGGAGAAAAATAGAGGAATAAGAATGGAGGGGGGTGGCGAAAGAGATAAAAAAAAAAAAAAAGAAAGAAACAAACAAAAAAGCGTGAAACAGAAAACCGCGTCATATGCAAAGCAACCGGAATGAAATACGGATATTTCAGAATATAAACCGCGTGGCTCGGAGGTATATCTTACCTACAGTTTTCAAGCGAAATAAAATCGCGTTTGAGACGCGAATGAAGAAGGGTGCTGCACGGCAGACTCTCGTTTTTGCAACGAGTGACGAGGCCACGCGCGCTACCTCGGCTTATGGAATGGCAGCCATATACCGCATTCATGTATATATAATACCATACGTGGGTACATGTATGCGAACATTTTCACCATACGTGACTGTAAAGTCCCGGGGTTGATAAATACCCGCTAAGGCCAGCCGCGTAAGGAACGGATCCTCGTCTTTTTCCGTACCTACGTATACCTCGGTCGTGTTTAGATTATTGGCTGTATATTCTCACCCCCCCCCCCCCCACCCCCCCCCCGCTAACATTTTACTTCCAAATTCACCTCACTTCCGGGCAATATAACACCACTTCCCGTACCCCCGTTATTCTTACCGGCGGGTCAATGTGCATGTTCATTTTTCTCCACGAGACGGTAGAACGAGGTAAACGATTCGTGCTGGTCGTCGATTTAGGTAATATGTTACATATTTCTTCAGTTGAAAAGTCATTTTTAAAGATGACGTGGCGGTTGGTGGATTTTATTTAAATGTTACATGATCAAGTGCCGTCTATAAATCGTGCGAAGGTTCGATTGATCGCATACATGAATAATATTGTCGGTGTGATAACGATTTTTGAGTGCCTATCACCTGTTTCCATTAAACCCAAATCGCTTTTCAATCGTCAAAAACCTGACATTTGTTTTCCTCTTTTCATCGCATCCGGCGTCTCGACTATTATTGCCTCGTTAAAAAAGTAGGGGTAGTAAATTATGTCCTGGGGGATTTTCGGGACTGGAATAATAATGCAAGAAGTCACCTTACCCCGAGCTGCATGAGAGGCGCGGTGTATGATGTGTGGGTTTATTATAATACTAGTCGGTGTGGCTTTATTAAAAGTCCAAACTTTCGCCCGCTTCGGGGTATTACTGTAGGACTCGGTGAGCTGGGTTGTGAATGAAGTAAGTAGGTAGAAAAGAAAAGGAGGGAAGGTATAAAAAAAAAAAAAAAAACTCAGTGGAGGGGCGAAAAGAAGGGAGAAAAGTTTTTGCAAACTTGGACGCAAAATGCCAAGGTATATAAGACGTTTGCCGCCGCCTCTCCCTCGGGGGAATTTAGATCGGTTTTTTTTTTTTACCTGTTTGTTTCTCGCACCGTCCAGACGCACTGTCATTTATAAGTTGGTATATGTATCCACGTACCCGCGTAGCCTAGCCCCACGGCTTTGCTGTAAACTTTTCTTACTCACCTTACAACTGTTTAAGAAAAAGTGGAAGAAGAAGAAGAAGAAGAGGAAGAAGAAGAAGAAGAAGAAGAAGAAGAAAGAAACAAAAAATCCCATTAATATTTATTACCCCGTTTTTTATCCCCTTTCCCTCTCTCTCTCTCTCTCTATTACTCTCACACGAACACTTTTCATTCTTTACTTGAAAAGAAAACGAAAAAAAAAAATACAACTAAAAAACGTACTTCTCTCGGGCGACAAATGTCAACAAAATGAAAACAAAAAACGTTATTATATATTCACGCGTAACCAACACCGTTCGTGTATTCTTGTTATATCCTATTTACCTGATACAAATGTAGTGAGTAGAGTTTTCTACATTAAAATTCGGTGTCAATCTAACGCTACCTGTTGTTAAAGTTGCGAATTGATCATAAAAATCGTTGTCCAATAATTCACATCAATTGTGGTCAATTTTATTTTTGACAGTATAACATGTGTGCACATTGCTCGTTTGGAACATTGTTTGGAAATGTATGCTTATTGTTGGATAAGGTTTAAGAATTCAGACTAGGCATCCGATCATTAGAAAACCTGATCATTCCAAACGACGAAGTTATGAAAAGAAAAGAATTAGTAAATTACTTGAGATTCCAAAAATTTATTGACAGCAGAAGCGGGTTTTCTCACTGCGTGGGGCTGATGTGAGTCAAGGTTGAGGAGCCGAAGCCCCGCCGCGACACTAAAGAAATAAGCAGCTTCGAGAGTGATTGTCTCTTCCAAGTTGGTTTCTATCGGGGTCGTGAGGTCTTTTACATTCGGCCTTTCCTCGTCTTGTTAGTCCCTCGGAGGTCGAAAGCGAGTGGATTTTCCACTGTACCTAACAGTTTGGGGCGAGAAAGCCCTCGGCGTCCATTTGCCACTTGACACTTGAAGAGTCGGCCGGCGGTTATCAATGAAAGATAACTTCCGTGAGACCAGGGACGGCTGTCTCTGTTGCCTTGTGTTTCTTCGCACAGAATTATACGTGGAAACGGCGAATTTATGTGTGACGCAAGCGAGGAATGGAACGGGTACCACCTCGCGACTCGCACAAGGGTTTACCTCCCTCTCTCATTCCTTCGCATATCTTCCTCATCCCCGTTCTCCGTGTTTTCAGTAATTCAGTGTGCGTTCCGTGATCCCTGCCCCGTCTTCCCTCAGTCGACGGACTCTTCAGGGTTCGCTGAGCTTACTCGGCAAGCATCGAAGCCAGACGAGGCCGCTCTCTCTCTCCCTCTCTCTTTCTCTGAGCTCCGTTTCACTTTATTAGCCTGGAAGTCGGATCGCTCCGCCTGGTACCGGACAGTCGGACGTAAAACAGTCAGACGCGACACGCCAACCTTGGATATAGACCCTCGTTTTTGAGACCAACTTTATTGCTAGTCGAAGACTGACATTATCTGGTATTGGCCAACCTTTGCCCTCCACCTCCGAACACTCCGCCAGATCTGAACTTCAAAACCTGTCAAATTCAAGCTTGACGTATAGTTTTCATTAGACCTTCGAGTCATTTCGATGGCGTTGGGAAGACGAGGGATCAAATTTATTACCTCTTTTTCATTTTATCGTGTAATGAACTCGTTCGTTCAAAATTTACCGACTTGTCGTGATGAAGACTTGCGATCAAATCAGTTTCAAAAGCTGATCCATGTCACTGAAACCTCCGATGTTCAATGAACTCTCGTATATGCTTCGAAAGCTCGATGTACAGGACGGTTTTCGAAGGTATTGTAACTGTATCTCAACCATTTTATCCTATCACTTTCAAACCATACATATGGACTTCTGTAGACTATCGTATCGCGTGAATCTAACACTATCCGATGTTGAATGTCCGAACTGATCACTACAATTTTTACAATAAATATCATTCGAGGATGCCGATTCCGAATCTCGAGTATATGGCTCGTATCGGAACCAAAACTAGTTGGAGTCGCGTAGATCATTGAGTCTCATATTTGTTTCTTTTTTTCTCTCTTTCGTGGTCAACTTCCACTTGGGGGTAATGCACGCGTGTACCCAGACTGGATATGAAATCGAGTCAGGAATCAATTACCGGCGAGCTGAGGCACGTGTGGGGGAGATGTAATAAGGGGGTTGGAGGTTACTCGGTAGGAAGCATATGAGAAGGGGGCTGCTCGCACATACGAAAATACATCACGGGTCTGCCTCCCCAGGGCCAAGGCTGAAACGCAGCGCGAAGCGGTACCCACGGTCGGTCGACTGGGTTGGCCCGAGTTCTTAATCTTTGATGAGGCAATCCAATCTTCGGCTGGAAACACGCGGCCATAGAACCGACAGTCATGGCACCGCCTACTTACATACGTCCACGGAGATAAAACCCGCCGTCCCACCGTTACGCGTCTTACCTACGAGTGCGCAACGCGATGTACATATTCACCGAGAACCCGGCTTCGACCGGCCTGTCAGAATGGCCGGAGTAGCACGTGCCCGACCTGGTACAGACGCACCTCTAGCTGCAGACGAAGAAGAAGACGACAAGGAGTCGGAAAGCCTGCGTCATTTTCACCTAGAGTCGACACACCGCAGCTGTCAAAACGAGACGCTCGCTCCTGATCACGACGAGCAGACGACGTCTTACGACTTGCGCTTGAGGTGGTAAAAATGCAGTGCACTCTCGTAGCTGCGGTGGAAGTGGAAGTCGGTCTTATGCGTTCGGGAATTTCGTGTGGAAGGTAGCTACAGCTCGGTCCAAAAAGTCATGACGGAAAGACTCGGGGAAATTTTCAAGTTTCGATGATCTTGGTTAGACAAATTTAGACAAGTGTCACGATGAAGGATCCATACTCGTTGTAGTTTGTCCATATTTAGCTGCAGTCCGTTATGGTTGGACAGCTGTGAACGAATCCTAACATATGAAGGAATCATCTTGACCTCAGATTTTATATGTAGAACGGAATCTTGGAATTGTAAGTTTTGATTAAACAGAAACATCATTTTTGTCAACCGTTTGGCTCTTGGTGTGGGCCCTCATCAGGAGACAAATTTATTTACCATGATGTACAAAATTCAAACCACGAACGGGTGAAGACTCAAATCATTTTACGCTACACACAAAAGTCAATCAACTGTTACTAACATATTAAACACTTAACGAAATCAAAGCAGGAGCTTAGGAATGCTCCATCATTTAAAACTGTAGAAAACTTATAAAGATTAGAAAGAGCTTAGATTGAACCAAAATTTTGGATTGATATTGAGAAATGGACGAGTAGCTACTTGAACCTCAAAACAACTGAAACATCCTTTTAACAACTGATCATTTCGTTCGTTTCTGTCATCGTGACTATTGTCGATATTTAATAATCAGTACATGACACTTAAAGACAATTAAGGCGTCGTTAAAATTCTAAACTACACAATCATGTTTGCCTATAATAATCGACAGTTATTCAATATATGATATTTGTACTGCTGTTCGAAACCCGAAATTCGATCACTGGGAGTTGGATTCATTATCACGTTATGTTCGGAAATAGCGAGAAGTAAACAGCTTACTCAGAATCGTAGTTAAGCCAGATTGGATTATATCACGTACGCGTATAGGGGCATTCACACATTGGATTTAGGCTGTCGTCTGACGTACTCTAGATTACTATGTGTGTGTCTTCGTGTATACATGTACACATGTATATAAACCTTCATGTAATTATCACGCGGTTGACGTAACGTTTCTTGACTCTCGTGTAGAGGATCTCGATGTCGTTAGGGAGGAATTTCTGGTTATCGTACATCCAGCTCGAAAATACCACCCTGACACCTCGGCGGCACTGCGACACGACGAACACGCGCATTCCTCTCATCCTGATGATATTATTTTCACGTTTCAAGACACCATTTACTCTCCCTTCTTGTCTGGCTCTTTGGAAACAAATGACATCGGCGAAACAAAATAACACACAGCTTCTCACAGCGTTCAGCTTTTGGGAATAATGATCCAACCTGATGCACTCAACCTTTCTCCTCTTTTTTTCTTATTTTTTTTTTTCGTCATCTCTTTGCAAGAAAGAAAATAAATCGAGGCTGAAAGCTAAGGGATCAAGAGTTTCGGGTGGTGTTTGAATTTGAAGGGGGACGCGCTTTCGGCGAATGAAGAAGGGGTTGGATGAGCCGGTAGGTGTCACAACTCGCGGCTGGAGGATCTCGGGAGCCTGTTTTGCATTTAGGACTTTTCCGCGAAAGTATACGGCACCCACCCCACACCTGCTGGCGCAGAAACGCCGCACCAAACAAAGCTCGTGTCTTAACCTCGCTGCGCTCCCGCTTAAATATGCAAAAGGCTGTGTAGGTCCCTCCCTTTTAAACATCATGTTTCACCGGGGGTGCGAAGCACAGCGGTTTCATTTTTCCTCTTTTCTTTCCTTTTTTCAGTACTGTAATTCAAACATCTAATTCCGCACACACGACTGAACATAGCTGTTGTCCTCCTTTCTTGCACAACTTTGATTATACGAATATGGGATGACGACTTCCGGGTTGTGATGAATATACGATTCGCTGAGACAAACGCGCAGGACAAACTTGGGGCATTCTGTACTCGCTCACAACCCACGGCTGTTCGCTGGTCAAAACTTTACGTGGGATGACCGCAAGATGGAATACTTGGGATTGCGCTACGAAATCGTTTCGCATCCTCCGAAAACTTGAGGCGCATTTGGGACGCTAAATTACGGATTGTTACAAACCTATGTCTCCCCAATTCGCCCGACGTCAATCCGTCCGAGTTACTTCTGGACTCGTAAATGGGATGGCTGGTACTCCAACCCCTGGTGTCGACGCAAAAGTCGTTTTCTGGATGCTCTCCGTTACTGGATCCTCCGAACCATCCGTCCGTCGTGACGTCAGTTGAACGCGATGCCACCTTCTTACCCGATGAATTGCATATTGCGCAACCCTGAATCGTACCCTTCTTGCGTAATACGCACTTCAACCAAGACCTGGACGTACTTACCAAAACGGCATGTGCCGTCATGTGAAGGTACTGCTGGTTTGGCTGAGAGGGTATGAACCTCGTTTGAACAGTTGCGTTACGCTTCTAGTTAAGAACCCGTATGTTCGATCAGATACTGGTCAGAATCACGCGATCTGATCAGTTTAAAAGAGTTCCGAACAGCGATTGATTGACTCAGCGTTACAGTAACAGTCATGATAACTGTAGTGGAACAGAACGATAGTGATATCAGTGCAATGAAAGTCGGTTTTAGGAGTGAAAAGAAAATTCCCGATTGAAAATGAATGTCTGAAAAGTTACCGGATTAATGTCCGATTCAGTTTGAACGTCGCAATAATGGTTCGCAATGTATAGAATAGACGTACCGGAAATCGATGCCGACTTATTTTGCGGGCTTACACTTAATCCGGAAATTCGTGAAGGACGTCTCGGCTCCTCAACCGGACCATGGCTATTGTCACTCGTCGAGTATGGGTGAAATGGGAAAGGGGTGGATAAGTCGGAGCTCCTACCCTCTTTTCCTTCATCTTCCTCTTCTTCTCCATCTTCGGCTCGGCGAAGGAAACAGCAACGGACGATGATCGCTGGATGTCCAAAGTTTTTCGATCTATCGGCGAAACATCCAGCTCGCTCCCCGTTTCTCCTCAGACCGTGGCAATAGGGCCAACCGGGTACCGGACCGAACGAAATTCACGGTTCCCGTCTTCTTCCCCGCGGATATTGCGCCCTGAACGCCTCGCCGAACACCCGTATAATTCTGAGATTACCACCGAGGTATAGTGGCGGTGGTGGTGCTGGTAGGAGTTAGAACCCCAAGAACCAGACCACCTTTGTCATCCCCCAAAATTTACCCACGCACCAGTTTAGTGCCTACGTTGGTGGGCACTATACACCTGTGTACGTACGACTGCGTACACTTGCCCGCATCAAAAACCCGGCTATATGTGCGTACCTACCTTCGCGTATAACCTTCCTTTGAAGAGAGTTGCGCTTTCATTTATCGGTGGGAATCGTGGTTTTTTGCCGACACTGAAAGAAAGTTCATTGCCAAATTAGACTCTCTTTGAGGAGTCGCCGATATCTGCAATATAATAAGGGAATCTGTCGACCGTTGATTAATTCTCTCCCTCATGTACCCGTTTTGGTGCTTTCCAAGAAATTCATTGGTTTCACTTTGACACGGTATCGTCCAATCTCACGTTATCTTGCTACTCAGGACTTCATAGAATTCTTGGTAGTCTGGAGGACCCCGTCAATGAGACGATCTAATGACACCGAGTGAAACATCATTCTTGGGTCATCTCCTTCACTGTTG
Organism: Neodiprion virginianus; assembly: GCF_021901495.1. Lineage (NCBI taxonomy): Eukaryota > Metazoa > Arthropoda > Insecta > Hymenoptera > Diprionidae > Neodiprion > Neodiprion virginianus. The sequence goes on along the minus strand of NC_060881.1, from coordinate 28,478,423 downwards.
TTAATTATGAGCAGTAATCGCTCGTGCTCGTGGAATCTCTAAAGGGGTTTTTGCTTGTAAACGCTGAACGGGGTAAATTATACGTGGAACGTGATTTAATTGTCAATCGTATAACTCGGGAATTTTCCAGATGTATAAATTAATGCGATACGCAGACTGGTTTTTGGCTCGTTGGGGGAATAATGATAACAACAAGAATCGCTCAAGAGGCATGAATAAGTAAATATCGGGATCATTGTTTATTCAGGACCGGTGTACAACCCTTGTAAGAAAATTCTTTGAAACAAAAGGATTTTATGTATTACTCAAGCCGGGGCGCTTCTCGGTCAAGAGTCTCTTCTTCGAGAGTTCATAAACTCTCATAACCCGATTAAAAATTGTGGAATTCACAAGTTTCGCCCCTCGACCGAACTTTGAGCGGTCTTCGCGACTGTTTATTTATGCATTGTTATTTACGCAAATATCCACTTTCTCGAACCGTGAACCTTTCATTCCATTCGTCAGCTCTTATCCTCCTCGATCCCCGGGTGTCGTAGGGTGACGTGACGTCTCGGAGCTTCGTACCAGGTTCCAGACTCTATCTTTAGCTCGGGATTCAGACGTCGCCTCGCGTCCTTTCGTGTCGCGTCGTCGTTCCGTCTTCTACGCTGCTTTCGTCTCATCCGCTTCAGTCTCGCTTTTCCAACCCTCTACTGTTCCGCTTCTCCACGCTCCGCCGATGACGAGGCACCCTTAAGAGTCAGCAGGCACACCGCTATGGATTTGAGAAACAATCAGTGGCATCCCTCGCCACTCTCATTATCACGATCCCTCGGGAAAACACAACCTTCTAACCATAATGATAAACGTCAGCCGCGGACGTTTCTTCCTTGTGTTGGATAGGAATGTCGGACCGTACATTGCGGAATTTTCACCCCTGTACGATAAAAGTATTCATTTGGGACATATCGATAACTAACAGACCATGGATCGAAACTTTCTTCTGGAGAGGTTCCTGATGATAATGAAAACTTTTTACGCAACTCGCACTTCGGAGGAGGAAAATGTGTCGGTATATCAGACGCTACAACAGTCACTACTTTCGATAATATTTCGAGAAAAACTGGTAACGAGTCGACGAATGATACACAGATCGAAAAATCGGATTGCGCGAAGATTGCAAAGACGAGAGAAAACTCTGCGAAACTTTCTGAACGGTGAACTCTGAGGGGCGCAAAGAGTAAGAGGAGTTCCAGTCATTGAAGGTGCACATTGAGTTTGTGCCGTCTTGAATTCAGCAATTTCGTCAGAGTGTGCTTGATCTGTATTCTGCATATAGGAATCGGGGGATGGAGTGGGTCCCAAAATGTTGGCATAAAGCCCGTCGAGGGTTCCGGAGAGGCTTCAAAAAAATGTAAATAAGTAGGGATAAGAAGAAGAAGAAGAAGAAGAAGAAGAAGAAGAAGAAGATGAGCAGGAGGAATAAATGCGATAAACTTTTTTCGCCAGAGTTAGATCAGTTCTTGCTGATATCCTTCTGATATCCTCACATTCCCATGCGCGACTATCGAGGTTGGGCTCCGGTCTCTTGGGTCGAGTAGCAAGAATTCGGGTAGTAGAACGATTCCGCGAATCGTTCGGTTCTCTTTAAGGCTGTAATTGAATATACGAGGAACTTTTGGCTCGCGCGTCTGTAGTACCTGCTCGATTATGGGCTGCAGCTTTATCGAAGTTTCAGTCACGCTTTGAGCCGGAGTCCTTTGACCGGTCCGTAAGGTGAACGGGTTAGCCCAAAAAGTGCAAACTTTTGGGTTCGGGCGAAAAGTAATTAAATTAAATTCCTGACTCCGATAATCCGGCCCAGTGTAGACCCTCGTGCGATCCGCCCTCAGGTGAAGAGTCTCTTGTCTGAAGGTTATGAGAGACGCGAGGAACGCAGGTGCGCCACGGCGGCGGGGGAAATAAAAGGGGCGATGGGAAAGGCGGAGGAAGGATTACCGCTAAAAGCGTACAAATCCTCGAGAAGCCCGTGGGTGAACGTTGCCGTCCCGGGTGGAACGGGGTTGAAAGGGGCCGGCGAATGTCCCGGGTTCGAGTTGAGCGAGTCGTGAGGGAACCTGCACCGGATTTTGGCGACAAAAATTTCCTAACGCCCCGGATAACATCCCGATCCATCAATCATCCCTCGGTCCTCGGTTCGCAGTTTCGTTGTCGTTCTCGTTTCCACGCTCCGCGATGTTGTTGTTATTTTTGTCCTTTTTGTCGTAATTTCAGTTTCAAACAATTTGTTTTAAAACCGGCGTGACGGAAGTCCCACCGTATTCGTTTGCACATTTGCCAAATTAAAGGTTTGAGGCTTGAATTCATCCGAATCTTGAGTTTCCTTCGACGTCAGGTGAAGAGGTCATCGGATGAAGCCGCATTCACGAAACGTGAGTCGAGCAATGGAAGTCGAGGTACGAATTTCACGCGAAATGTTTTGCCGAGTCTTTTTGAAGTTTTCATTGAATTCGCAAAGTCACTTGAACTCCTAAACCGAAGTGCGCACTCGATGGCCGAATGGTCAACCCCTCGAGAGTGAAGTAGCGTGGGCGAAAGGGAGAGAAAGAAAAACGTCTTCAAAGAATGTACACCCACTTGAAGTTAACGCGGTTTTTGGGGGTTCTTGAGACTGGTTAACCGCTGTATAGAGGCATCATCCTAATCCTGAACCAGTGCCGTGTATAAGAGGGTATGTAGGTGCAAGTAATATTCGGGAATCGCGGGATCTCGTGGGATCAAGGGTACGGTTGGTAGTTGAAAAAACGCGGTGAATCCTCCAGAAGTGCCAAGCCTTTGAGAGCCTGGATATAAGAAACCACTAGTTTTCTTGCGGGTACGGTTGATATTGAATTCAAATGAGGGTAACGGCTCGGAAGTCGAATGGGCTTTGCCCACCGAATGGAATACCTTATACTCTACTGCACCGGTACGGATGGACGCTCCGAATCGTTCAGGCTGAACACGACGATCCAAGTATCGGTAAACCTTGGCAACAGACTTTCCTAAGGTGATCTTCTTTCGCGGATCACAAATGAATTGCAATTTCGTTTAAGGGACTGGCGCTCTACTCGCAGTCAGCTATCGCCAAAAGGAGACGTGTAACTTAGCAACTTCAGATTAACGACGACCATGCTTAGTGCGTAACAGGTCGATCGATTGGGATCAAATATTGGCGACAAATAATACGACAGCGAAATGAACAACTCTTGCAATAATGAATCCCGACGTAGTTGTGCAGAAAAGCAGAAAAGTTTTTCTCCTCTTTTTCGTTCGTACTGCTGGTACTTTTATTTTATGCTTTCATCCTGCGTTTTGAGCACCGAAATGACTGATCCTATAAATGTCTATAGCCAGCAGCAACTGCCGGGTGACTTTGGTGACATTTTCTGAATTTTCCACGCTGGCTCGCCGAACGCGAGTGCAAACTATTCTAATCCCGTAGGTGGTTAGGCGGGATTTGCGTTCCGAAAGACTTCGTGGAGGATGGTAGCAGCCAGAGGTGGATATGAGGACGCTTGTACGCGCAGGGTGCCCGCCCCTGCGGAGTGAATTTTTGCCAGAAAAAAAGAACACGATCGCCGAGCGATGGTTCTCTGATGAGCGGTATCCGCTTCCGCCACGTCGAACAAAGCTCCGCTTCAACCGGAAACGCGGCAACGTCGTTACCCGGACAGAAGCTCTTCGCCCTTTCAGTTCCCGTCTCATCCGTCGCCCGAGGTATCGAGCACGACCAGAAATAATCGCTCGAGAAATTTTGGATACATATCACAAATATGTCACTAATTTTTTACGCATATATCTTAGGGTGGTGGAAGAAGACACTTTCTTTTTACATTCCAACTCCATCAAGTGTTAGTTTTTGGTAGACAAAAGATCCTTCCAACGGATGAGCTCTCTACTGAGCTCATCTGTAACAGATCGCTTTATCAATTTTTATTTCCCATTTGTTTAACATGGGAAAATTTCACTTTTCGTCAAAAGTCAAAGTACTCGTTAAACTAATCAATGGTATTTTAAATTCATGGATAGATCCTTAGTGCTGGTTCTTCGAGCTTTTCAAACCCATGTAACAGCATAGTAATCATTATTAGAACACATATTAGAATCATCTGAAAGCTAACGATTTTTACCCAAAAAAAAAAATGAAAAATGGTAATCTTCTAATAATGATAACTATGCTTTGTTACACAGGTTCACAAGGCTTGAAAAATCAGCTTTAAGGACCTATGCATGAATTCGAAAAATATTGAATGGTTCACGAATATTATAACTTTTAATGAAAAGTGAAAGTGAAATTTTTCCGTATTAAATCAATCGTAAATAAAAATTAAAAGAGCGACCCGCTGGACTTGATAGCTGGAGAGTTTATTTTTTGGGCAAATCTTTTTTCTATTGATCAGTAACATGTGAAGGGATACGAGCGATGAACACAACAATTTTTTTTAATTAACCTAGTATACATATACATTTGTATATATACATATTTTTATTTTTTATTTTGTATTCATTTATTTATTTCTTTATTTTCTTATGAAATACGAGAATCTCGACCACGTAAAATCGAGAAATGCAGTTTATGCATGAATTCGAGGTGGATTTTAGAGTCGGGAAGTAAATGGAGAGAAGAGTTTTCCGGGGAAGTCGGCCGGAAGGTTTACTTGAAGATTCGTATGTGGATTCAGCAAAAAGATAGAAGAAACGAAGACATAAAAAGATAAAAAAAAAAAAAGAAATAAAGAACGAGGGGAAGAGTCGGGGCAAAAAAAAAAAACGTAGAAAAGATGGCGGTATTCCCTCGCGAGGTGGAAATCGCATCCTCAGCTGTGTGCAGCAGAAGCAAATCTTTCCGCGCGTATCTAGCGTCGTGCTTCAGCCGCGTGTACAACATTTTTCAGAAGAGATTTTTCAGGATTCAAAGTGGGTACTTGAGTTATACTGTGCACCGAGACATGTTTGATTGCCGGCTTCTTAGCGAGAGAGACGGCAACGCTACGTTACGTTTTTTTTTTTTATTCACATCTTTCTGAATTTTTTTTGGTTTTTTTCCACTTTTTATCCACCCACACGGTGTAGTTTTTTTGGCTTTTTTTTTATTTTTATAGAATTGCGCGAACATTTTTCATTCGTTACTTTCAAGCTTCGGCATTTTGCGCGTCTGCGAAAATCGGTTGTCGAGAAAACTCGGTTTTATTACCAATTGACAAGTGAGAGGAAAAGACGTGTCGAAAGAAATATATTTTTCAGAGGTCCTGGAATCTGCGCAACGGGTGTATTTTACTTTCCTTCCTGCGTATCGTCTGGCATTCGATATTACCTTGATCACAAATATTCGCAAATAGCTACCGAGAATTTACCGTGTACTGTTGTATGAAGAAGAATGTGTTGTTCAACGTTTAGAATTCCAGTGTAATAATAAAGAGCGATGTGAAATCGAGGATAATTCATCTCTGATTCGAAATCAAATAAATTCTAGTGCAGAAGCGTTTTCGTTGCTTTGTAATTTGGCTGCAGTGAAACTGAGAAACTGCAGTCAAGCTTTCCGTGCTGAGCGATCAGTCCGATAGGAAATAGGAATATAACAAACGAGGTAAGCTTGCAAGCCCCATTTTTCGGTCACGTAGACATTCGGACGGGAGCAGAAAACGAATTCAGTATACTGAAATCGCCGGATGAGAAATAGCGATACCGTAAGCAGCTGTGTAATTGATAATTTTGCGTTACGTGAAAAGGTTCGCGAAGCGAGAGAGTAAAAAGTAACGCAACTGTATGCAGTGGAAATTGAGTGCCTTTGATGGCCATGGTATTGGTGGAATGGCGCGAAACCCTTTGTGAAGTGTGCGAAATACTTTGAATTTTATTTTTCTCAGGAATTCAAATATTTCGGTGCCGCATTATATGTACATGTATAGGTATACAAACAGCAGGCACGTATATTGAAAATCGAGACTTTGAAGTTGTCGCTCTGGATCCCCGATCGTCGCATGTTTTTTGCCCCTTTTACAAGTGAACGTGGGTGAATATATTTTTTTTCTCGTCGCTTGTTTGGATGTAATTTTTTCTTCTCTTACGTATTTTTTTTTTTTTTCTTTGTCAAATTCGGCTCTCGAATTTTTTTTCTTCACCCCCAGCTGAACGAGAGTAAACATCGGGTGGAAACCAACGCTTTAATACTTACGCTAGTCTCATTTCGGCACTGGCAGTCATGAATTAGCTCGAAATCGATGATATATGGAGGAAAAAAGGGAAAGCGCGGAATCGCAGCATCCCTCAAACTTCGCGCACCTCAATCCCAAGCTTCTTTTTTTTTCCCCGCCCTCCAGCCCCCATTTTCTTTTCATCTTCATCTCTTATTACACGAATTGTCTTGCTCGACGAGGCGGCGAAGATACGGGCAATTATGTCGTCGGGGAAATGGCACGTGAAAGAGAAATCCTCCGCAGGCTCTTAGGTCCCTGAGAATCAGGATATGCTGTCTCAATCGGAAACCCTGAGATAATTGCACGCCATTATAATCCTAGCCTTCTATCACGCGGTGAGAGAAAGCCGGCCGATTCAAGGCGAAACTAAAAGTGCACGGGCACCCCTTTGCGTTTGATCCCTGAGTGTCTTCTAAAGTGCTCGGATCACACGCAAACCTCTCGCATTATTCGTATTCGAAACACGGTATATTTCAAAACGGGCTTTGTACAGAGTTAATAGCTAATGGTCGAATGCGCTGACGCGCATGCGCTGAAAACACGAGTACCAACAATTTTCAGGTTACATAAATCGCGGTGAGCTGTCATCTGAACTTGTGACGGTTGGTCAACCTGGCAAAACAATTTTAGCGCATGCGCGTTAGACTATTAAATCGTTAGCTACTCAATCTGTGTACTGTTTCTCAAAGTTTTTACATCGACTTTATCATTCCATAGTTACTGCACTTGACGTAATTTTTTATAAGAGTTTTCAAGCCGTTTTTTAAACCCTTTTTTTTAACTTCTCTCCAAATTTCTTGATTGTATGTCAACGGGAAGTACGCTATAGGTTTCGATGAGTGAATTTCCTAGTATCATAATATGTGACATAAATGGCCATCTTTTTATTGCGTTGACTTAGAAGTTTCAGTTGTTTTACACCTCCGGGATCGTAGATCTTTGTATTTGAGAAAAAGAGTATTGACAGACGGACGGACGTACAACGAAGTGATCCTATAAGGGTTTCGTTTTTCCGTTTTGTGGTACGGAACTATAAGAATGACTGAAACCTTTTCACCTCGTTCCTTTTATTGCGGGATTTTGTCTCAAGTAGGCTGATTTCATATTTTTCGAAGCCAAAAAATCGGTGTTTCATCCCCAAATGTTCGCGGGGCAAAGTATGTTCTCATTCGCGTTTGTGATTTTTCCCCTGTGTAACTCTCGTTAATTGTGCAATTGGGCTGATCACACGGGTCCTGATCAATGGTAGAAACGGTTTCAAATATATATAAACGATCTGTCTGCAGCGGTCCGTGATTAATACGTGCAAATCACCGTTCTCTCTCAAGATCAAAAGCCTGTAGTATGTGCGTACCACTGTTAAACGAAGGGGAGAAAGAAGAGGAGGATGAGAAAACGTTCGGTTCCCATTAACTCGATACACAAGTGAAAATTTTTCACTCACACACACGGTTAAGGTACTATTCAACAAAAGTCCAACGGTTTGAATATTTTTTTATTCTTTATTTCTGTATTTTTAATTTTCCCTCGGCCTGAAGTTTGCTTTTTTGCCTGGATTTTGAGCCCAGTGATCCCACCGTTTCTGGCGATTCCAAAATTGGTGGGAGAAAAAATCAGATGATAAAATCACGCTGTAATGTGGAAGCCTAGCGTAGATTTTGCGGTTGAACTAAAATCGAGGCCTTTTTTTTTTTGTAGAGTCAATTCTCTCAATCTAAGCAACATTGTAGATATAACAGAACTTCGTAAATATACTACTTTTTCAACGAACGTGTAAATCCATCTTTATTGTACCATCTATTGTAATTTAAGAGGTTTGTCGGAGAAAATTTGTATACTTTTTTTTTCTAAGATTCTCCTGAGGTTCCAAAAATTTTTGCAATTATTAGATTTTTTCGGAATTTATCATTGAGAATCGTTGAAAAACTCTCCTCAAAAGAACAACTGAAATTGTGTATAAAAAATGAACTGTTGAGAAAAGTTTTACCGTACATCTCATAGTGAAACAACGATTTTTTGAGAAAATCTATCGTTTTCCAACAATACCTCTGAATTTGCCGGAAGAATTGTACCCAATCATTTGTCGTAAACAGAACAGATTTAGAAAGTCTCCCCAGACTCTCTATGCACTAAACATTTGTCTGAGATGTATAAATTCATAGTTCCTGCATACAAAAAGAAAAAAGGAAAATATTGGATAAAAAAAAATGAAAAATGTAAACCGAGGAACTTGAAAATCGAGAAAACGGGATGCCGATGAACTTGGGTGAGGAGAGG